>NC_091176.1:18982887-19310387 GCF_040958095.1 Procambarus clarkii
TGCTTCCACGAGCAACATTACCTGAGGTGGTTGATCCCCAGAGTTTAGAGACAACATCGTAAATCAGTTCCCGGGATAAGTAGAACTGGCAGAGAGAGAGAGAGAGAGAGAGAGAGAGAGAGAGAGAGAGAGAGAGAGAGAGAGAGAGAGAGAGAGAGAGAGAGAGAGAGAGAGAGAGAGAGAGAGAGAGAGAGAGAGAGAGAGAGAGAGAATAGATTTACACAGAGTTCACTACCAGAGAATGTTCCATTCCAAGTCAGATATCGTTATGACCCTCAAATTCTTTTCCTCCTAAGTTACCTGTAACACCTGGCCTAATTGCGTCGTTGGAAGCAATTATCAAGTTGATAGTTGCAAGTGGCGAGAATGGGGAGAAGGAACAGAAAGATGATGAAAAGGGTAAAGAGGGGATTCAATAATGAAAAGAGAGAAAATGAAGTATGAAAAGGTAGAAAAAAAAGTGAGGAGGTGAATGATGAAAGGTGACATATATTGGCATAATGAAAAGAGTTGGAAAAAGAAATGAGAAGGAAAAAAGAGAGATATGAATGCCAGGGATCTAGACATGTAAAATAATATGAGGATAAATAGAGGGTAGATAAAGAGAAGGAATGATGAGAGTGGAATAATGAGAGGGCGAGAGAGAGGGTGTGGGATAAAGAAGAGTGACATGGAAAGAAAGGGTGGCGATAGAGGATATGGAAGTGAAGGGGACATGCTGATGGAACAGGAACACGACGAGATGGTCACGGATGCTGAGAGTAACTCACTATTAACGTTTGGTAACTGACACTGGATGGGAGAAAGGATAATTTCAATGAGGAAACTGGAACGAAGGAAGCAGAAGTAGGAGACAGATGACCAGATGAAGGAATAGGACGAAAGATGAGAGAATGAAGGGAACGATGACTAATAAAAGGTGAAAGAGGACTGGACTACAATGGCATTCACAAGGTCTGGGTAACGTCCATTCAATAAGCCGTACAAAAGCTGGAAGAAGTACAATTTTCAAGCCATTGGCAAGTGGAGTCCGGATTCCACCTGCCAGAAGTTATTGGGAAATACAAACCTGGTTATGCGTATGGGAATGTCAACACCCATAAGCCTGGAATCCCACTTCGGCCAATCATCAGCCAGATACCCACACCCACATACAGACTGGCTAAGCGATTCAACAGCTTGTTGACTCCTTATATACCTTGTGCTTTCAGCCTGAAGTCTCCAAAGAAATTTGTTGACTTGCTGCGGGGAGCATGGGCCACGGGAATAAGAGCCTCTTTGGATGTAGAGTCGCTGTTTACCAACGTACCTGTGGATGAAACAATCGGAATGATAATAGTCAAAGTATATCGTGATCCGGCTTGTACTCCTCTTGACATACCAGAAAGCATACTAAAAAAGCTATTCCAAGCGTGCAATAAAGAGGCACTCTTCTTGAGCCCTGATGGGCACAAGTATAAGCAAGTAGATGGGGTCGCCATGGGTTTTCCCCTAGGTGTCCTGTTTGCAAACTTCTACATGGGTACCATTGAGAAAAAGGTCTTGGTTAACATGCACTTGAAACCCGCCATATACTACAGGTATGTTGACGACATTTTTATGCAGGTACCTGATGTCAGACATCTGCAGCAGCTGAAGGAGACATTCGAGCAGAATTCTGTGTTAAGTTTCACTTACAAGGTGGAGAGTGATGGGAAGCTGCCCTTTCTAGATGTAACAGGCACGGAAAGAAACGGAGGCTTCCACACTGCAGTCTACACTAAGGAAACAAACAGGAATGTCCCTCAACGCCAATAGTCACAGCTCAGGATGGAAGCAAGTCGATGAAGAACTCTGTAGGGTAAGGCAGGTCCTAGTCAACAATGGCTTCTCTAACGGTTATGTTGACGACATCATAAAAAGTCAGGTGAAACGCCATGCAACCTCTGAATAATAGTCAACCAACACAACACTTGTACCCCCTATTAGACTGTTTTACAGGAACTTCTTTTTGACGGCTCATAAAACGGAGGAAAGTGTCCTGAAAGATATTATTAATAGGAACGTTATCCCTACAGACAAAAATCAGAAAATACAATTGACAATTTACTACAAGACCAAAAAAACGGCCAACCTACTCATGAAAAATTCCCCAAACAACAAACAGAACGCCTTGAAGGAAACCAACGTCGTCTATGCCTTCACATGCCCGCTTGGGGACTGTAAGCCCCAAAGAACTCAGTATATAGGCAAGACAACAACGTCTCTTTCTAGGCGATTAACAATGCACAAACAACAGGGCTCCATCAAGGAATATATAATCTCTTCCCACATACAAACCATCACCAGAGAAATCTTAACAAACAAGACAGAAATCATCGATAGATACAGCGATAGCAGGCGGCTTGACATCTGCGAGGCACTACACATCAAGAAGTCAACACCAGCAATCAACAGCCAATTAATGCACAACTATATTGTGTACAACTATAGCTAGAGCTCGATCCCGCAGGCACAAATAGATGAGTACAAATGGGTGAGTACACACACACACACACACACACACACACACACACACACACACACACACACACACACACACACACACACACACACACACACACACACACACACACACACACACACACACAGAAGACAGAAGAGTAAGGGGAGACATGATCACAACCTACAAAATCCTCAGGGGAATCGACCGGGTAAAAAATGATAAACTATTGAACACTGGCGGTACGCAAACAAGGGAACACAGGTGGAGACTGAGTACCCACATGAGCCACAGGGACGTTAGAAAGAACTTTTTCAGTGTCAGAGTAGTTAACAGATGGAATGTATTAGGCAGTGATGTTGTGGAGAAAACTGACTCGTGGGATTTATTTATTTATTTTAATTACAATTAATAATTAATTCGTATAAGGATTTATAATATATTTATAAATAATTACTTTATAAATCTATTTATTTGGATTGTGGACTGTGTGATATTAAAGCGGACAGTATCATTCTAAAGTAGACTGTATGATATTCAAGTTCCCACAAATAGCTTCTACACAAGTGGGGGGGGGTAATTACATAGCTTACCAAATCAAAATTAATCGATTGGTATAAATTTGCTAATAACGGTTAATCTACAAAATGCCAAACTGGGTTAATAAGATAAATATTAGAGCTGTTATGTAGAACATGACCTGGTTAATGAACACTAGACACGTCCGCGTCACATGACCTGACCCTCTGGTGGACAAGTCTATAATGGTGAGGTAGCATGCTTCTCTTTGCACCTTACAATCTGTAATAATTGTTTCAGGTCGTTACACATTACTTGCTGGAGTAATACACTGTACAAAATGCAAAAACATCCTTATAACAGAAATGACATGACACTGAGTATGGTTAAATTAATATTAGACGGTTACCCTTCTTTTTGGGTGTTGTCCTGCCGGACAACCGGGTTGAAATGAACTCATACTAACAGGCCTGGTAATACAGAGAATTAGCTCAGACGGGAAGTCAGGTACTCCCTGTAGCTGGTGAGGTTGTTGTGTCAGATTGAATCCAAGATATCTCGTGAATTATGAGACTTGACAGCACTGCATATCGCGTGTCCTCACGGGAAGTCTTCTTAACCACAATAGCGTTCCTCCTCTCTCCTCAATCAACCGACGCCTCGAGAAATCAGTTCGGTTCAATTTCGGGAAGAGTTACGTTATTTAATATATTTGGTTGTAAATTATTCGGTTTATTACAGGAAATTGTTTTTTTTGTCGAATACTGTCATCAGACTGCAGGATTTAATATTATTTGATCTATATTATTTGTAGCGAGAGGTAAACAATGCGCAAATCTGTTTCGCATTTTCTAAAGAATGACACTTGCTACTATCTCTTAAAAGGTAACTAAGGTAATTTAATGTTGATTTGTGTTAATGACAGGCACACTACCAACAGGTTAATGACAGTTGACAGCCAAAACCAAAGAGCCAGAGCTCAACCCCCGCAAGCACAATTAGGTGAGTAAACACACACACACACACACACACACACACACACACACACACACACACACACACACACACACACACACACACACACACACACACACACACACACACACACACACACACACAAACACACACACACACACACACACAACTTATAACAGAATGACATCAGCGTGGATAACATCAGCGGCATATGACAGGTTGGCCAACATAAGAACAGCCTTTAGAAACTTGTGGAAGGAATCATTTAGAACTTTGTATACCACATATGTCAGACCAATCCTGGAGTATGCGATTCCAGCATGGACTCCATATCTAGTCAAGAATACGACTAAGCTGGAAAAGGTTCAAATGTTTGCCACCAGACTATTACCCGAACTGAGAGGTATGAGCTACGAGGAGAGACTATGGGAATTAAACCTCACGTCATTGGGAGTCAGAAGAGTTAGGGGGACATGATCACCACATGCAAGATTCTTAGAGGAATTGATAGGGTAGATAAAGACAGACTATTTATCACAAGGGGCACACGCACTTGGGGACACAGGTGGAAATTGAGTGTCCAAATGAGTCATAGAGACATTAGAATTTTTCAGTGTCAGAATAGTAGACAAATGGAATGCATTAGGCAGTGATATGGTGGAGGCTGACTCCATACACAGTTTCAAGT
Organism: Procambarus clarkii; assembly: GCF_040958095.1. Classification (NCBI taxonomy): domain Eukaryota; kingdom Metazoa; phylum Arthropoda; class Malacostraca; order Decapoda; family Cambaridae; genus Procambarus; species Procambarus clarkii. The sequence goes on from NC_091176.1 coordinate 18,987,552, forward strand.
ATAGATATGATAGAGCCCAGTAGGCTCAGGAACCAGTACACCAGTTGATTGACAGTTGTAAGGCGGGACCAATGAGCCAGAGCTCAACCCCCGCAAGCAAAACTAGGTAAGTACAACTAGATAAGTACACACACACACACTCGGGGGGACATAATCACCACAGGCAAGATTCTCAGGGGAATTGACTGGATAGAGAAGGATATATTATTTAACACGGGTGGTACTCACACAATGGGACACAGGTGGAAGCAGAGTGCCCAAATGAACCACAGAGACATAAGAAAAAACTTTTTTCAGTGTCAGAGGAGTTAGTAAATGGAATGCATTAGGCAGTGATGTGGTGGAGGCTGACTCCATACACAGTTTCAAGTATAGATATGATAGAGCCCAGTAGGCTCAGGAACCAGTACACCAGTTGACTGACGGTTGAGAGGCGGGACCAAAGAGCCAGAGCTCAACCCCCGCAAGCACAACTTGGTAAGTACACACACACACGTGCGTCAGTTGAGAACAGCATCCCCAGCCTCTGAATCACACTACAAGTCAAGTCAGGAGATTCCATTAAGATAACTTTTCCTTGTAACGCTACAACGCGTGTGAAAAAAAAGAACCGAACTTCCTGGTGTTAATGCCAGAGAGAGAGAGAGAGAGAGAGAGAGAGAGAGAGAGAGAGAGAGAGAGAGAGAGAGAGAGAGAGAGAGAGAGAGAGAGAGAGAGAGAGAGAGAGAGAGAGAGGAGAGAGAGAGAGAGAGAGAGAGAGAGAGAGAGAGAGAGAGAGAGGAGAGAGAGAGAGAGAGAGAGAGAGAGAGAGAGAGAGAGAGAGAGAGAGAGAGAGAGAGAGAGAGAGAGAGAGAGAGAGAGAGAGAGAGAGAGAGAGAGAGAGAGAGAGAGAGAGAGAGAGAGAGAGAGAGAGAGAGAGAGAGAGAGAGAGAGAGAGAGAGAGAGAGAGAGAGAGAGAGAGAGAGAGAGAGAGAGAGAGAGAGAGAGAGAGAGAGAGAGAGAGAGAGAGAGAGAGAGAGAGAGAGAGAGAGAGAGAGAGAGAGAGAGAGAGAGAGAGAGAGAGAGAGAGAGAGAGAGAGAGAGAGAGAGAGAGAGAGAGAGAGAGAGAGAGAGAGAGAGAGAGAGAGAGAGAGAGAGAGAGAGAGAGGGGGGGGAGGAGGGGGAGCTCGAGGAATATAGATGGAGAGTAACCTTGACATCGTTGAGTTATCCAGGTCCGCAGCACCAAGAGGAGGACAGTAATTCAGACACACAACCACACAAATCATATTTATTTCATTTATTTTTCAACCATCGTGTATCTTACTAACAGGAAGGAAGAAATGAAGGAGGGAAATTATAAATTTTTATCTCCCAAAAATAAATACAAACGGCATTAGTTCCTGCAGACTCAAAGAAACACATTAATCTTTATTACTTGAGTAACAAAGGATTCCTTAATTATGCAAGACGAATTTTGTTTTCGTTATATTAAGAACTTCGAAGAGAGCGGCTGCATGCGACAATTCATGCATAACGATAATATATGTAAATGTATGACGTGAAATACACTCACCCTCCATACAGTCTTTAAAAAGCGAGATCCTCCAGACCTTGAACAACGAGGCACGTCAGACTGGAAGGACAAGCCCCCATCAGACACTGAATATTGAGCCCATCCAGCCCAAACCGACACAAGTCTCTTTAGATATTAAAGAACAAGCCCCTCGCGACCTTGACGAATGAACCTTGACAGAATTCTAAAAACAAATCTCTCTCGAATTTGATATACGAATCCCTTCGGATTTAAGGAACTAGCCCCCTCAAGCACCTTATACCTCGCCAACGAGGCCCTGAAGCATTTTAGCACCAGGTAAAGCTTCCTTCTGAAGCCTACTCTGCCTCGCAAGCTCAGCACATCACCAGCGACCTCTCCTCGTATCAAAACTGCAACAGCTTCACTGCCCTTTCGGGGCTTCCCAATGGACGTTTCAGCACATACAAGAGGAATCACCTACTACGTCTAAGCTTGGCATGACATATAAGAATCCGATGGGGGAAGGATTCCGAAGGCTTTTATGTGTAAATGTTAATGAGATACTCCAGCTGCTTGGTACTGTTTCAGATCCTCAGTGGATATTTCAAATCATTAGAAAGTAACAGAAGAGTGAAAACGAGAAAATGTGGAAACAAAATAACAGATAACCGATTTTATGTTATGTGATACATTTATTTATCTGATGAGGACAAAAAGTATTTTTATGTTGTGCATCTTCGCAGATGATACAAAGATTGTAGAGATAGATCTCTGTCTGTCTATCTGTCTGTCTCTCTCTGTCTCTCTCTCTCTCTCTGTCTCTCTCTCTCTCTCTCTCTCTCTCTCTCTCTCTCTCTCTCTCTCTCTCTCTCTCTCTCTCTCTCTCTCTCTCTCTCTCTCTCTCTCTCTCTCTCTCTCTCTCTCTCTCTCTCTCTCTCTCTCTCTCTCTCTCTCTCTCTCTCTCTCTCTCTCTCTCTCTCTCTCTCTCTGTTTCTCTATCTTTGTCTGTCCGGTTCTGTCTTTATCTTTCTCACTCATCTTTCTAATCTTCCTTTCCTCTCTTCCACACATGTAATAATTAAAATTCTTCGTTTAGTATTGTAATTATTGGGAGGCGTAACCCCTGGTCATGGCGGGCACTTTATGGAGCGAGGTGTCATTATCAGGAAATGTTTTTAAGATTTCCTTATTAATATTTAAGAATTAATAAAAGTCTTCACAGGATAGTAATAAACATACAGAGGTGTTTATTAATCACTTAGATTTTTTTCGCATAAGTTATGCGGAACATTTAAGAAAATTTGACAACAAATACAATTAAGTAGATATTTGCCATTTAATTCACAATGTTGTCGTGCAGTTAGGTCTAACAGTGCATCAGTAGGCTTACACTTCTCATAGCAAAATTCCTAAGCAGAACGGAGAAATGACAATTATAGCTACTGGAACAATTTTAGGATCAATATCAAATTCTGAAGAAAATAGTATCCTAACTACGGTTTCGTGGTCATCCAGGCTGTTTCTCTCCACATGTTGTTGTTGTTGTGATCATCACTGACGCGAGGCATCATCACTCTCACCGCCAGGAGGAGTGTGTGGAGAGGGAGACAGTGAGAGTGAGAGTGAGAGTAAGAGAGAGAGAGAGAGAGCGAGAGCGGGAGAAGGGAAGTCTTGACGTCTTCTAGACGGAGAAGGTGCACGTTTCGTCCCACACCAGAACCTCTGTGTCTCCTGTTTTAATCTCGGTGTAGTCCTCTCCCACCGTGCACAGTACCCTGGTGTGGTCCAGACGGGTCCTACGGGTGCACAGGAACATTAGAGTGGTGATCATGATGAAATGACTTGGCACTAAGTTTGCCTGGTAGAAATATTCATTTTGTAACCAATCAGCATTGTAAGTGTGCATTCTTGTATAATAAAGCATACAACATATATAATAAAAAAAAATGGGTGGAATGAGAAGCGAATACTCATGTGTATTTAGAGTCATATGGCAAAATTTTCTCTGAATACTCTGTATTCTCTTCTCCGAGGCTATAGGTTCCTATAGTTGCATCAAAAGTGGTATCCCTATATAAAAAAAAATCAAATTATGTTTATCTAATTTCCGGAAGTTCTATAAAATAAAGCTATAACCAAACTTAAATTTTCCTAGGCTTAGTATAGCACATAAGAATACCACATAAGTACTATATTAGACCTCAGATAGCGTGTATTGAGCCTAGGAGAGTTAGGTTAGATTTTATTAGCAACATAAAAATATAAAAAAAATCCGGTTTGTCCAAATTTAGTGCTACAATAATTTACTTTCTGGTGGTCCATTACGACATATTTGTACTCTCGACCCACATCGTTACTTTAAGTACTTTCGTTACTTTCGTCTTAAGTACTTTCGCCTTAAGACGATGCGCTAAACTAGACATTCCCCACTTAAAGTATCCACGTAATATTAGGAACATAAAAATTATTATGCATAAAGATTCGTGTTTGTGCCGATAAAGTATGCACACACACACACACTTAATACGTGAATGTATTCTTTGAGCAACAGATATTGCAATGTAAAGCAGCTCTAGGATGCATTATAAGTAACAGACACTAACAGATAAGTAACAGTCTGGTAACAGACACTCTTGGGTAGATACAATATTCACACACACAACCTTTCGCTATTAAAGCCTTTTCCAATAAATATAATAAATTGTTATCCAGTACGATGCGCTTATCTTACGAAAACATTCGTTAATGATATAGGCAGTGCAATATTGCATTAGAATATAGAATCTGAATTATATAACTGAAGAATTAAAATTAAGAAATATAAGTTATTAAAGTGATTATAGATGTTTGGGAACAGAGAAGGTTTAAATACGGAAGATCTAACAAAACTTATTGATACATTTATATGTAGCAATATATATATTAAGTATTAAGATAGCACCCCCACGAATTGATAGAATTACGGACTTCTCATGCCCGTGCCACCTTTTAGTGGTTTAATCTTTATGAATCATCAATCACTCAGATAGAAGGAATATATTCCTTGAAAGGTTTGCACACTGAGAGTTTGCTTTACTAGGTTAGTAAAGCAACTAAAGTAAAGTAAAGCAACTGTACTCCTGAACTATGTTCAGGAGTACAGTATATATGGTAGTTGGTCAGTAAGCAATTGATGAGGCCTTAATAACCTTCCATAATTTAACAGGTCTCAAGCCCAACACCAAACTTACACGTAGAAATTTATCATAGCAGGAAAGCAAAATTTGGGGATCACTAAACCAACGCAATTAATGCTATTAATATTCATTTGACGTTACTTCAACATCATTTGCCTGTTAGGAGCCAACTTTACGATAAGGTAAAAATATTATCTAGGATATGCAGTAAGCCAATACGAGAATATTGCACTTAGAAGGGTTTGAGAATAGGGTACAGAGATACGACAGAGGCAAAGAATGGTGTCCAACCATATGGACCTTCGAGAGTCGAACGGTACAGTGAGGTACTGTATACTCACGCTTCCGGGTAGTACTCCATTGGGGAGATCTGGATTGAGCGAACGTAGAGAGAGCGGTTACACAGTAGCAGGAAGCAGTAGCTGCCAGGGTCGTAGAGAGAATCGTCGTAACTCCAGTGGGCTTCCATCCTGATCGCGCGCGAGATGTCGACGTGGCTGGTGAACATGAAGTACTTGGGCTGCCCATGGTCGAACCTTTCGTGTTGTCTGGATAAAACACGTTTTATTATTGCATCGATGTACATTTTAGACACTGGTGAGTTGCACCCCGCACTCTCCTTGTCACTGGACAAATAGTTTCATTTATTATGCGTTGAAGAGGGGGGAAAACATCTCCTTTCAGCAGAGTTCTCTAATAAGGAATAGGTATGACTGGGAGGCTGCGTTCATATTCTTGATTTCCATATGTCTCTGTACCAGGGCGTCTCCGCTACTTGAACATCAACAGCTGTGATTCCCGCTATGACATAACATTAAACTTCCACTAAGTTTATATTCTAAATGTCTGAAGTGGTGTTAGTGATAATTTAGTGAAGTATTGCCATAGTTATTAAGCATACACGAATAAATGAATATGATAATATGCTGTTGCACTAATTGAAAAAAAACACTTGGTGAGGTTTTTGTGTTGGTAAATCTAGATGAGCTGGGACCGGTCGATCCACAACAGCAACCGAAGCCAGAGATTAAAGACGAGTTTCCACACTCAATACTGTGAAGCATAGGAAGGAAATCAAGATCTAGATATGTGTTAGTATTAGAGATAAGAGACTTAATTTATGAAGACAGTTAGCGTGTAGAGAAATATCAAAATGAGATAAAACTTTATATGTATATGAGGAGCCATATCTAACAAACACAAGAATAGATATCATAAAAGATGAAAGCTAAACGAATGAGGCGTTTACCTGCTCTTGTGTCTGTAAACAGCCACTCAGCACCGGTAAACAAAATTTGTTCCATTTTCCATGTTACACTTACTTAGTGAGTCTGACTTTGTCGATTGTAAGTCCATTATCACCAAACAGCCAGATGTCAAGGTGACCCTGAACCCAGTCCTCGGCATTCTTCGGGTGGGCTGTATCCACGATGACTTGGTAATGATAGTCTAGAGAGAGAAGGAATTTTGGTTAGAATCGTTGTGGAGGGATCGAGAGTTCGAGGTCAGTGGAAACGGTGGTGATTAAAAGGAAATTAAGCTATAGTAATTAAGAGAAGAAAAGGTTAATTATGAGAAGCTTGGTAATGAGATCCAAGCTAAGGAATGTAGTGATGTTGCTACCTGGTGGGAGAATATTAGCTATGGGAGGTGATAATGGTCTTCTAGAGACAGTGATAATTATAGTTAGGGAAATTAGCCGTGGTGGTGGTTGGCAGGTGTTAAGGAGCAAGTTTTTGAAAGTGATAATCAGCGTCAGCAAATGGATAGATAAGCGAGGTGTCTGGTACGGTGGTTTGCTTCGACAACGGAATTTGTAGCGTGGAGTTATCGTTGGGCTGGCGTGAATGGTGTGGTTTACTGGTGTTGGTAGTTAGGGAGTGATCATGTAGTTAGTTTTGAATAAATAATGTTAGCAGCAGAAGGATTGGCGGCAGTTGAGTCAATAAGTGGTTGATTTGTTGTGTGTGAAGACAGACCAATAGAGTTGATTGTAGCATAACAACAAATACATAATTTGTTGCATGGTAAATACATGGTAAACATAACACATTCTTTGGGCGGATTCACTGCATATATATTGTGTACTCCTACACAATATATATGCAGTGAAAGAAATCGCCCAAAGAATGTGTTATGTTTACCTTATTTCTCTGGGTTTGAGAATATTGTCAAGGCCTTGAAACTTTTTAATATACATGTATTGTTTAGCTACGAAAATACTGTTGGTAAGCTATTAGTTAGAAACAGCCCTCGTGGTGATAATTGTGTCATTTATATAATACCTTGTAAAGACTGTAATAAGTTCTATGTTGGCCAAACATCTAAAGATTTGAAATGTAGAATTTCGCAACATAAATACTCTGTAAGACATGGCCAATTGTCTAATGCTTTGTTTGTTCATCTGTCAGAAGATGCTCACCAAATTGATTGGGAGATGGCTTCTTCAATAACGAATTGTAAAATCACTTATAACAGAAACATAATTGAATCTGCTTTGATACAGATTACAAAAGAAAGTAATTTGAACATTAGCAGTGGTTTATATAACTTAGATCCATTTTTTGATAGATCAATTAAAGGGCGATTTGAGAAGGATCATTGATACACATTTGTCTCGCTAATTCATTGTAAATATTTACTATCTTATGCTATTATAATCCATGTGTGGGCCTGTTGGAGGGTATGGATAGGAGCTGCATCGTATGGGCCAATAGGCCTTCAGCATTTCTTGTGCGGCTCATATTTGTGTCCACCTAATTCCCATTCATTTGTTATTGTACCTCACCTCACTTCACCATTCTCTCCTGCCTATTTATGTTCAATACTTGACCTGTAAAATCACTCCTTCTGAAGATGTATTAATACACGAAAGTACTTAAGGAAATTCCTGTTTCAATTTTCCTCCGTGGCCTGATACTGACACAACAGAAAAACCCATAGTTCAATCAGGAATGCAAGGTAGCGAAGCAACTGAGTAAAAGAACATGGAGAAACTACAGAAATAACAGAACACCAGAGAGCAGGGAGAGATACCAGAGGGCCAGAAATGAGTACCTCAGAGTGAGGAGGGAAGCAGAGAAACAGTTTGAAAATGACATAGCGAGTAAAGCCAAGACCCAACCAAAGCTGCTCCACAGCCACATCAGGAGGAAAACAGCAGTGGAGGAACAAGTGATGAAACTGCGAAAAAGGGGAGAACAGATACACAGAGAATGACAAGGAGGTGTATGAAGAACTCAACAAGAGATTCCAGGAGGTCTTCACAACAGAACAAGGAGAAGCCCCTGCACTAAATGATGAGGAGGGAAACCAAGCAACCTTGGAGGAATTTGACCTCACCAGTGACGAGGTCAAAAGGTGTCTGCTGGAGCTGGATGTGACAAAGGCTGTTGGGTCTTACAGAATCTCACCATGGATACTAAAGGAAGGTGCAGAGTGTGTGTGCCACTCAATGGTGTATAACAGGTCACTGGAAACAGGACATTTACCAGAAAGTTGGAAGACAGCTAACGTGGTCCCAATATACAAGAAGGGTGACAGGCAAGAGGCACTGAACTACAGGCCAGTTTTCCTAACTTGTATACCATGCAAGGTGATGGAGAAGATCGTGAGGAAAAGGCTCGTAGAGCACCTGGAGGGAAATAACTTTGTAATGCACCACCATCATGGGTTCAGGGATGGTAAATCGTGCCTCACAGTTTAATAGAATTCTATGACCAGGCAACAAAAATTAGACAGGAAAGAGAAGGGTGGCCCGACTGCATTTTTCTGGACTGCCAGAAAGCCTTTGACACAGTACCCCGTAAAAGGCTATTAAAAAAGTTGGAGCAACAGGCAGGAGTAAGAGGGAAGATGCTCCAGTGGATAAGGGAATACTTAAGCAACAGGAAACGGCGAGTAACGGTGAGGGGGGGGGCACCATCAGAGTTGCGAGATGTCACCAGCGGAGTCCCACAGGGCTCAGTACTTGGACCCATCCTGTTTCTAATATATGTAAACGATCTTCCGGAGGGTATAGACTCGTTCCTCTCAATGTTTGCTGATGATGCAAAAATTATGAGAAGAATCAAGACGGATGAGGATAGACAGAGACTACAGGATGACCTGGACAAACTGGAGGAATGGTCTAGAAAATGGTTGCTAAAGTTCAACTCAGGAAAATGTAAGGTAATGAAATTAGGCGAAGGGAGCAGGAGGCTGAACACAAGGTATCATGTGGGAGGTGAAATCCTGCAAGAGTCAAATAGAGAGAAAGATCTGGGGGTTGATATCACACCGAACCTGTCCCCAGAGGCCCACATCAAAAGACTATCATCAGCGGCATATGCTAGACTGGCCAACATAAGAACTGCCTTTAGAAACTTGCGTAAGGAATCGTTCAGGACCCTGTATACCACTTATGTAAGACCAAGACCAAGTATGCAGCTCCAGCCTGTAGTCCATACCTAGTTAAACACAAGACAAAGTTAGAGAAGATTCAGCGGTATGCCACCAGGCTCGTCCCGGAACTGAGAGGAATGAGCTACGAGGAAAGGCTAAAGGAGCTGAACCTCACATCCCTGGAAAACAGAAGAGTAAGGGGAGACATGATAACCACCTATAAAATTCTCAGGGGGAATTGACAGGGTGGACAAAGACAAACTCTTCAGCACGGGTGGGACACGAACAAGGGGTATAATGCAGTCTGTAAGGCACCAGTCGAAATGTGCCATCTCTCCTACACAATACCAGCCCCCAGGGGTGATCTCTCCTACACAATACCAGCCCCCAGGTGTGATCTCTCCCACACAATACCAGCCCCCAGGTGTGATCTCTCCCACACAATACCAGCCCCCAGGTGTGATCTCTCCCACACAATACCAGGTGTGATCTCTCCCACACAATACCAGCCCCCAGGTGTGATCTCTCCCACACAATACCAGCCCCCAGGTGTGATCTCTCCCACACAATACCAGCCCCCAGGTGTGATCTCTCCCACACAATACCAGCCCCCAGGTGTGATCTCTCCCACACAATACCAGGTGTGATCTCTCCCACACAATACCAGCCCCCAGGTGTGATCTCTCCCACACAATACCAGCCCCCAGGTGTGATCTCTCCCACACAATACCAGCCCCCAGGTGTGATCTCTCCCACACAATACCAGGTGTGATCTCTCCCACACAATACCAGCCCCCAGGTGTGATCTCTCCCACACAATACCAGCCCCCAGGTGTGATCTCTCCCACACAATACCAGCCCCCAGGTGTGATCTCTCCCACACAATACCAGCCCCCAGGTGTGATCTCTCCCACACAATACCAGGTGTGATCTCTCCCACACAATACCAGCCCCCAGGTGTGATCTCTCCCACACAATACCAGCCCCCAGGTGTGATCTCTCCCACACAATACCAGGTGTGATCTCTCCCACACAATACCAGCCCCCAGGTGTGATCTCTCCCACACAATACCAGCCCCCAGGTACCATTCATCTTACAAGGATAAAAGAGGTACTCACAGCAGTACGGAGAGTGATCGTCAGTGTCGAAGTACATCTTAGCGTTCACCCGCGACTTATCCGTGTACTCATCAGCGTGGATGCCCATGAAGGCGCACTTTGAGTTGTCCTCCGCGCAGGTTGCGCAGCGACCCTGGCAGGAGGAAGAGGCGGCAGGAGTGGTCAGGGCACATTGGGATGGTATTGGAAATTGTGATGAGAAATAGCTAAGCCAAGTTGACTATATAAGCATATGGAAGGGATACGAGGGCATTGATTGATAAAAGATTGATAAAGATTAAGCCACCCAAAAGGTGGCACGGGCATGAATAGCCTGTAAGTGGTGGCCCTTTTTGAGCCATTACCAGTATCAAGAGCTCATACTGGAGATCTGTGGAGGTGCGACTGCACCCTGCGTGACGGGAGATGTCTCCCGTCTCATGAGGGCATTACGGACTATTCATGCCCGTGCCACCTCTTGGGTGGCTTAATCTTCATCAATACGAGGGCATGAGAGGAGTTGGTATAGGAAGAGGGACTGAGGGATCTATGTCCATTTTGGACTATTGGGGAATCGAACGTGGACCTGAAAGAAACAAGTTCGTCACTTCATGGATTATTGATTGCGTCCGTGCAAGTTCATTTGTTTTGTTAAATTGACGGAGTTTTTTACATATGTGATAATGTTTGTAGGATTCGTCTCACTCTGATTTTAATAAAATAAAATAGGATACAGTAATTCGTATGATATATTTTGAAAATAATAATCCATTTGGGTAATATTATATCAGAGTTTATATGTTAAAATTTCTGAGACAACATGATGCTTGAAATATCGGACTGCCTTTACTGATATCAGTGAATTATGTTATCTAGGTTACGGCTTTAAGCAGGTGTATAATACCCAGTGTCTCAGGCTGTATGTATGTCAGTCATTGGACACATGACTCCACAAATTCTCCCACGCTGATACATATCTCAAAATGCATCATACACCAAACCATTACTCTATAATTACTCAAGTTGATGAAAAATACTTTGTTTAATTTTGTATGCGAGAATTCATAGCAATTTTTTTTTATGGTTGAATTAGAGATTTTATCCTAACAGCCAATTTATGTTATCTCTAAGTAAAACTCTATTGGTGCACTATTTAGCGAGCAAGTAGATAATTGCTCTAGACGTAAACTAAATGGTCTTCATCTCAATTATTCTTTCAACTGTTTTCTGTTGTCGAGGACAGACAGACTATTTAACTTTTCGAGGTCCCTCCTACGCCAGGCTGCAGCAACAACAGTTGCCTTTATATAAGGAACCTATTTACTGCCTGGTGAATACAGCTTCCAGCTCAACAAAATCTGACTAAAACGTCTTGTCCTGCCTGAGGAATCGAACCTAGGACCATTCGGTTGTGAATCAACTGCACTAACTACTCAGCTTCACAATCCTTTCACCGCAAGATGCCGCAGTAATTATAGAAGAAGACAGAATACTAACCAGTTCAAAGGAGTCGTAATCGACGCACTCGTGGGCTGTGTAAGGGCACGGCTCGTAGAGTGAGTCAATATAGAGCTTGTAGGATCTACCGTGACTGCAGGCGGCCAAGTCCCTCACGCCGTCCGGAACGTCAGTGATGAACTCAATGCCAATTTCGACGGGGCTGCAGCCAGGCTGGTCATGTCCCGAGTTGGGGTAGAAATCGACGTTCCCCATGGGTTCCTCCGTGCCGTAGCCCAACACCAGAATGCTGTCGGCGTCCGTGTGAATGTTGTCGACGTAGACGGCATCCGTTTCGTCGAGTCGGATGAAATCGGGATTGTTGGTGTAGTAAGGCCCAGCTGGGTCGAGGCCTGAGATACGGCCGAGATTTTCAATTTTCTCTCCTGCGTATCCTGACACGTGGGAGCCGAGGGAGTGGCCGAGCAGGTGAACGTTGGCAGGATCAACACCGTACTCGCTGATGAAAAAGTTGACGAGGTACCCAATCTCCAGGCCGACGACGCGGGTGTTGGCGGAGGCCTGGTAGTACATGGGCAGCGAACCGTCGCCCCAATCCGTTCGAATAACGTTGTAATCACCGTATTCGAGGAAGGCCGCCGCCATATCCTGATTCCAGGTAAGTCAAGTGGCTTTAGTTTCGTTGTAAATATTAAATGGTAGATATAAGCACAATAAAGTGTGCAATCTGTAATTGACATGTCGTTTGATGAAACTTTGGTTTATGTATACAATAAGATCTTAGTACTTTAGTACTACTACTAATAAGCAAGTAATCAGTCCGTAATATGAAGAGCATATGCTTACTAAGTCATCAAACATTGCAAAAAATTATACAATGCATATATATATATATTACTTTAAATATATTATACAAATAATCTCTTTACCTCTTAATATACATCGCATACCTTGAGCCACTGGGTGTTGCCTGTGTCGATAAAGCCGTGGGTAATGATTTTGATTGGTTTGGACGGGTCGAAGGTTGTAGAGTCAATCACGCTCGAGTCTGCACTGATAAACACGTCCTGCAAGGAGACATGGTAAACAACTGCTGTGTGCTGTTATGCAAAATATTTCTTAGTGTTGAATCTCTACCTCATGATACAACTTAAACTGATCTCTAAATCATCCATCACATAGTGATGCATCCTATTACGACTTCCGCGTATATTATAAAGCAACCAGGTGATTTATACACTCTTACACAAAATTCCATAATCATATTGGTATCGAAGTCCTTCAACGCTTCGTAGATATATGTAAAACCCTGTAACAAACTCTACCACAACTGAGTTAATCCGGTATTGAGCAGCTTCCATCAATTCAAGACCCGAGACTAATGAAACAGTGCGAACATTAGATACTTTTTGCAGACGACGAGTCCCAATAACGTGACTGTACACGTCATGTCCAAACCTCACATCAGACACTATCATAATAGTCATCCAAACACTGGTCACATTACTAACAAATGGTTTAAACTTTTCTAAAAACCTGGTTTTATCCAAACAAAGGATTCCACGCCTACATCTCTCCTCCAGCACACGCGTCAGCACCTGTCCGGTACCCACAAGCAGTCTCCAGCACTCGTTCAAACACCATTCCGTGTCTCATTGGCTTCAAGGACGCCCTTGTTTCCACGTATCTACCAGGTACTCCAGAGTACCTCACGACCTAAAAGCCCTTGAAACTCATCAGACATTCCTCCTCACCCCTTTTCTTTTTCTGAGATACCTCATTTTCAGCGCGTTCTGCTCTTGTGTGCAGGCGGAACTGAGTGTTGATGTGTCCCCTTGAATTAGGCAGGACGTTGATGGGTCTTGTGGGAGTGAACCAGTCATCGTTGAGTTCCAAGCAGCCAAGCACCGGATCGCACCATTCTGTGTCAACTCCTGAATGGTCAAAAAAAAAAAACACCAGGTTAGTTTTGTCAGTCGACATTAGCACCAATTAATATGAACATCAACAAATGGTAAAATATAGTTAGCTTATTGACAGGACTCGCTAATTCTTATGATGGTATTCTTGACTCACCAAAAAACTTATGCTTGATGAAATCTAGCTCCTCACATTAAGATGCCGCGCTGCTTCATCATCTGGGAACTACACGGACCACTCTACCATTAGTCTCGTCTCCTTACTAAGTGTTTACTAAAAAAAACAACTACCAGACCTATACGTTGCTTCTATTTTTTTAATATTTTTTTTAACATTTATAGCAACAATTTGTGTTGGAACCGTTATTGACAGTTCCAGAGGAAGGAGCCGGTACACGGGAATTAAATGGCTGAAGAAGCGGTTCTTACCCTCCCCCGAAAAGTCTTGTGTTCAGTAATGTAAGTGTATTTCTTGAAGATTATTAACACGATTACTTTGACTATGTTATTGTATAGAGCAAGAGTGACAGATTATATATTAGTGAGGGGTCAAGATTACCAGGATGATCAATTATTTCTCGTGATGCTGACGAAGCACCGCAAGACATTATAAATAATAAATAAATAAATGTTTATTTAGGTAAGGTACATACATAAAGAGATTTTACAAAGTTTGTTGGATTAATAAATAGAGCTAGTATATACAATGCCTAAAGCCACTATTACGCAAAGAGTTTCGGGCAGGGAAAACATTAATGACTAAAGCTTAATACTAATGGGTAAAAAGAATAAAATGTGTTGAGAACAAATAAAAATAGAGGTAAAAGAGGGTAAATTATAATTAGAGGTAAAAGAGGTAAATTATAATAAGTTCAATGCTTTCCTTCAACTTCTAGAGTGTGGGCCCACTGATTGCATCGTCTGAAATTCTGTATTTACTGAAATTACCTTGAATAGCTGTTCCAATCTCAATAATATTACAAGGGAGTTGCGGTAAACAAATATAAGCTCTCAACAAGTGTCCCGCTCACATTCATCTTACAATAGAACAACATTTACTAATGTAAATATTGGAGAAATAGCTAAGTTTTTGGCACTATAAATTTTGATAGGGTGAGGAATTTATAGAAATAAGATAGGAGTTTTATTTATAGGATAGGAATTTATATATTCATTCCGTTAAGCAACCTCTTAACGTCCGGTTAAATTTTTATGCAATGGATACGGATATTGCCAAATTAGAAGGATTTCAATGTCGGCCAAAAAATATGAAATCCAGACTTAGGAATGATTCAAACGAATCCAATTTATTTAGCAAAATTTTTTGTCTTGAAAGGAGAAGAATACGAAGCGACACACAAAATTCACAATAGCGTGATGCATCAAATGAACAAATCCACAAGGGTGTAATGAAATAAGGGCGAAGAGGGAGAACGGCCGATTGACATAGCTCGAGTGCATGGGGGGAGTTGTGTAAAATCCTGGTTTGTGTCTCGGAGAGGCTGCAGGAACCAAGTAAATTCAGTTGAATTTCTGGTTGCAATTCTTATACCACGTCGTAGCTCAGTCGATTAAGGCAGCGTCTGGGATGCTCTCAGACGCAAGTTCGAATCCTCGTCACGGCCCTTGTGGATTTGTTCAATACGAAGCTATTTATAATACGTATTTATGGTTACTAAAAGATGGGGCAATATTGACCCCCCCCCCCCCCTATAATACTTTAATTTTGCATTCTAATATTACTCGAAACAGTGGATTTAAAATTAATTCCATTTTTTCAGTCAAACGAATCAAATTTCAATTCTTTAATCAGATAGTAAACATATGGAACGGCATATCCAAGAATATAAGTCGGTGTACTGCCGTTGATACTATTAAAAAGCCGATTAAAAAAACAGATTAAACAAAATTTAACGGCCTTTTGCTGTTTGAAATCATTTGTATTCCTTTATAAAAAGCGACAACTGAAATCAATTACGTGATGCTCTACGTTTCTAGAACATTCAAAGGAGCAGCTGTAGGCTTTCCCAGACAGGTCTCAGTGACCTGATTCCCAGTGCGTTCTTCCTAATTTAGCCTTATAAACTGGGATTCTGAGCTTACGCTCTCATAACAGTCTTGCATTAAATTATTTACCTACGCACTAATGCATGCTAAACAGTACTTAACGTCCATTGTTGGAAAATTGCGAGAATCTATAATCGCAGAAAGTATTCGTTAATATTTATAAAGGATTCACAACAAAAAATAGAACACAAAACGATGGATACAAATTTGGTAAGTTAAGATTCAGAAAATCCCTAGGGATGTGTTTTCTATTGTTATATTCATCAACCGATAATATATCTTCACTATTATGCCTTTCACCTCCTTGTATACTATAATCATTTTGAATTTCCGTCTTTTTGGAGAATATAAATTATGTTTTCGTAATCTCTATTCATAAATATGGTTCCTAATTCCTGGGATTAAGTTTGTTATCTCTCTTTTTACACAAGTTATTCCTAATTCTCCTAGATATAAACTCCAAGACACTAGTTGCCTTGTTTCAAACATTTATTAATTTATTTATTTAATCTCTGGGCCCTAAGCCATCCAAGCAATATGACGTTGGCCGTGACATTCATTTTCCTTGAATATCTGGTTAAGGTCCAGTTGTTAGCAAACACTCATTTGCCCTGATGATGAGGACCATAGTGGGAGTGGCTGAAACCTTGGAGTTCACTGGTCAGGTTGAGACAACGCTTACTTAACTCACTATCCACATAGAGACAACACTTACAAAGCTTACTAGCTGGAAACACGATACATCGAGCCTGTATTAAACTATTTACAAAGCCTACACACCTTTCTTTAATCATAATGGCTTTGTTTACATTTAGTAAAGAGTTTATGGGCTTCGAAACTTCACATTCCAAGGTTATTGTTGTTGTTAACAACATCGCAGTGCTTCGGAGATAATAATCTGTTTAATAAATGTAACCCATCACGCCATGATTGAGGAAACATGTAAAGCTTTCGTTAATTAGTTGTGTAAATGCTTTACGAATCCTGGCCCATGATGATTAAGACTTACTCAGTCGTCTTGTGAGGTCGTGTGGCCGGCTTCGTCTCCACCCCGGGACAGCTGCAGACGCCGCCCCAATCACCAACACCAAAACAGCGATTTTCATGGTGATGAATTATTCTCTGGCTCTCCCAGCAACACTCATCCCATCCCACAGCTGTCCCGTTATGGCGCCGCAGGCAACTCTCACAACCCTTTATACCCAAGACTTTATCGAGGCAGCCAATGTTCGCTGGCAGCCTCAGTGCCTCCCTGATACCACTGTCCTTGTTCTGCTACTCTTGCTTAACATGGCACCCTGTGTTTCGTACTCTATTCCTGTTGTTTTTGGTCTATTACTATTTTCCCCCAGTTCTTTAATTTCGTCAAGTGTTGTTTACATCTATTTTTATGTTTTCTCCCTTCTGTTCTCTCACTCTCCTTACACGTGTTTGGTTCCCTCTTCTAATCTCATTTTCTTTCTCTTGTTGTTCATTGCTTGTTGATGCCAGTTTTAGGAAGTTTTCTGATACGAGGACGCCTGTGGCCTCCCCTCCCCCCTCACCATCAGCTTTAACCTCAGCATAGACAGAGACATGGATGCTCAGGATGGAAACCTTGGTTTAATGGCCTCACAAAAGAGCATTTATGATACACACCTCGACACACTGGCCTGGCGCGCCTGACGCGGAATGGGCGTAATGTTCAGTCCGTATCACACTCTTACAGATTAACTATTCACATCCCAACCCTTCTTATAATGTTTGTAATTCAGCTGTTACCTCTTTTAAGAATCGTGCGCTGGTGGTCGACCGATACTGTGAATACATCAGCAAGCCTCAACCCCCTTCAAAGGTGGCAGTTTGAACTAAAATAGTTGCTTTGCCATTGGAGAGAACGTCTGAGCGGCTGAGAACGAAAACCATTGTGTTTTCGTTCTCAGAAGCTTGTTGTACTAGATGACGCTCAGTACTTCAGCGTTTATTTGTGAGAAAACTTCACTAACGCTACAGAATTACGTACCAAGTATACAGCCACACAGTAGCACGTGCTTAATGGAAATTTTATTCCGAATAGCTGAAACAACAGCAAACAAGTATTGAAGGGTGAAACTATTCCACCTACGCACCTGACAGACTACACAACTGGCTGTCGAATAAAGATAATTCGACAATTCATTAGCAGTTTACGGCACCACCTCGAGGCACTATATGGGTCCAGGATATCAGGACACCGAGTTATTTTTAATAAAGGCCATTGGGTTCTGTTTTTTTTTTTTTTAATTCAGGCTCTTGAACCCATTTCTCGGACTGGATACAGTTAAGGTAAGGTAATTAATTATGAGGATAAAGTGATAACCAAGCTTGAGTACATATGCCAGCTGGGTACATGATACCGTAAATTATACGGCCACCTTGGTTCTGGACCGTAAGCCTAAATTGGCATCGGGATTTCAAGAAAAAAAGCTTGATCACGATAAGATTTTAAACACAGAATGAATAAACTTGCATAAAAGTCTTTGTTTTCTTTAAAAAAATAAGAAAAATAAGAACTGTATTATAGCCAATAAATATGTCCAAGTTCAGAGAGCGAGAGAAAACATTCACACAAACACTTAGATAAACATATACACAAACATACATGCAAACATATTTCACAATGCTGATTATTCATGTGTGATGAACCGACATTATATAATTAACGTGTGAAGGGTTCACAATATTCTTCACACCACGGAATCCTCGGAAGTCCTTATCGGTGTTTCTCTTCCAGACGCCATCTTTATTATTGGTTGTATGCTGCATTGCATCCATATTGCTTGCCACAGGTTTTGCCAGGCCTAGCCTCGTCGTTGGGACGTGTAGGGACGATATTGTTTGTCCTGCGTTCCTCTACGCAACTTATATTCTCCTCATCATATGTATAAACGACCCCTGACCCTTCCACCACCTTTGGCAAAGGCCCCTGACCCTTTCATGACCGGTAGCAACGATTGATAGTTAGGTCTCTCCGACACTATGTTCTCTAACATGGTGGGAGCGGTTCCGTAGATTTATTACAACCCAGAAATGCAGTGAAGAGTTACGTATTTTCGTTTAGAAAAATAGAACATGAGGTAATTTGTGTTGATAGGCTGCCGTGATGAACCGTTATGACCCTCTGAAGGTTATCTAGAGCGGCATATTGGGTCTCTCTCACTGATATACAACAGATTTAAAACATCTTCTTTTCTGTGATAAGAAATTGTGTACATAACAAAAATCTCTCACTCTCTCTCTCTCTCTCTCTCTCTCTCTCTCTCTCTCTCTCTCTCTCTCTCTCTCTCTCTCTCTCTCTCTCTCTCTCTCTCTCTCTCTCTCTCTCTCTCTCTCTCTCTCTCTCTCTCTCTGTCTCTGTCTCTGTCTCTGTCTCTGTCTCTCTCTCTCCCTCTCTCTCTCTCTCTCTCTCTCTCTCTCTCTCTCTCTCTCTCTCTCTCTCTCTCTCTCTCTCTCTCTCTCTCTCTCTCTCTCTCACTATCTATCTCTTTTTCTCTCTTTCTTCATAAATGTACATATATTTTTTATATATTGATCACAAAAGATAAAGAATTACTGATCTAGTTAAATGACGACTACTGTGGTAGTTTTTTCAAGGCTGTCGGGGGGGAGGGGGGGGAGGGAGGGGGGGAGGGGGGAGGGGGGGAGGGGGGAGGGGGGGGAGGGGGGGAGGGAGGGGGGGGAGGGGGGAGGGGGGGAGGGGACTTACGAGAGCGTGGTGCTAAAAAATGTTTGTTCCGCCACATTTTGAACAGAAACATGTGATGTTTAATATTCATGACTGATGAACATTTGAAATGTATTTTGTTTGTTAGGTTTCTTTCAAAGGATTGTGGTTGTCACAACTATTAATAATAATAATAATAATAATAATAATAATAATAATAATAATAATAATAATAATAATAATAATAATAATAATAATAATAATAAACAAACTGTACCTGAACATAGCTCTTTAAGCCAATGTGCTGCATCCTTCCTCGATACACCCTGCCCCTGACTACCCTGCCCCTGACTACCCTGCCCCTGACTACCCTGCCCCTGACTACCCTGCCCCTGACTACCCTGCCCCTGACTACCCTGCCCCTGACTACCCTGCCCCTGACTACCCTGCCCCTGACTACCCTGCCCCTGACTACCCTGCCCCTGACTACCCTGCCCCTGACTACCCTGCCCCTGACTACCCTGCCCCTGACTACCCTGCCCCTGACTACCCTGCCCCTGACAACCCTGCCCCTGACTCCCCTGCCCCTGACAACCCTGCCCCTGACTCCCCTGCCCCTGACTACCCTGCCCCTGACTACCCTGCCCCTGACAACCCTGCCCCTGACTCCCCTGCCCCTGACTACCCTGCCCCTGACTACCCTGCCCCTGACTACCCTGCCCCTGACTACCCTCGCCCCTGACTACCCTGCCCCTGACTACCCTGCCCCTGACTACCCTGCCCCTGACTACCCTGCCCCTGTCTACTATTCCCCTGACTATCCTTCCCTGATGCTTGGTGAAGCTCTGACACACTCTCCCTGCCTCTCCTCCCTCCCTCACCCTACAGCTAAGTCAGGGACTCTACTTCCTCATTCAGCCGGGAAAGGCTCAAAAATTCCACAACTATACTATGCACAACAACTGATTGGAAATTAATAGCAGATAATTTCACTTCATTGGCGTATAATAATATATATTTAATCGAGTAATGTACCATGCAGTGATATAATTCAGAGTGATTGAATACATTTAAAACAAGACTGGTCAAGTGCTTCTTATCAAATATAAGCCTTACACTGAGTCCCATCAGATGCTTTCTGTAGAACAAATTGCGTTCTATGTGGATTTAATCATCTTGAAATCTGGAAGAAAGTACAGTTATTTAAGTCTGTTTCAGACTGGATGGGTGTAATATATAGGACGCAGAAAATGCTGACGTTCATCAGCTAAATTATGAATTTCGGATATGCTCAAGATCTATCCTTGGTAGTCATTCTCTCACTCATTGAGACCTTTTGGCCTCATGTCGGCATCTACATCTGAAGAAGTAAGTCGCTAATGTAATGTCAAATTTTGTCGTAAGAGAATCGTCAATCTTACAGGCAGCAAGAGCTAGTTTTTTTAGCCTCCGTTATCTGTGCTTCAAAAGTAAATATGATTGGAAGGAAATACAAATTATTAATGTGCTAAATGATGTGGAATGTCTGCAGGTTAGAATAAAACAAATGATCAACGTTGAAAACATAGATGCCGAAAGTTGGATACGTTTAATTATTAATAAATTAATGTTACTTCCCAATATTAAATACAAGATATAGACTGATATCTAGGGCCACAGTACGTAGTTTGTACCTTTGCCTCAATGTTGCTATCTGTACTGAGAATTTGGATGATGGGTCGTCCAGTAACATAACATCCAACTGAGATGGGTTCCCATGCATTATCGCAGTTATCGTACTGAAGGCAATTCTTGATGGAAGTATCTTCATCTTTCAGATAAGATTCGCTTCATCGATTGGTCAGGGCCGTCAGGCAGCCAGTCAGGACTGTGTTTACATATCGTTGTGAGAATAAAGACATCTGCAAGTCTCAGCAGATATTAAACTCCTCAATATATGCGTAGTGGTTCACCCAGTTCGATCAACACTGAATGCTCACAGGTTCGATTCCCGGGCAGTACGAGACGTTTAAGGAACTCTTGTAGGTTGCATCTTTGGTAAGGTCAGTGGTTCAGCCCGCGCTCTCTCAGTTGCCACAACCACCACAATCCATCGTCCAAACCCCATGTATGAACCCAAACCACCCACCTAACCTAACCAACCGATGCATAGCAAACGAGGATATTTGTGATCCGCAACTTTTCACAGCACGTTGTGATCCGCAACTTTTCACAGCACGTTGTGATCCGCAACTTTTCACAGCACGTTGTGATCCGCAACTTTTCACAGCACGTTGTGATCCGCAACTTTTCACAGCACGTTGTGATCCGCAACTTTTCACAGCACGTTGTGATCCGCAACTTTTCACAGCACGTTGTGATCCGCAACTTTTCACAGCACGTTGTGATCCGCAACTTTTCACAGCACGTTGTGATCCGCAACTTTTCATAGCACGTTGCATTTAGTTCGTTGGTTACCATAACTACAATAACCTCGTGTTAGTTTTTATTTTATTTTGCTATTTATTTATATCCACAAGAGTTCTTACATTCTTGTAGAGCAAGTAGCACGCACAGCGTTTCGGCCAGGTCCTTAATCCTAATTTTCCAAGGAATACGACTGTCCAAATCGTTTAACAACCAGGTACCCATTCACTGCTGGGTGAACAGAGGCTACAGTTAAGGATTGGTTCCCAGTCAATACTCCCAGGCCAGGATACGAACCCAGGCCAAAGCGCTGGAGAAGGGCCGGACGAATGCTTTACCACTGCGCCACGGGAAGTTGAGAGGACTTGAATAGGGAAGGAACTTTGCACTTTGCATTTTTGCATGATCTCAGTAGGTCTAACAGGTTTCCTGTCCCCGACTTGAGGAAAAAAAATCTATCCACGATGAGCTGTATGGATCAGTGTATATAATACAGCTGGGTATGAAGCTTTATATATGTTATGACTCTCGTTGGATTAGTGTAAAATATTGTACACGTAATTAACTTTGGAGAGTTAATTTTTCAACTTCCACCGACAGTGAAGAAAAACATAAGAAATATTGAGAGGAGTCGTGTTAGATTCATTAATCTTATCCTTTCGGTCAAATTCAACAATTTAACCGAAATTTATATATATATATATATATATATATATATATATATATATATATATATATATATATATATATATATATATATATATATATATATATATATATATATAATGCAGTATTTCAAAAAAGCATGTTTTTTTCCATCATAAACTGATATCTATATAGTATGTATATAAAAACCCACTCGGATGAGAATGGAACATTGTGTCGAAATTTCAAAGCAATCGGTGAAGAACTTTCGGAGATTAGCGATTTTGAACAAAGGAACATTTACATTTTTATTTATATACATTTATATAAAATCATAAATTATATACATAATTGTATTGTATATTTGCTTGTCATTGCATAATAAGAATTTAATAATATATAATTTTATTATGATTATCTTATATTAATCATCTACAATGTGAAACATTTTAATTACTTCAAATTACATTATACTAAAGTCATAATATTAAATATTAATTATTTTGCAACTTTGATAATTTAGTGACAGTTGTTCATGTTACATTACGATATATACAAAAAAAAATCATTGCCTGTAACATAGTTTTAGGTACTGAAGCGAGCATAAAAAAATTGGACTATTTTGGGGTTGCTTCGCCAGTAACGTTATATACAATTAAATTGCCCTCTTTTGATAATTACTTATATAATTAAATATTATCGGTCCGGTCGCGTTGTTTTGATGCAATTGTTATGAGAAGGGAGCCGGCTGTTGCCAGTGGCCGCCCCCAACCTCACAACACAACAACACCAACCTCCATTGCTCTCTCTCTCCCTCTTTATCTTTATATCTTTGTTTGTATATGTTCCAGAGTCTATTACCCTCTACCACCCAACCCTTATACACCATCTCTTCCCGCCTTCGTCACTTTCTCTTCCCTCTCTTTTCCTTTCTTTCAACCACTTGGGCTGGACGGTAGAGCGACGGTTAAGCTTCATGCAGGTCGGTGTTCTATCCCCCCGACCGTCTAAGAGGTTGGGCACCATTCCTCTCATCTCTTCCAGCCTTCGTCACTTTCTCTTCCCTCTCTTCTCCTTTCTTTCAACCACTTGGGCTGGACGGTAGAGCGACGGTCTCGCTTCATGCAGGTCGGTGTTCTATCCCCCGACCGTCTAAGAGGTTGGGCACCATTCCTTTCTCTCGTCCCATCCCAAATCCTTATTCTGACCCTTTTCAAGTTCTATATAATCGTAATGACTTGGCGCTTTCTACTTATAGTTCCCTTTCCTTCCCCCCCCCCCTCCCCCCCTCTTCTTCTCATGCTCTCACCTTCTCGGAAAATTGATTATTACAAAACACTACAACTGCTAAGCCGCATTATGTAAACACTCAATATTTCTGACTTGATTTCATGAAAATCGCATTGGTGGTTCATCATAAATACCGATATTTCTTAAAATATTTAATTGGGGCTGACACCAACTAACCTATGATAGTCCCATACCCAACGTGATTGACCATGGAAAGTTGGGTGAGACTAGCCCCAGGTGTCTGCACTCCAACCTCTCTTGAGGTTATCTTGAGATGATTTCGGGGCTTTAGTGTCCCCGCGGCCCGGTCCTCGACCAGGCCTCCACCCCCAGGAAGCAGCCCGTGACAGCTGACTAACACCCAGGTACCTATTTTACTGATAGGTAACAGGAGCATAGGGTGAAAGAAACTCTGCCCATTGTTTCTCGCCGGCGCCCGGGATCTAACCCGGGACCACAGGATCACAAGTTTAGCGTGCTGTCCGCTCGGCCGACCGGCTCCCTACCTCAAACAAACAGACAAACTGGGCAGACATACAAGCATTTTTTTTTTTAGCTGCAGCTGTTGCCCCTAATAGCCAGAACTGCACACTCTTGTCCCAGATATCATTGAAGTATAGAAGCATAGTAAGTTGTCTACGTGACTCTTCGGCTTACGCGAGGTTATGTATTTGGCTGCTCCTACCATATTGTATTTAATGCCTTTGAAAATGTTGACAGTCAACGAATCGCATCTCTTAGAGTCAGGCCATAATAAAACTGTCAACATAAACTTTGAAGAGTTCATTGTTCAACTTCTTTTTAAATTGAAAAAGAATGTATTAAAATCTAGTGAAGATTTGTGATATAATCATTGATTTCACCATTTCTCTAATATTCAGTAACATACATATCTACAATAAAATATACTAACGCATATGTATGTACGTATGTATGTATGTGTGTATGTAAGTATGTATGATAAAACACATTTGTATGTGCCTTTGTCCAATATGCATTCGGACACCAATGAAAGATACAGATGAGGGAACTGTTGGAGGCCAGCCTTCGTGTCCTCAACTTCCGTAGCAAATGACCGTATCAAAGTTATCCTACCCGAACACAGTGCAGCCTCAGCGGGATGGTAATTAAATCCGCGAAAGACAAAAAAAAATGAGGGGGCGTAGCAGGTTGAAGACGAGAAACGAACATGTTTTCTCTATACCAGCTTGTTTCCCCCGTGAGGATCTTTACCAAGGTTGCGTCTGAGTGAAAAGTTTTACTGCACACTATTGTGACGCAAGTCGAATAAAATTCCAATTACACTTTGACAAGTCATTAAGTATTTTGAGAGGCTCGATGGGATTAAAATGTCTGAGTTAAAGATCTCCAACTACGAAAAAGAGGGCAAATTTTCTAGTAATAGGCATGATTTAATCAAAATGAATGAAGGGGTAAATTTAATAGATTAAATAATAAAGACAATTCATATTTGAATCGAGATGCGAATTCACAGGCTGTTCAAGAAGAATGTTATGTGAAGGACGAAGAAGATTGTCTGAAGAAATCACCTGGAGAACCAGAAGCTTCCGGACTTGATCGTCATGAAACCTAAAGCTGAGAAAGAAATAGCATATATAACAAATGCGTGAAGGAGATAAAGCACAGACTAGGAAGACGAGGTCACGGGTCTTCCTAGTCTCTGAGAGGTGGAGACTGCTAGGTGCAAGAGAAGTGGAGACTAGTGTACTTGGTGAAGCAAGCAGGTACCGAGCCTTGAGAGCAACATCTGCCAGGGCTCTCACTCCACCCTTTACGTATCACCACCAACATTCTCCTGGGGATCATGTAGAGGGTGATGATGTAAAGGAAGATATCGATGAAGGAGCGGTGAGAAATTGATCACTATCTGACGTCATGCTGCCTGAACTGGATAATGGTATACATCCTTACTTCCTCTACCCCATGTGAATATCTTGAAATATAGACGAGAGCTTGTAAAATCTTGCTTCTATTTTAATATGAGTAAACATGTTCATTTATAACCCACAGCCACTACAACTGGAGACTTTCTGCCTTTGTTGTAGCTTGATCTTCAATAAGGCATTAGACTCTCTTAGCTTGATGTTTCCGGGGAATAAAGAACACCTTAAAAAAGTTAGCTTGTGATACTCCTTAAATTCATTATCGATGTTATACCACAATAAACGAACCACTTCCTTGTTGAAATTATGAAGAATGATCGTGGCCATCCTGAATAAAATATAACCAATAAAAAGTTGTAAATAAACTGCCACTATCACAGATTCATAATATATGACGCTTAAGTTGTTCAGCAAAAAGCTTAATCGAGTTGAAATGTGGTTAATATGAGGAAGTGACAGCCTGGATACATCTTAACCTTCAGTCCTGGTGACGCTGAGCAGCCACTCATAGACTTTCAATGTTCACCAGGGTATAACCTAGGCCGGATTAACCTAGTAGGAAAAGTAGCATTTGTCATGGGCTCCGCACATAAGGCTTGCACGCTGTCTAGTGTAATCTGCGTCTTATTGTGTAGCGACGTTGATGTTTACGTGAGTCATTACGCAGTCATTAACGTCATGATACGAATAAACAATTTTGTTCAAATAACTTTCATCTCTTCATCTCTTCCCCTATCCCCAATTTCATCCTCTCTACCCTCTCTTCCATTTCCTCCCTCAACATTCCTCTTCTCCTCTTTCCATATCTCTCCCTTCTCACACTTCCCCTCCCCTCTCCCAATCACTCCACCTCCCTCCCTCTCCTTCTCTCTCTCCCATCATCCCGCCCTTTCTCTCACCTCTTCTTGCTTCTCTCTTTCTCAGAAATCTTAATGTATGTATTTTTATCTAAATAAAAATTTTACTTAGTTTTTTATTTTACTTATTAAATTTACGATTTTTTTTATTAATACATGAGGTACATCTGCATTAGTGCAGCTACCCTAGACTATATGAAGGGGAGTACAGTGTGTCAAAAAAGCTAACTACGTGATGCTAAAAAATCCCCATCACACAGGATGGTTAGTCATACAGAGGCATGTGATAAGCGGTCTGCACTGGCAGACTCCGGATGCATTTTGAGGATATCATCAACACAAGAGTGAGTAAGGTAGCAGTGGTAATAAAAGTCCCCATCTCGCAGGATGGTTAGTCATACAGGGCCATATATTTAGTAGCCGGCACTGGCAAATTTTGGGTACACTGTGAGGATATCTTCAAGGATACGAGGGTAAATTTACGAAGTACTGAAAATACTTTCAAAACTCTACGGAAAACAAGTGCTATATTACATTTCAGACTTCATGAAAATAGCATTGGGGGAGAAAGGAGTGTATATACCGGTATTGCTTAATTTTACTTTGTAATCTATACCTGTAAAATAGAATGCCTGTCTTTCCGTTTGTCTTTCTGTCCAAAGGAGGAGGACAGGTGCTTGAGGCTAGCCTTACCCAACTTTGCAACATGAAACAATGGGGGGGTTATGTGAGTGTCGAAGGTTAGTTGGAGTTGGCCCATGTGCCATGCTTTAAGAGTGGGAATAAATATATATACATAGAGATGCGTACTCTGCCTCCCAGTGTATATACAATGAGGCGAATACCCCGCTTCTCGCTGTTTACACACTGTGAGTTTACAATGTTTGGAATTTGTTTTCTCTTAACTGATGTTAAGCTGACTTACATTTTAAACCCTTCTCGTGTTGAAAACCAAGTAGTGAATCAGTTCGTCAAAGGTACTACGCATTCAGTAAAGATCGCAAATGACAACATATTACCTCGTTGAGAAGCAACCAACATTGTAATGTCTGAAATATACTATGACGTTGCTGAGCAAAACATGCACTGAACTTTACGCAACAGAGTTACTTGTAGATCTCTGGATGCCGAAGGAGTTTCGGTGAGACTTGAAGTACGACAAGTGTTGATTTGGCTCTACCTGTTTCGCCTCGCCTCCTATGCATATGTTTGTCCTATATTGGGCATAAGTTTTTTTTTTTTAAGATATATACAAGAGTTGTTACATTCTTGTACAGCCACTAGTACGCGTACGTAGCGTTTCGGGCAGGTCCCTGGAATACGATCCCCTGCCGCGAAGAATCGTTTTTTCATCTAAGTACACATTTTACTGTTGCGTTAAACAGAGGCTACAGTTAAGGAATTGCGCCCAGTAAATCCTCCCCGGCCAGGATACGAACCCATGACATAGTGCTCGCGGAACGCCAGGCGAGTGTCTTACCACTACACCACGGAAACTGTAAAGTTTGAACTATGCTTGACATTCCTGTATTAGGCATGTGCTCTAGTTGCATGACTTGGAGCTATACTTAGCGCTATATTATTTTGGGTAAAATAATAAGCGTTGCATAGCTACATTGTTTCAAGCGTAATTTTGACATATTTGAGTTTAGTTCAGAATAAATCCGAAATGCATTTATTTGACCGCTAGAACTGCAATTGTTTTTCATTTTTAAGTTTATCCACAAATGAGACAACAAATCTGCTCACTCCAACACAGCCAGGGAAGTAGCAGTTGCCATCGTGATGATTGCTGCCTCATTAAAAAAATGTTTATTTTTAACGCTGCCCCTGGGATCCACCAGCTGAAGTAGTCGCCTTGAACCCCTCCACAGAGGCAGCGTACCCTCTATATAGCTTCTTTCACTGTCATTGCTACTTGTAGTGAATCGGTAAGCAAGATGAAGTTCATCCTGATCCTCTTCTCCATCTTCGTTTATGTTAGGTAAATACTCTTATAGTACAGCTGTTCCTCATTTCACATTTATGAGTCTCCTACATAATACGTTTAGGTAAGAGTCTTATTTTCACCTCGTTTTTCCTAATTAATTGGATTGTGAAGGAAAGGCGGTACATAATTGAGGGACAACATGGTTTAGGACTCCTTGAAAGCATTCGACTTTTTAAATTAGGTTGTCCTCTCAGTAATCTCGAAAATGGACTTCATAAGATCCACAGAAAACTTCTGCCCCGTCAGGCTCAGTCTGATGGGAGACTATTTCCTATCTCATCCAGCACATAGAAGGGAGTTGGGGTTCAGTTCCTGAGCCCATTACGTGTCTCTATGGCCGTTTCCACTACCGACCACGGGATGGAGTGCATAATAAATGATCAAAATTAATCCAGCACAATAATAGTGTGTTTGAGGGCTTTCCTATATATCTGACGTTAAAGTGTTGAGTAGCTGTTAGGCATTATGCTTTGTTTATATGTTTTCATACAAATCATACACTCACCAAACAGCAATCTTGCTGTATTTGTTTAGTGGAAATTGCATCTATTTATATTTACAAGATGCTTTTTTACTTTTTCGCCTTCGAAATTTGTCCGTGTACAATAGCTGCCGTGATGAAGGTCACGTAATATGATTGGTTCTAGGGCATTATGAATCCATTTTTATCTTCAAATTCTTCAACTAGCAAATTCCACATTAATTTTGAAATTAAAGTCAACAGGACAACAATTAAACATTGATGAGCAGGTGATTGTGGAGCCTCAGGGGGGTGGGGGCGGCCCCTCAGGGAGGCAACAACCGTCCCCACCCCCCGCAGTATTCCAGTGCCTCCCGCCAGAGCACAAGCCAGCCATGGCTGAGGGCACATCTGGAGCCCATCAACTCTTGACCTAGCCGGCGCAGGACACCTTCTCCCCGCCCGAAAACGTTCAAAATCTATCAATTATCCTGTGACCCAGGGCGATAATATGCCAGGCGTCGTAACAATCCGGGCCGTTGATTACTACCGCTAGACAGCAGTATCAAAATCCTATGGGTAATATCGCGAAACGGAACGTGATCCGTACAAGTCTCAAACTTGTTGTTTGGCTTGTACTCTAAAACACTGACGAGGAGGGGCCGTCCGGACACCGTCTCTGCCTGGGGGACCACCATAACACGTGACGCGATTCTTTAAATTAAATTTTGCAACTGTTGTCTAGACAGCTCCTTATAGAACGCCGTATTTTGACGTATACCTTACCTAACGCCAAAAATTGATGTACAAGAAAATAGTAGCGGATATCAAAATTAACGAAATATTCCATTTTCTGTTCGTGGGTCCTCTGGTTGGTTAGGTTAGCGCACTCGATTGTGACAGTTTCTTGACGTCGTGAACAATCGCGAGATCGGGCTGGTCAGGAATGCCTCTTAAGCGGCCCAGATTGACACAACGCCTGGTCCTCTTACCGCCTGAGGTCAAAGATAAATTTTCATATTATTTTCATATTCCAGATTCCACTCATAATATCATGCCATGGCCCAGTCGCTAAAGTGTGTGCGTGGGAACATCCACCGTATAGGTTCAAACCCTCATAACTGCTCCTGCGGATTTTCTCATTGATGCAGTCACGTTAGTTTGATTATTATTATTATTATTTCAACCGTCGTTATTATTTCTTTTAGTAGCTTTCTTTCTCTCTCTCTCTCTCATCCTCTCATTTTTAATCTCCCACCCACACAGGACACAAGATGCCCCAGTGTGCCATTGCGGTGTCTTCCTCTACCTTCCGGATGAGGAGCTAGTAGTCGACACGGTGCCTCAGATTGATATTGACTCATGTGAAGATCAGGCCCAGTGTTCCATCCTCTGCGCTGAGGAGGTCTGTTGATTAGCTCATCAATGAGAACATTATTCCAGTGAAGCTTTTTGCTGTCCAAGTTACCGTCTTCTGTTTTATTACTTGTCTTTTTTTTTGTCAGATATTTTTATCCATATATTTTAATACATCAAAATTTTCTTCCGTTATTCACCGAATTTTAATTATTTTCTTCGCATTTCTTAAAAAAAAATCTGAATAATATGGTGAAACATAATCACGATGGAAAATGATACAAAAAATATTAGAACATTTTCGTGTGAATTTCTATATATCGGAAGTCAATATTTCTCGTATTATTTCTTCTCATGGTTTACATATATATATATACATGGTAGACTTGATTAAACTCACAATTCAAAGGTAACACGTAACACGTAAGGTAACATAAGCTGACTCTCCTGTGAACGAACTAGAACCTTGGAAAGCCAGGTGTTCGCGCACCTTGAAAGAGACCAACAGCAGTTTTTCTTTTAAACAGATAGCAGTGACCAAATCCACGAGGGCCGTGACAATGGTTCGAACCTACGTCTGAGAGGATCCCAGATTTGTTCATTTGATGCATCACGCTATTGTGACTTTTGTGTGTAGACAGCAGTCCTGCTTTTAAACATATTTCGTTGAAAACGACAGAAAATTTTAGATTTATGATTCTGGCACGAATCTTCTCGATATTCCTTATGTTTTTCTTCACTGAAGCAGGAAGATTAAAAGTTAACTCTCCAAAGTTAATTTTTACTTTTTATTTGGATCTGACGTCTAGTGATTCGTTTCGTAAGGTCTCATCTCACATTCTCAAAGACAAATTCTGTTGTGTTAGCACCTGATATATCCTCTTATGGTGAGGCGGTTAGGTGACATGGATGAATGACAATACATGGGGTATTAATTCAGTATTAGATTAATGGGGTATTAATGGAGTATTAAACTAAGAGTGTGACATGTAGGCAGCTTATATTCTTCTGGTTGCTTCCGTTCCTGTTGCAGGGTCATTGGGTCCAGCTTCGGCATTGGCCCGGGGTCTTGAAGTGGGTAGAGTGTAACTGTGTATTAGCTGGTTATTGATGGCTGGTCTAGATGTCTTGATCTGCAGCGCTTCACTGATGTTTAATCTTCTATTGTCATTGTATTTATCAATTATTACGGTGTTGCTAGTCAAAATATCCCCGGTGATCGTCTCGTTGTGTGTGGCAATTATATGTTCCTTGATGGAGCCCTGTTGTTTGTGCAGTGTTAAACGCCTAGAGAGAGGGACGTTGTTGTCTTGTCAATATACTGAGTTCCTTGAGGCTGACAACACCCAAGTGGGCACGTGAAGGCGTAAACAACGTTGGTCTCTTTTAAGGCGTTTTTCTTGGTCTTTCAGGAGAATTCTTCATTAGCAGGTTGGCGGTTTTCCTACTCTTAAAATATATTGTTAGTTTTATCCTTTGGTTGAAGAAAAAGATTCAGTGAAGAAAAACGTAAGGAATATCGAGAAGATTCGTGGCAGAATCATAAATATATATATATATATATATATATATATATATATATATATATATATATATATATATATATATATATATATATATATATATATATATGTCGTACCTAGTAGCCAGAACGCACTTCTCAGCCTACTATGCAAGGCCCGATTTGCCTAATAAGCCAAGTTTTCATGAATTAATTGTTTTTCGACTACCTAACCTACCTAACCTAACCTAACCTAACTTTTTCGGCCACCTAACCTAACCTATAAAGATAGGTTAGGGTTGGTTAGGTTCGGTCATATATCAACGTTAATTTTAACTCCAATGAAAAAAAATTGACCTCATACATAATGAAATGGGTAGCTTTATCATTTCATAAGAAAAAATTTAGAGAAAATATATTAATTCAGGAAAACTTGGCTTATTAGGCAAAAAGGGCCTTGTATAGTAGGCTGAGAAGTGCATTCTGGCTACTAGGTACGACATATATATATATATATATATATATATATATATATATATATATATATATATATATATATATATATATATATATATATATATATATATATATGAAGGGGAGGTAGGAGAAGAAAACATTAAAGTGTTTAGTGATAATCTACAAGGTAGTCAGTACCGTTTGTTGCTCTATATTTCAGTGGGCGTTTTACTCCAACAACGGCGACCTGGACACTGAAGAAGTAGACACGACGTTTGGACAAGCGTTTTGCAACACACTGAATGTCGATGGCTACCCGGATCTCGACCCTCAGGCAGTAAATTATGTCTTCAAAAATACAGTTCTCAAATTATTTAAGAGAGAGAGAGAGAGAGAGAGAGAGAGAGAGAGAGAGAGAGAGAGAGAGAGAGAGAGAGAGAGAGAGAGAGAGAGAGAGAGAGAGAGAGAGAGAGAGAGAGAGAGAGAGAGAGAGAGAGAGAGAGAGAGAGAGAGAGAGAGAGAGTGAGAGAGAGAGAGAGAGAGAGAGAGAGAGAGAGAGAGAGAGAGAGAGAGAGAGAGAGAGAGAGAGAGAGAGAGAGAGAGAGAGAGAGAGAGAGAGAGAGAGAGAGAGAGAGAGAGAGAGAGAGAGAGAGAGAGAGAGAGAGAGAGAGAGAGATAGAGTGAGAGAGAGAGAGAGAGAGAGAGAGAGAGAGAGAGAGAGAGAGAGAGAGAGAGAGAGAGAGAGAGAGAGAGAGAGAGAGAGAGAGAGAGAGAGAGAGAGAGAGAGAGAGAATAATATGGTTTAACACACGACACAAACATTGTTAAACACACGTCACAAACCTTGTTTTCACACTTGACCTGCAATGTCTAACACGCGGCACATTGTATACCATAGTTTAATCGCATGCCGTTTTCTCCATCGTAGGTGTACCTGTATATCTCCGTGTGTGATGGACCAAAGATCGAGAACGGCTTAGCGAGTTCACAAAAGCTCTGTTGCGTAAGTGGCGTATATCCAGGCAACTGCTAGCACCTTCAAGCTGCTAGTATACCACCAAGCTGCTAGTATACCACCAAGCTGCTAGTATACCACCAAGCTGCTAGTACCGCTAACTCAAAGTATACTCATACGGCTACTACCCTTACGTTACCAGAGCACTCAAGGTGTTACTGCTCACACAGTTCTAGTACTATTAAGCTGTTGTTACACTGAGGCGCGTCCTCCAGGCCCCTTCATTGCCTCATTAACCCTGACACATTCCATGATAAGAAAACTCGGTTCTAACTACTGGTTAAAAAATAAATTTAAGTGTTTTTTATAGAGTGACATATACCTATGCTAATAAATCTTTACTAAATTTGAAGGTATTTTCTTGATATATATATATATATATATATATATATATATATATATATATATATATATATATATATATATATATATATGCACTGACTTGCCTTAAACCACAAGTTTTGAAGTATAGAGCTTTAGACACTCACACCCACCAGGAGACTTGAACCCTGGCCATCAAGATGGCAGATACGCAGTTGAATCCATTACACCATACTCAGAGCCCTAAAGAGGTGAGAATTCCGGGGGTATTTAACTCCCAGACATCCCATCCTTTCCAGGCAATGAGACAGTGAGGGATCACTCATGTTTTCTATCAACCCCTGTTATATGGGAGAACACGGTCCCCATGCTTAATGCACTGACTTGCTTTAAACCACAAAATTTAGTAGGTTGTTGTTTTAAATTTATCCACTCAGAACGAAATGTCCATGTAACATAGGCTATAGTGACCTCGTAAGATCAAGGCTCCGATTGATTGATTGATGAAGATTAAGCCACCCAAGAGGTGGCACGGGCATGAATAGCCCGTAAGTGGTACAATTTTTTTTCTCAGTATTCTGAGGTTGCATTTAACCATCAAGCTGTTATCGCGGGGGAGGATATTGCTTCACAGTCTTTATGAGGGTGTCCAGCTGCTGGTTCAAGGCTCCTGTGAATTTGTTCTTATATATCAAAAAGTACACATATATTCAGGGTGAGGTGAAAAGTTAGCCTCACCCTACCAATTGCCAGGACGTGGCAAAGGACTCTACAATCATATGCCAGCCCGCCCTCTCGAGATGTCAAAACTTCTCAGAAATGATGTACTAAATTGCCAGAACATACACTAATCTAACCTAACCGAGGACCCGTGAATAAAAAACACGAGAGAGAGAGATGTAGTGAGATATTGAGATTTATGGAGGTATATGGAGATATAGAGAGAGAGATAGTGAGATAAAGATAGAGAAACATAGAGATAGAGAGAGAGAAACATAGAGATAGAGAGAGAGAAAAGAATAAGGAGATAAGAGAAAACATGAATGGACACAGAAAAGGATGGGAAACGCGTTATCCCTGGAGAACTCTGTTTGACCCCACACAGCTCAGCGATGATAACTAGACACAGGATGCTGGCATCCTGCCTGCAGCACAGCTCCTCACCCAGTCACAGACCGCTTGCTGATCCTCACCCAGTCGCAGCCCGCGTTGCTGATCCTCACCCAGTCGCAGCCCGCGTTGCTGATCCTCACCCAATCACAGCCCGCGTTGCTGATCCTCACCCAGTCACAGCCCGCGTTGCTGATCCTCACCCAGTCACAGACCGCGTTGCTGGTGCTCTCAGGTTAACTTCGGTGTTCACATATAACATAAATGAACGGCAAGTAAACACTAGATATTATCACCATCGACGATAAAGGCCATCAGTTGTCGGATATCAACAAGGTGTTAGAATCCACAACAAACAAATCATTCATTCCTCTTCAAGTGTTGCTCATGGTTTTGGGTCTGCATACAGCTGCTCAATTTTATTTTACCAAAATAAAATAAATTGAAATATAATATTTCTAACAGTTGACTGAAAAAAGTTAAGGTTGAAATCGGAATCTTGCAAAAAAAAAATAAAAAAGTTTTTGTGTCGTAGGATAACTAAATTTTCACTGTGAAGTTTGAGTGCCTGTAAGCCATGGTTTCTTCACGACACAAACACATCTTCACTCTGTGCAGCGTCTTATTGCTATTACTTATGAGTGTGGACCCGACATCAGGATGGGCACGACGAAATTTCATAGAAGATATTGATTCAAGCGGAGACGGCGATGGTGAAGATGGGGGAGATGTAAATGGAGATGGTGGTACGGATGAGGAAATATTTAGAGATATGAACGATTCTAATTCTACGGGAAATAAGAATGATGAAGATGGTCAACCTCAGCCTTATCCTTACTGCCAACAAAACACCACATATAATGAGTCGATGGTCTGTGACTTCTCCAACACCAAGGTATATTAATTTATATGTATGTTGCAACATTAGAGGCATATCAGATTGACTTGCGCAGACGTGTTAATCTCTTTGTTAATCTACTATTATTTGTGAAGATGGAGTTGTAGCTCTTGATCTCCACTGACTCTCAATCCTCTTGAGAATTGTCATATATGCAACTTCCTTGAGTTCATTCCACTCGAACACTGTAACTTCATCAAGTTATCTCTTACCTAGTGCTTCTTTACATAGTGTTTTGCAACTATGTGTTTATAAATGCGGTGGTGTGTTACCCACTGCTCTTGCACACAGTGCTATATTTTGCTCTATATAAAAATAGAGAAGCAAAATAGTGTATATATATATATATATATATATATATATATATATATATATATATGTCGTACCTAGTAGCCAGAACGCACTTCTCAGCCTACTATGCAAGGCCCGATTTGCCTAATAAGCCAAGTTGTCATGAATTAATTGTTTTTCGACTACCTAACCTACCTAACCTAACCTAACTTTTTCGGCTACCTAACCTAACCTAACCTATAAAGATAGGTTAGGTTAGGTAGGGTTGGTTAGGTTCGGTCATATATCTACGTTAATTTTAACTCCAATAAAAAAAATTGACCTCATACATAATGAAATGGGCAGCTTTATCATTTCATAAGAAAAAAATTAGAGAAAATATATTAATTCAGGAAAACTTGGCTTATTAGGCAAATCGGGCCTTGCATAGTAGGCTGAGAAGTGCGTTCTGGCTACTAGGTACGACATATATATATATATATATATATAT
The DNA here is from genome assembly GCF_040958095.1 of Procambarus clarkii. Classification (NCBI taxonomy): domain Eukaryota; kingdom Metazoa; phylum Arthropoda; class Malacostraca; order Decapoda; family Cambaridae; genus Procambarus; species Procambarus clarkii. The sequence goes on from NC_091176.1 coordinate 19,023,841, forward strand.
ATATATATATATATATATATATATATATATATATATATATATATATATATATATATTTACAGTGCTAATGCGTTTTACGGTTACAAATTTTTACTTAGATTAGTTTTTCTTTGCAGGAAATGGTTAAAGTTCCAGATAATCTTCAGCAGCTTGGAATAAAAGAACTGAAAATAAACAAAGCGAATGATCTTGACTTTCAACCACTGTGCCTAAATACAATCGACTTTAATCACTGCAAAATTAATCATATTGACTATGGTCATGGAAACCACTGTCATCACTTGTTGCAGATCAATATTTACAACTCGACTGTAAACAAACTGGCCGGAAAGTATAAAATTGCTGATATTTTTCAGAGTGATATACACCATTTGGATATAGCCTTTAGCTCCACAGGTGACCTGCCTCAAGATACAATCCCGATATGGAACGTAGTCATCATTGTCCTCTCAAAACTTACTGTTGTAGGTTCTAAGATCCTGAAGATGAATACCGTCGTGATAGGTAAAATACATGAAGGAGGTTTGACAATAAATACCCTCTGGAACACTGCTAACACTATTAGGTCTTCTGCTTTCTCATCTGTGGAAACTGGTGGTATCTTGGTGAAGGAAGGAGAGCTCTTAATAGAAGATACCTCGATTAATGATCTTGCTGCTGAAGGGATCAAGGTAACTGGCAACGGATCACTAATAATGAAGAACGTGATTTTCCAAAACACTCACACAGAGGGCGTTGTGATAGAGACAGGTGGCAAAGCGTTATTTTATGATGTTGTCCTTGAGGGCTCACCATTCGCCGAGAAATATATTGAGTTCCCCGGCATGAAAGTTTACCCATTCGTTCAGACTATGGTAGATAAGCAATCGGACTTCGCCAGTACATCCTTGGGAATCTTTGTGATTTCATTAGCTGTGGTATTGGTAATCGCTCTCATTGGCTGCGCCGTGTGTAAATTTTGTGCATGCCCAAACCTGCGCAACAGGTGAACGCTCACCTTATATTTTGAATATATAATGTAAACCTACCCCATATTGTTAATTGGTGCGCATCGAAACACTACCTTCATCAATGAGACATGATCTATTAATTAAAAGAAATAATATATTTACATTAATATCATCAGAATGTTGCATCTTGACTTATCTTGAAGACTCAAACATCTACAAAAATTTTAACATCAGTTCTACAGACCGAAGATTCTTTAATTTGTTGAACTCTCTTGAACTGAGGATAATATAATAAATTAAAAATCTGAGTCCCAAAGGATTAATGCATCTAACAAAAATGTTTTTTTAGTGTGAAAAAAGTTTAGAATTAGATATAAGTCTGACTGGTTTACATATACACTTTAGATACGGTGCCCTGAAAGTTTGATATTATTAGTTCTTGTGCCATTTGAAAAAAGGAATGTGAATCACACGATAATGATAAATAAAATGCTAAGTGACAATCGACAGGGAATCAGCCAAAGAAGCAATGCTAAAGAGAAGCAAAAGAGGCGACATTGGAAGGTGCAGAGTAAAATTTATGTATATAAGTGGAATAGGTGAGATTAGGGTGAATTTCACCTATTATTCACACTTATCATAATAAGGTAAGATGTTGTAACTCTAACGTTTGAAGACGAATAATTGACTTCCCCATTAGTAAGGTTATTGTGGACTCTGACTTCCAGAGTTATTGACTTTGTCACATTTCCAGGCATTGTGGACTCAATTTAGGGAAGAGTTTAGACTTTGCCATTTGTCAGTCCAGTTGGGACTTAGTTTTCTTGAAGGCAAGTGAGAGTTCATTGACTTGTGATATTGATGTCCTTGCTTAGATTTATGCCACACTCTGGTTATGTAAAGTCACTACCCTCCATGTTCACAATCTTTCAGCCAGTCTTAAGTTGACGAGTGTACCAATGTTGTTAGGTTTGTAGCCTAGTGACATCTAGCTGCTATGACTTGTGCTTTTTGTTGAATCACTTGATTGTTATTTGATTGTGAGTATGAATAGAGAGATTTGTATATATAAGAAGCGGTGTAATGCAGATAAGTTCGCCCCAGTAAACTGTTGGATTTTACTAAGACTTTCACTTCACCCTAGACTTATTTACACTGAAATTTATGAGGCCAGGTGGCTCATTGATTATTGAAGACATTTCTAGTCCACGAGGATTACTGTGGATTCGTGACACGATACGCAACTAGGTAAGTACACACACACACACATCCCCCACCACCTCTCCCCCTCTGAACCACCTTCCTCCCTACGTCTCTTTCTATCTCCCTATCTGTCTAGCTCACCCCCCAGCATTCCAGACCCTAGCACTATCCAAAACTCCCCCCCCCCCCCCCCCTCATCTTAAGCACAGCCCTTCCTTTCCACCCACTATTTTCCACTCAACTCTCACTTCCCCCTTCCAATCCCCTCTCTCACCCATCACTCTCAACAAACTCTCTCAGCCTTCACTCTCTCTCTCTCACCCCTCTCTCTCACACCCACTCTCTCTCTCTCTGTCTCTCTCTCTCTCTCTCTCTCTGTCTCTCTGTCTCTCTCTCTCTCTCTCTCTCTCTCTCTCTCTCTCTCTCTCTCGCTCTCTCTCTCTCTCTCTCTCTCTCTCTCTCTCTCTCTCTCTCTCTCTCTCTCTCTCTCTCTCTCTCTCTCTCTCTCTCTCTCTCTCTCTCTCTCTCTCTCTCTCTCTCTCTCTCTCTCTCTGTCTCTCTCTCTCTCTCTCTCTCTCTCTCTCTCTCTCTCTCTCTCTCTCTCTCTCTCTCTCTCTCTCTCTCTCTCTCTCTCTCTCTCTCTCTCTGTCTCTCTCTCTCCCCCCTCGCCTCGCTTGCCCTCCTCCTGCAAATCCTATCACAGCTGGAGAGACAGGCAGGTGTAGCTGGTAAGGTGCTCCAGTGGATAAGGGAGTATCTAAGCAATAGGAAGCAGAGAGTTACGGTGAGGGGTGAGACCTCAGATTGGCGTGAAGTCACCAGTGGAGTCCCACAGGGCTCTGTACTCGGTCCTATCTTGTTTCTGATATATGTAAATGATCTGCCGGAGGGTATAGATTCATTTCTCTCAATGTTTGCTGACGATGCAAGGATTAAGACAGAGGAGGACTGCTTGAGGCTTCAAGAAGACCTAGACAAGCTGAAGGAATGGTCGAACAAATGGTTGTTAGAGTTTAACCCAAGCAAATGCAATGTAATGAAGATAGGTGTAGGGAACAGGAGGCCAGATATCATCTGGGAGATGAAATTCTTCAAGATTCAGAGAGAGAAAAAGACTTGGGGGTTGACATTACGCCAGACCTGTCCCCTGCAGCCCATATCAAGAGGATAACATCAGCGGCATATGCCAGGCTGGCCAACATAAGAACGGCATTCAGAAACTTGTGTAAGGAATCAGTTCAGAACTTTGTTTAGTTCTGAACTTTGGAGGGGCGGGGAGCTGGGGGTGACATGTTAGAGGTTTACAAGTGGATTGCTGGACATGGCAAAGGGGATATTGGTGGGGTATTGAAAGTATCAACACAGGACAGAACACGGAACAATGAGTATAAGTTGGATAAGTTTATATTTAGGAAAGACTTGGGTAAATGCTGGTTCGGTAATAGGGTTGTTGATTTGTTGATTTGTGGAACCAATTACCGCGTAACGTGGTGGAGGTGGGGTCCCTTGATTGTTTCAAGCGTAGGTTGGACATGTATGAGTGGGATTGGGTGGTTATAGATAGGAGCTGCCTCGTATGGGCCAATAGGCCTTCTGCAGTTACCTTTGTTCTTATGTTTGTATACCACATATGTCAGGCCAATCCTGGAGTATGCAGCCCCAGCATGGAGTCCATATCTAGTCAAGAATAAGACTAAACTGGAAAAGGTTCAAAGGTTTGTCACCAGACTAGTACCCGAGCTGAGAGGTATGAGCTACGAGGAGAGACTACAGGAATTAAACCTCACTTCGCTGGAAGACAAAAGAGTTAGGGGGGACATGATCACCACATTCAAGATTCTGAAGGGAATTGATAGGGTAGATAAAGAAAGGCTATTTAACACAAGGGGCACACACACTAGCGGACACATGTGAAAACTGAGTGCCCAAATGAGCCACAGAGATATTAGAAAGAACATTTTTAGTGTCAGAGTAGTCGACAAATGGAATACATTAGGAAGTATTGTGGTGGAGGCTGACTCCATACACAGTTTCAAGTGTAGGATATTACAATAAATAACCAAAAACGCAGAATATAACAGATTTATTGAATAGTACATTTTATTTGAGCAAAGTCCCTAGCTATGCACATCGCTTCAAACCTGCATCAGAGCTAACATTTCAGTTGGGTTATACACAGAGTACATGCGATTAATAGATATCCATATTCTCTGTGCATATCTGTTGTTTGCTAGGCTAGGTTAGATTAAGATAAGTTACGATATTTAGATAAAATCATTATAAGATAATTGGGTGACGACTGAACCGGCGTTATGTTAATTCCCAAATGCCTGCTTTAACCTACTCGGTAACGATAGGGCTACAGCCGAGGTGATTACTGCGAGGTGAATCACCATAACGCTGGTTCAAGTCGTCACCCAATTATCTTATAATGATTTTATCTAAATATCGTAACTTATCTTATCAAGTCAAGTCACATTGTTGCCTAAAAACCTAAAAAGAATTTTTTCATTGATACATCACGTGATTGTGATTTCTTCTTATATATATATATATATATATATATATATATATATATATATATATATATATATATATATATATATATATATATATATATATGACTGATAACTCACACCCCAGAAGTGACTCGAACCCATACTCTCAGGAGCAACGCAACTGGTAACTACAGGACGCCTTAATCCGCTTGACCATCACGACCGGACAAAAGGAAGTGATAGCCGAAGCTATTTGAGCCACTTCCTCGCCGGCACTTGGATGGTAATCTTGGGCATAGCATTTTATCAAATCACCTCATTCTTTGGGGCACACGTGAGGAACACAAATGCGAATAAGCCTGAATGGTCCCCAGGACTATATGCGATTGAAAACTCACACCCCAGAATTAGTGACTCCAGACTCCTTTTGTCCGGTCGTGATGGTCAAGCGGATTAAGGCGTCCTGTAGTTACCAGTTGCGTTGCTCCTGGGAGTATGGGTTCGAGTCACTTCTGGGGAGTGAGTTTTCAGTTGCATATAGTCCTGGGGACCATTCAGGCTTATTCGCATTTGTGCTCCTCACGTGTGCCCCAAAGAATGAGGTAATTTGATAAAATGCTATGCCCAAGATTTGATACTTTTGCCCACTTGATACTTTGGAGATGTCCTTAAATGAGCTTCCAAGATGTTGCTTCCCCCCCCCCCCCCCACCTTTTTACTAAAACTAAATAGTTTTCAGCACATTTTGAATGTAGGAAAATGTCTGGGTAAAATGATATAATTATAGCAAAATGTATTTTAACACATTTTGCTTAAATGTGGTGTTGTCAAACCTTGGGCGAGTGGTGAGAGATATAAATAATAATAAATAAATGTTTATTTAGGTAAGGTACATACATAAAGAGATTTTACAAAGTTTGTTGGGTTAATAGATAGAGCTAGTACATACAATGCCTAAAGCCACTATTACGCAAAGCGTTTCGGGCAGCCATATAGAGTGTTGTGTAGTGTAGTCTAACCTTGGACGAGTGAGAAATATTATGAGTTATAGTGTAGTTTAACCTTGATTGAGTGAGATATATTGGAGTGGTGTAGTGGACCTTAGGTAACTGAGAGATATTAAATGTCTTATAGTGTGCTCTAACTTTGGGTGGGTGAGATATTTTGAGTGTGTTATAGTGTTGTATAGCGTTGGGGAAAACGAGTGTGTTTTGTTTTGAGTGTAAACGATTCAAGTGTATCATTAGCTAATTGATTGTGTCATATAATGCATAATGTGTCACATTAAGTGAAAACGTCTCTATCCCCTGTCATTTGATAACAGGGATAATATGATAACATTAGTCACCGAGAGAGGCAGCGAGTTCCTTGGTAATTTTCGAGATCTGAGAGAGGAAAGTGATTGCAACACGATCTTAGCAAGCGTTTCGCCTCACGAGAAGCGAATACGCAATAATCCCAAGCCTCTGATCCTCTCAACAGATAACTACAATCACCGAATAATTTCAAGGCTATTTTGCCAGATAAAGACATAACTCATCAGTACATATTTTCTGAAGGTGCATTAAGATAAAATGTTAACATGGCCAGTTTTATTATTGTGGGATGATAACAGTTACTGACGAGTGTTCGTATCCATTGACAATAAAATATTAAAACTTTATTTCAAGTGATGATAGTGAATAGCTATTTCAGTTAAGTGTTCATAGAGCGAGAACACATACTACAGATTTTCAGCCGTACCGGGAGCAGACGCAGTTCTATTTCCAGCAGATCTGTGAATAAATGAACCAAGATTTGAAATGTGGGATACGGTTGTGGGTTGACTCTGGAGTAACAACTGCAGCTTGAGGTAGTTACCGTAGGAAATGAAAGGTGCGGGCGGTGTCAAGGGGCTGCTGCGGTCAACAAGTGGGAGTTAAGGAGCAGGTGACCTTAACAATCCCCAGGGTAAACACCATCTACACAGCACAACAAGTCTTGAGAAGCTATGCCTTCCTCCTGCCATTCTGAGTTGCACAGATTGTACACCATGTGCAGCTGAAGACATGAAAACATGTATCAGGTATTAGTAATAAAAGAAGACATGTGGGAGACTTTTTTTTGGATCTCACTGCCTCGTATGCTAAGGGTATTATATTGTCGTATTTCAGAATTGTCTTACGGATATGTGTGTGGGTTTTTACCTAACCGTTTGCAGGACGGAGCTTCGGCTCACCTCATGTTCTTGCACTTAACTGAGTTCAATAACCTCTTCTCAGACAACTCCTGCCTCGTATCTAATTCTTCTTGGAACCTTCTTTAACCCTCACTCATCATGATTTTTCTACTTTAAACTTCGCATCATCAGTAAACAGTGAAACAAAAGAGTCTAATTCATCGTTTAAGTTATATATTAATACCAGTAATAGAGTGTGATTGATTTTTTGTTCCCGCCGAAGGCGGCTAGTTTATTGTAAACTCTGGTGATGGTCTGGTTGTGGGACGCCATCACCAGAGAAGTCTTAACAAACAACACAGAAATCATCGATAGATACAGCGACAGCAGGCGGCTTGACATCTGCGAGGCACTATACATCAAGAAGTCAACACCAGCAATCAACAGCCAATTAATGCACAACTATATTCTACCCACTTCAAGACTCCGCTCCAATATAGAAGCATCAAGAAATATGGGCCAATAGGCCCTTTGCAGTTACTTCCATTCTTCCCTTTAATTTACCCATTATATACCCATTGTTTCGTGTTCTGTCTTGTGTTGAAAGTTTTTGTTCACCTCATCCAAAACTGTTGTAACATATCACCTCACCCAAATACAGGTATATAAGATGAAAGCTGTTTAAAATTATAGCATAGAAGAACTCTGTTTAGTGTTTGCAGGTTATAGTTGTGTGTGTGTATAAACTAAAGTGTTTGAAAATGTAATAAGTTATTACGAAACGCGTTCAAGCGTCGCATCAGACTAGAAATAAAAATGAATTTTGGAGAATTGATTTTTCAATTACCATCGACAGTGAAAAGAAACATAAGAAATATTGAGAAAATTCGTGTTAGAATTATTAATCTTACTTTTTCGGTTATATTTAATAACATATGTTTACAAAAAAGACTGCTACCAAAATACACTAATATATATATTTTATTAAATATGACCGAAAAGGTAAGAATTCTAACACGAATTTTCTCAATATTTCTTATATTTCTTTTCACTGTTGATGGTAATTGAAAAATCAATTCTCCAAAATTCATTTTTATTTGAAATTTTATTTTATTTAAAATTCATATATATATATATATATATATATATATATATATATATATATATATATATATATATATATATATATATATATATGTCGTACCTAGTAGCCAGAACGCACTTCTCAGCCTACTATTCAAGGCCCGTTTTGCCTAATATGCCAAGTTTTCATGAATTAATTGTGTTTCGACTACCTAACCTACCTAACCTAACCTAACCTAACTTTTTCGGCTACCTAACCTAACCTAACCTATAAAGATAGGTTAGGTTAGGTTAGGTAGGGTTGGTTAGGTTCGGTCATATATCTATGTTAATTTTAACTCCAATAAAAAAAGTGACCTCATACGTAATGAAATGGGTAGCTTTATCATTTCATAAGAAAAAAATTAGAGAAAATATATTAATTCCGGAAAACTCGGCTTATTAGGCAAATCGGGCCTTGCTTAGTAGGCTGAGAAGTGAGTTCTGGCTACTAGGTACGACATATATATATATATATATATATATATATATATATATATATATATATATATATATATATATATATATATATATATATATTTATATATATATATATATATATATATATATATATATATATATATATATATATATATATATATATATATATATATATATATATATATATATCACTGAAAACTCACACCCCAGAAGTGACTCGAACCCATACTGCCAGGAGCATGCATCTGGTGTACAGGACTCCTTAACCACTCGACCAACACGACTGGACAAAAGAGGATGGTAGCCGATGCTATTTCCATCCCCCGCCGGCACTCGGTTGGTAATCTTAGGCATGGTATTTTATCAAATCACCTCATTCTTTGGGGCACACGTGAGGAACACAAATGCGAACAAGCCTGAACGGTCTCAAGGCTTATATGTGACTGAAAACACTGTGTTGGTCGAGTGGTTAAGGAGTCCTGTACGCCAGATGCATGCTCCTGGCAGTATGGGTTCGAGTAACTTCTGGGGTGTGAGTTTTCAGTGACATATATGCCTAGAGACCGTTGAGGCTTGTTCATATATATATATATATATATATATATATATATATATATATATATATATATATATATATATATATATATATATATATATATATATATATATATGAACAAGCCTGAACGGTCTCCAGGCATATATGTCACTGAAAATATATATATATATATATATATATATATATATATATATATATATATATATATATATATATATATATATATATATATATATATATATATATATATATGGTAGTTTGTGGTTTGTGAGGTAGACTCTATGCTTGGTTTGTGAGGCTAACTCCTTACAGGTTTTTAAAGCAAACTCTACACAATGGTTCAAAAGTTAATATGATAATATTAAACTTTACTGGTCAATTAAAGTTAAAAATGGAGGACTCAAGAGATGCAAGTTGCAAGCACATTTTATAGGTAACTAGAACTAGATGAACACATTTCTATTTATCCACACTTAATTTATTAGATTAATATTAACTTTATACTCTGATCTGAAACTCTACTTTCTCTAATCATTACTAACCTTTTGTGGTTCCAAATTGGTAATTCCTTGTGCAGCCACAATGTCACAGAGGTTCTGGCCTAATAGTCTACCGTTCTCCTGTACGTAGTGCATGTCTCCTCCGTTTGTGAGTGAATCCCACTAGAGAAAATACGGGAATGGAATAGCCTCATTGGCATTAAATAAAAGGCAGACGCACACTTTAGGGACCAGGGGGCCAGATTCACGAAAGCACTTATGTAAACACTTACGAACCTGTACATCTTTTCTCAATCTTTGGCAGTTTTGTTTATAATTATTAAACAGTTAATGAGCTCCGAAGCACCAGGAGGCTGTTTATAACAAAAACAACAGAGGAATGGGAAATTTTCATGTTTGTAAACTGTTTAATAAATGTAACCAAAGCCGTCAAAGATTGAGGAAAGATGTACACGTTCGTAGGTGCTTGCGTAAGTTCTTTCATGAATCTGGCCCCATGTATGATAAATGCATGTATATATTTTGTACATTGCTTATTAACCTTCATTGATTGCATGTAATTTATGTCTAATATTTTTATATCAATGGCATATTGTTTGCGAGCCATGATGGAAACACATAATTGTTATAGATTTTATATCAATGTGTGAGAGCTCATTTACACTGACCTCCTCGCGGCAAGTTTTCATGCAGCCGCTGTGGTCGTCACAGCCGATGACAACGTTGACTGGCAGGTCGTCCACGCTGATAATTTCGTTAGTGGGAAGCTTCAAGACAACTTCACAGTTACACTCACTTTCCTCTTGCGACCTGTTGAATAATTCATATATAAGGTGTTTTATATTAATGGGAGAGAAAGCAATAAATTATCTCTTGTTTAACCAGGAACCTATATACACACACACACACACACACACACACACACACACACACACACACACACACACACACACACACACACACACACACACACACACACAACGGGGCCTCGTAGCCTGGTGGATAGCGCGCAGGACTCGTAATTCTGTGGCGCGGGTTCGATTCCCGCACGAGGCAGAAACAAATAGGCAAAGTTTCTTTCACCCTGAATGTCCCTGTTACCTAGCAGTGAATAGGTACCTGGGAGTTAGTCAGCTGCCATGGGCTGATTCCTAGGGGGGAAGGGGTTGTAGGAAAAAAAACAAAGTAGTTAGTAAACAGTTGAGAGGCGGTTATCTTGAGATGGTTATCTTGAGATGATTTCGGGGCTTTTAGTGTCCCCGCGGCCCGGTCCTCGACCAGGCCTCCACCCCCAGGAAGCAGCCCGTGACAGCTGACTAACACCCAGGTACCTATTTACTGCTAGGTAACAGGGGCATAGGGTGAAAGAAACTTGGCCCATTTGTTTCTGCCTCGTGCGGGAATCGAACCCGCGCCGCAGAATTACGAGTCCTGCGCGCTATCCACCAGGTTACGAGGCCCCTTCACTTTCGGCGGGCCGAAAGAGCAAAGCTCAACCCCCGCAAACACAACTAGATGAATACAACTAGGTGAATACAGTAAGCCTGTGTGGAACTACCTAACAGGAAGGAGCCAGAGAGTTACGGTAAGGGGCGAGAAGTCAGACCGGCGAAAAGTAACGAGTGGAATACCTCAAGGATCAGTGCTGGGACCAATTTTATTTCTAATATACGTTTATGACATGTTTACAGGAGTAGAATCCTACATGTTGATGTTCGCTGATGATGCAAAGTTGATGAAAAGAGTTGTGACAGATGAGGATTATAGGATCCTGCAAGAGGACTTGAACAGGTTGCAGAGATGGTCAGAGAAATGGCTACTGGAGTTCAACGCGAGCAAATGTAAAGTTACGGAAATGGGATTATGTGACAGGAGACCAAAGGGACAGAACACAATGAAGGGGAACTGCCTACCTGTAACGACTCGAGAAAGAGACCTGGGCGTGGATGTAACACCTAATCCAAATCCTGAGGCACATGTAAATAGAATAACGACAGCAGCGTACTCTACACTGGCAAAAGTTAGAACATCATTCAGAAACCTAAGTAAGGAGGCATTTAGGGCGCTTTACACTGCCTAGGTGAGGCAGTGTAAAGCGTAAAACCAGTTGTAAAACCAGTTGATTGATAGCTGAGAGGCTGGACCAAAGAGCCGAAGATGAACCCCCCCCCCCGCACAACTAGGTGAGTCTCCGTCCCAGGGACTCTGACAGCAGATTGGAAAAGGGTTGTGGTCCTGGTAATTTACAACACGCCAGCAAACAACAGAAGACCAAGGCAGGATTACCACGACAGCAACATCAATGTATACATAGATGAATTGCTGAGCAGAACAGAAGCACGCAGAACGAAAGCTAAAATACTAGTGACAGGGACTTAAATCAAGGAGAGGCGGATTGGGAACCGAGAAATTCCCGTGTAGGGAAGAAACGTGTGGAGGGCAAAATTGGTAGAAATTGTTAAAAAAAAAAATCTTTTTGACACGACATGTAAAAGATGAGACTAGACAAAGGTACACTAAGCCTATCGGACCTGATCTTTACTTAGAATGAAGACATCGAGAACTTGGAGCAGGAAACACCACTAAGAGCCAGTGACCATTGTGTCCTGGTATTGGACTTTATGATCGAACTTAAAACAATGACCATAGGACAAGGGTTTAGGGAGAGAAGATAATAGAAAATGGGTTTACAAGAAAATAAGAGAGGATCCGAAAAGTGTGTAATGAGAAGAACTTAAGTGAAAAAACAGTCCAAGAATTATAAATAAATATAGTTCGATAGAGCTTCGGCCTTACACGCGTGGGGTCCACGGTTCGATCTCCTACAGCTCAGGTTAATGGAAAGTCCAAGAACTAATTGACAAAGTAAAAGTAAAATGCAAAGAAGAAGAAGAAGAAGAAGAGAGATTTATACCAAATAATAAGAGAAAACAAATATGAGAGAATATAATAACTCAGGGAATAATACAAAGTGACAAGAAGCAAAAATGAAAAGCAGGAGGGAATGACAGAAATGGAGTGGTTAAATGACAGGACAACCGAAATAGAATGAAACGAAAAGGCTAGGAACGAATGCATAAATATAAGAAAAGAGTCGAAAAGAAACAATGAAAATGATATGGCTTCGAAACCAAGGAAACTCCTAAAACGCCTATATAGCCATGTATGAAGACAAATAACAGTGAATGATCAAGTGATCAGGTTACAAAAAAAGGGAAAGTGAATGAGTGAATTATCAGAGGAAAGGGCCAAGCCATTAAGACTATATAGCACTGGGACGGGATGAGGATAAGGATTTGGGATGGAACGGGGGTAAAAGACTCGTGCCCAACCACTTGGATAGTCGGGAATTAAACGCTGACCTGCATGAAGCGAGACCGTCGCTTCAATGGAGTGTTCACAACTGCGCCCGAACAGCTCCTAGTGCTAGAAGAGGGAATAACACTAGTTGAGATTGCTACATATGAAGTAAAAGCAGAGAAAATATAGAAACATCTAGCATCACTAGATGAAACTTAACCTACTGAACAACATAACGTATCACCATAGATGTTAAAACAGCGGCACATGCTCTCAGCATACCTCTAGTATTGATCTTTAATAAGTCAATAAAGATCAACACACTGGGTGAACTACCCAGCTACTGGAAGAGGGCAATTGTGGTACCAATTTACATGAAAGAAGATAGGGAAGAGGCACATAAATGCAGACCAATGTCACTAACATTGGTCTGTAGGCAAACATCAACTTCGGGAACGAAGATCGTACCTGACGGACCTAAGGTCAAGTAATACAAATAAAGCACGACGGAGATGGTTGGCCATATTGCTTATTTCTAAACTGCCGAAAAGCCATGGATTACCTGAAAATAGATTATTACACAAATTAGAGATGTAGGCGGGAGTTAGCGATAGAGCAGTACCATTAGGTAAAGGATTACTTAACAGACAGAAGTCAGAGAGTGACAGTGAAGGGGGGAAAAGTCGGACTGGAGTAGAGTAACAAGCGGAGTACCTCAAGGATTGGTGCTAGGATCCTCACTTTTTCTCATTTATGTAAACGACCTATCTACAGATCTTGAGTCTTACATTTCCATGTTTGCAGACGATGCAAAATGAGAAGAGTTTTAATAAATGTGGATTGTAAGATAAGCAAAGATGACTTAAGCTGCAAAGTTGGTCCGAGAAATGGCTGCAAGAGTTCTACACCAGGAAGCGTAAGACGATGGAAATGGAAATAACCACACGAGAAAGGGAAACACGAAAATGGAGTAGGAAGAGAAACTCATAGAACTAAACCTGATGAAGCTAGATTAGAGGAAAGAGAGAAGACGATATAGATTTATAAAATAGTTATGAGGATGAACAAAGTGGATACAGAGGAAATGCTCACATTGAGTACCAATAGAACAAGAGGGCGTGGATGGAAGTTTGATATATGCGTCATAAAGATGTTAGAAAGCTTTCTTTTGCATGAGAGTAGTGGTAAAATAGAATGAACCAAAGGAGCAGGCAATAGAAGCAACCTCTATTCATAATTTTAAAAGATGATACAATAGGGAAACAGGTAAGGAGCATTAAACAAAAGGCGGCTTGGAAAATCGAATCCAAGAGCTAATATTCGATCCTGCAGGGAAAAATAGGTGAGTACATACACACACAAATCTTCGAGTTGGTATCACTCATGACCTATATAGGAAGCTCTTCACCTCGCTTCTGCCGAAGTTTCATTATCTACGCATTTTAGCCCACCTGTTTCTTCCCACACTCCTGTTACTTTACTCTCTCCCGCTTGTGGGAACCGACCTGTGAGATTTATACTTATTTAATTTATATAGAATAAATTCAGGGACTGCAGTGAGGTCAGTGACATTAGATATAACTTGAAGCTTGTTCAGGTAACTGGTCACTGATATATAAACACTGAGGCCCATGGAATTCATCTTGATTAAATAATAAATGTATCAAAATCAGTCGTCAGATTTATTGGGGTTTAAATTAATTTAGTTAATTCAGAGGATTGAATAGTCCATCATTAAAGTCAAGTATGGTTCTGAGACTGCAGTGGGTTCAGTGACATTGGTCGCAGTGACTTGTAGCTGTTTAGGCTACTGTTCACTGATTTGCCACTGAGGCCTCATGAACTCATCTTCAACTTTAAATGATGATATTAACATCAACCTCTGTTGGTATAGTCAGCTGTAATCTCCTTAGTATAATGCTACTGGAGATATATAATCAGCTGACAAATTTAGATTTCTACTGGTATTGTTTATCTGCAGGCATAGGTCTCTTCAGGCTTAATGGGCCTAAGAGTAATTTGCCTCCTGCAGAATTTAGCATGGTTATGCCCTGATATTTAGTAGGGCTACCAATGAATCGATGGTAGTAGTCTGTACCTACAAGGATACCGAAGTCGGTGAGGTGATCAGACTTAATATTATCTGCCAATTTTATTTCTCTATTTCTCAGGAATTTGGCTCTTGCTCTCAGACCTTGTACTTGTAGGTCTGCTGGTATTTTGTCCACAACAATGGCTTGTACTTGACAGACGTACCTGCCTAAACGTACTGATGGTTGTACCACCTGGTAGACTTGGGGTCCTGTATCTGTTGTAAACCCTGAGATGTTGATTGTCGTCTGGGCTACAGGCCTTAATTGTAGTTCATCTGCCAACTTTTTAGTGACATATGTTCTCTGGGATCCTTGGTCAAACAACCCACGGGTATGGACCTTGGCCATATTATTCTGGATGGTAATTTGGGCAGTAGGCAAAGTCGTATTACCTTTAGAGTTTGCCGATTGGACACTCTTTGTTTGTTGCACCTTGCAGTACTGTACTGTGGTGGGAATGCTATCTTCCACCTTGGGGTTTGGAGACTTTGTTTTGGTGTCTCCGCACAATGCTGCATGGTGCTGACCCTTGTTACACCTATTACAGGTGTGTAATTGGGTATCACAGTCGTTGATGTTATGTTTCCTGAGGCACCTCGTGCAATGTTGCAAATCTTTGAGTCGCTCAACACGGGTGTCACTATCAGGAAAATTAGGGCAGTGGCACATTGAATGTTTCTCATTGCAGAACAAACGTTCCATAGTTTCCAGTACCCTTTGGTGTCACGTTCTTGGGTGACACAGTAACTATAGGCTTGGAGGGTCCCGTTGCATACACGCCCACACTGCCACTGTTCCACTTTGGTGTTGAATTATATTGTTTAGATTGATTTGGAGTACCTTTGGTACTCTGTGGTTTACTATTTCGGTTTCTGAAGGTTTACTTGGTGGTTTTAATTTGCCATGTATTCGTAATTGATGAACTAATTTTACCCTAATTTTACCTACTTAAAATTATCTGCTAGATTAAGGACCTGCACGAAACGCTGCGCGTACTAGTGGCTTTACAAGAATGTAAATACTGTACTATCCAATGTATTCTCACAAACCCAATGTACCTTCTTGTATATATATAAATAAATAAATAAATAAACTACTGAACGTAAACCCTCAGATATTTAATTCATAGATAAGATACTTTTATTGTAATGAGCACTCATTTGTTTCAATACGTCCCTAGGTATTTTCTCCTGGACAATTATTTTCAAGACCCACTCAGCCCCGTTTGTATCTGCTGTCAGGCTGAGGGCCTTGATCATTGATTTTACCTCCAGCTTGAAGACTTGGAGTGAATCAGCTGAAGCCTCCGGTGAGGGTAAATGCAACAGGCTCATGAACTAAATGTGATGTTCTTACTTCTGGATCAGCATAATTATCCTTGAGGAGTTGTACTGCTAGATCATAGCCGTCATTAGTTAATCTCAGATGGGACACTGCTGTTTTAGCCTCACCTGATAATTGGCCTTGATGATAAGAGAATTTACTACTCTTAGGTAAAGATTGTTTTGAGTTCACAAGGTCAACGAATTTGTTCCAAAATTCGTCCCAATCTTCCTCGTCTTTTCCTGAGAAAGTGGGTAAATTAATTGGAGGGAGTCGAGCCTCTGCTTGACTCGTATTAGATGAAACTGTTGTTGTTGTTGCTCTGTTCTGGACAATTAATTTGACATAAGGCTGTAACGTGGCCTGAGTGTGATCTTCATAACTAGCTAGATCAACTATAAAGTCGTCTATTTCTGTTTCTGATAAATTGGTGTTGGCAAGTTCAGCCACATATGTTGCTATTTGGCATTTGATTTGCTCAAATTTACCTGCAGCTGCTTGATAATAGCTTTCTAGGTCAGCATAATCAACTAGAGATTGTTGTGGCAAATCTTCACATTTCTTGATCTGTCTTGTTAAGTGGCCTGCAAGGGTTCTTTTCGTTCTCCCTGCATTATCCATACTGGCTAGTTGGTAAAGCCTTGTGGGGCTTGTACTTGGGTTACTTATAATGCTGAACAAGTACTGATGATAGCCTAGGGTAAAATTCTGCAATCACTAGGCTATAATCCTACCTCTTCTAGAGGGTAGCACTTGAAATTAATACACATTATATATATATAATCATACACACTAATGATTTGAGTGATAAACCAGTGTCACATGAAGTACCTTTAGGTTAGCTCCTCAATTATCACCCTAGGATGGTATAGACACTAATTAATCACTCAAAAGGTGGTATGATCATAAGTAAATTATTATATATACACAACTCAACTCGAGTTGATAAAAATTACACCCAAAATAGGACCTGTACCATTCATTAATGGTGCTAGGTTGCTCAATGTAGTATAACTAGACTATGGTAATAAATGGGACTAGGATGAGCAATAAATAGTTTAACTAGTCAATGGTAATAGGGGACTAGGTTATCTATAAACACTAGTCAATATATATCCTACCCTGTTGTGGGTTGGCAATTGGTAAATATTATATTGTGAACACTACTGCAATATATATTAAATAATTCTATATTTAAGAGAAATAATATACACAATTATTGATGATAGCCTCATAATAGCCTCTATGAAACTTCTAATATTATCTAGAAGTATTAAATCTTATTAGTGACCTCGCGAAATTAACTCCACAAAATTCGTGGATAATCTCTTGCGAAATTAACACCACAAAACTCGTGAATAATCTTGCAAGGGCACAGCCACTAATTTGGCTGGCTTAAAAATAAGCGCTGTCCCTTCACAGAATAACACTGCACCAAATCGGTGAGTGACCATGAAACCGCTGATGAGGCCGAGCTGGGCTGAGGGGCTCTAGAGCTCGCTCGAGGCTACGCTGCCGGTCTTTGACTGGTGATGTATTGTTATTGTATAAATCGCATTAGTACCAGTGTATTTAATGAATCCACTGGTTAACTCGTTCAACTCATACAAAGATGACCAAATAATTTGTCATCCGGCTCGAAGGACCATATAATGTGGGAACCGACCTGAAATTTATATTTATTTAATTTATGAATTTATATAGAATTTATATTTACATTAATTTATATATTTCGATAGCAATTGGTATGATGTTAAGTGGACTGTATTTCTGCAATATTTCTCACAAATCGATCCTTACACATTAGGGGGGTTTATATTAAATTTATATATATGCAGCCAATCAAACTACAGTATTAAACTACATATATTAGTATATAAATTGAGGAGGTTCCTTATCTTATTGTACAGCAGGCTTAGTCCACCAAGTATAACTAGGATGTAGACACTAAATTATCCTCATGAGAGGCTAGCTTCCAACACCCCAAGTAACTGATGTACCAAGATTAATTCTTGCTTCCTCTTCTTGTTCCTGTCAAAGGGTACTAGCTTTAAAGCTGGAATCCTAATATATGACAGCTATATCAGAGAAAACACTGTATATTATATAAGACAAGGACTTAATTACCTGTAATTAGAGGCTCTTTCTCATGCTAACCGGATCGCCCTTTATCTACTTAACATTAACTGGCCAGAAATGATTAGATAAACGGGTTTCGGTAAGACACTTCCCTTGTTTATGTTGACAGCGTGTTGATGATGGTTGAACACTAATTTGGTCTCCATAACACTTCGTCCAAGAGAACTATAGGAGCTGAATTTGCTTCCCAACGCCTCTGGTCTTAACAAACAATGGCTGACCTCTCTCACCCCACTGACGCTCCTGGCTCACTTTGTCCAGATGTCATTATGTGCTAGAAGGGTCACATTTACTCTATTTTGATACTGATAATTAAGTTAATTAAAATGAGATGGTTTTATGACGTAAAAAGTCAAAAGACTAATGTATTTAAGAATAATGCCCAACAGAATAGCTGGTGAATTTATAGTACTATGTGGCAATGATATCCCGTTTTCTATTAGCGGAAAATTCCACTACAAGCTACATTTTCTATGGGTTAACTTGTGTATACAACACAGCAGCAATATTATCTGCCTATTGCATGTAATATTATTAAATGGTGTCGGGTTTTCCGACACCATTTGCATAGTATACCACATCAAGTCTTCTGCCACCTCAATCCCACCTCACCCCTATTCCATCCCAGCTCCCTTACAGTTCTGCTCTACCTCTCACTCTGCTTCTCTGCTTCTTCATCCTGCTTCATCAACATCATCTTCACGCTAACTCATCTCTTACTTATTTTGCATCCTGTCATTTTTCTCCCTCTCCTCCCACTTTGCCTATTCCTCTAGTACCTCCACTCACTTCTCCTGTAATCCATCTCAAATGTAAATATGATAGAACCCAGTAGACTCAGGAATCTGAACACCAGTTGATTGAGAGTTGACAGACGAGACCAAAGAGCCAGAGTTCAACCCTCGCAAGCACAATTAGGTGAGTACAGTCATCTCTTCCTATTCCTCTCTAAGTGCCAACTTATCAGTCTCTTCCTGCACTTCCTCCTCTTCCTCCACCTCCCCACCATCACTTACTGCCAGAATTTATCATCTTCATTCATCTTTTCCTGCTTTCTTCTCCATATTTTCTTTTCTCCCGCCTGTACTCAGCTTAAGTCTGTGATACACCATGATGGAACGAAGATTACCAGGAGAACCTGGGACAATATATTTTTCACCGCTCACTCGAGAACACGGGACAGAAGTGAGGAGGCTTAATGACCAATTCCAGACAAATAAGAGATAATTGTATTAATCTGTAAGACTAGGGGAGCTGCTGTTAAACATAATACAAAATCTCTTACCAGAGGCACACATTAGCAGGATAAAATCAGCGGCATATCAGAAGCTCGAAAACATTTACGTAACCATTAAAAACCTGGACAAGGAATTATGAGGAACGGTGAACACAGAGTAATAAAATAACTAACCCAAATGTGGAGTACGCACCTCAAAAATACACTAAAGAAAAAAATATATATAATCTGCAATCCCATACTATATTAGGCTAACACAGGAGAAAAAGCTGAAGTAGTTTAGCTGGAGCAAAGGAAGGGCAGAGATAACATGAGCACAACATGAAGAACTTTAGAGACATCTAAAATAGGCAATCAAAATCTACATGTTTAGCACGAGAATGTGCAGCAGGAAATGACCAGGAGGGAACTAAAAATCCAGATAAGACATAGAGATGGAAGCTAGCACTTATTTTTGTTGTAAAATTAGAGTTCAGTTGAATGAAAGGGAGGAAATTGAGGTAGCATTTGCAAAAAAAAAAAAAACAATTGCTAAATGGCCGCGACCAGGAGTTTATGCTTCTCTTGAAAGCGCATCTAGTACATAGTACATATGCCATTAGAAGATGAGAATAAATGAAAAAGCAAAGAGCCTTTTGGTCAACACGAGGAAGTTCCTATATATATGTGATTATGAATAGACCAAAGAGTCTTTTATGGCTTTAAACACTACCTGTGTAATTCCAGGTCAGTATTGCTGAATGTTCCAATAGTACGAAACCCATACCTGATGAAGCACATAAATTTAAATTTATATTGAGTGTATAGTCTCACAAGAGTAAAACGCCTACAAATATACAGCAGTTGTTATGGAGTAATAGAGCTTTTACCATGCAAGGGCAGCGAGGGAGAGGAGGACCAGGAGGCACTTCATCTTGCTGGCAGAAGCTGTGTAAGGAGCTCTCTCTAGCAGGCAGCTTTATACTGCCTTCAGACCCTGCCAAGCAGGCGTCCAAGGTGACGCAGCCATCTGTCTTCTCCCAAGAGTCAACGTTGTAGAGAAAAAGTGTCCACGCGGTAACCACAGACTCTTTCACATGGGTTATATATGATATCAACTGGAGAGGTGGTTATAGAGGTGAGGCTGATAAGAGATGTAATGTGAAAGTTAAACATGTGTTTATTAACTACTAGCTGTACCTGGCCACGCGTTGCTGTGACTCAGTCTGGTTAAATGAAAAAGAAAGAAAAGAGAAAGCGCACGTTTCTAATATGTTTAATTTCACAATGCTTGTGGGTATTCAATATTGTTTGTTGTTCCATTGTCTGTGGAGATATAGAGATTGTTTGGTTTGCCGATTCTAGAACGTCCGTCCCTCCCCCGTCCGGCCTCCGTCCTCCCTACCAGTCCCTCCTCCCCTGTCACCTCGTCCTCCCAGCCTTTCCCCACTCCCTTGTCCCCTTGTCCTCCCCACCATTTCCCCCTCCCCTGTCCCCCTTGTTCTCCCAACCATTCCCCACTTCCCCGTCCCCTTGTCCTCCCCACCATTCCCCCCTCCCCTGTCCCCCCAACCATTCCCCACTTCCCCGTCCCCTCGTCCTCCCCAACATTGCCCCCTCGTCCTCCCCACCATTTCCTACTCGCCCATCCCCTCGTCCTCCCCATCATTTCCCACTCGCCCATCCCCTCGTCCTCCCCATCTATCCCTCATATGAAAAACAGTTAAAAAAAGTTTATACCTGTCACAGGGTGATATCTATATAGTAGGTATATAAAAACACACGCGTATTCGAATGCATAGGTGTGTCAAAATTTCAAAGCTCTCGGTGAAGAACTTTCAGAGATTTCCCTCACATGAAAAGTAGTTTTTCAAAAAAAGCATATTTTACCTGTCACAGGTATGACATCTATATGGTAGGTATATAAAAACGCGCGCGTATTCGAATGGAACGTTGTGTCAAAATTTCAAAGCAATCGGTAAACAACTTTCTGAGATTTAAGATTTTGAACAAACGAATATTTACATTTTTATTCATATAGATTTATCAATCGTGGGAGAAAGCGTTATCTAAGATAAGCTTCCACACTCTTTCTCTTGTGTTATCTCTGTGTAATTTGTCCACCTTTCTTTTCCTTTCGTTTCTCAAGCATCTACACCTCTCGCCATCAGCTTCTCAGCCATTTGCTAGAAATTTGACATAATATTTGAGACCTTTCTTCCCTCCCTCCTCTCAGGTTAATGTCATCAAGTAGAATAAAGATGGCAGAAAACCAAATACTGAAATTTGTCTTCATTTTAGAAAACTTTATTTAAAATTAATTTGTATCACAGTTAAGCCGGAATCTGGTCTCGCGTTCCATACTTCCACAGAAAACGCAACATATATCTTTCAGTGTTGACCTGGTTGATACTATTAGTATCAACTAATATGATTTATTAGGTAGTGCTTCGTTTTTATCTTAAACTGGTTGAGAGAGGTACAGTCTTTAACATGGTTGGGAAGGTCATTCCACATTCTGGGTCCCTTGATTTGTAGAGCATTTCTAGTTTGATTAAGTCGTACTCTAGGAATATCAAAACTGTATTTATTTCTGGTGTGGTGCTCATGGGTTCTGTTACAACCTTCTATGAAGCTTTTGAGGTCAGGATTGGCATTACAGTTCAGCGTTTTATATATGTATAATACACATGAAAAACTTTAACACATTGATACTGGCGAGGATGTCGTTGTCGTTGATGTGTCTGGCAAACAGTCCTGTCCGCCAGGTAGCGTCGTGGAAGAGTGAGGGAGAGGTCGGCGTCTAGCAGGGTGGTCGTTATGGAGGCGGCGAATAGTTTGTCTAGGTCGTTGTCGCCGGAGAAAGAGAAAGAGAAAGTGAACACCTTCTCTTGGCTCCAAGATGTCAGCCGGTGAGACTTTGCCGATGGTAGAGACCTTTTCTAAGATCTCAGCCGTGGTGAGAACGAGGTCCTCTCGGAGGCGTTAGTTTAGTTCATTTATTATGCACCCCATACCCATCTTGTGGGCGGTAGTGGAAAGGGTTACAGAGGCACAAAATGGGCTCAGGGACTGAACCCCACAATTCATTTAGCTAAGCAAGTTACAATCTTGATGAGCTAGTTACAAAATTCAATATAAGTCGTCACATCAACAATGGGTTCGAGATCGATCTCAAGTACAGGTTCTAAATTAAGCAACTGACATATGTGGAGAGCTAGTGTCACAATTGATATGTTTGTCCTGCACACCGCCCCCCATCTAGTGGGCAGCGATGGATAGGTTACAATCACTTAGTTACCACCTACAGTTAGCAAACTGGGGATATTTGGCTAAAATTTCTGGTAGCAGATCATTTTGAATGAAATATTTACACATCGCTGGAACATTGATTATAGAATTGTCTCTAAATTCACGTATCTTTTCGCACTCCATCACATAGTGACGGAGGGTGTGCGAATAATTTTGTTGACACAGTTTACATTTAGTCAGGTCTACATCGGCAGATAATGAGAATTCCCAGAGATACTTGTAACCGAGTCTAAGCCGAGCAGTAGTAACATCGGAGGCGTACCTTAATTCTGTGCAACATGGTGCAGGTGGGCCCTGAACCATAGATGTTTGAGTCTGTACGTCTTTGTTGCAAGTGGGGTGACCTATGTGGTCGGGGCACTCACACAGCTTGGGAATGTGATGAGACGAGATTGGCTATTGCAATGGCTATTGTGATTTCTGTGTGTAATGAAGTAAGGGCGAAGAGGTAGAACGGCCTATTGACAGAGCTCGAGTACACGGGGGAATTGCGTAAAATCCTGGTTTGTCTCTCGGAGAGGCTACAGGGTCTAAGTAAGGTCAGTATAACTTCTGGTTGCAATTATTTTACCATGTCGTAGCTCAGTCGATTAAGGCAGCGTCCGGGATGTTCTCGGACGTAGGTTCGAACCCTCGTCACGGCCCTTGGGGATTTGTTCATTTGATGCATAACGCTATTGTGATTTCTGTGTGTAATTTGGAGGATGTTGATCCCGACAATTTCTTCAAAAGGTCAGATGTAATACAGACAAGGAGCAACGGTTTTAAGTTAGACAAGCCACAATGTGGGACTGAGAACAGGAGATGCTTTTTCACCCACAGGGTTATAAACCTATGAAACTTCCTTTCCTCGTCGAGGCCACTAGTGTTAATAGCCCTCGGGTAAATTTAGGTAAAAACCCATGGAACGGCCTACCCGCCAAAGCCGTAAATACCAAAACTCTGCTGAACTTTAAAATCCAGCTTGCAAAAATCATCAGGACAAATGGACCTGAAAATTCATCTGGAATTTTGAACAGCCGCCAGCTTCCTGTTCTCACTGAGGTCACTAGAGTATTAGAGGCCCGCAGGTAGATTCATTTGGGCCTTTTTATAGCCAATAAATAAACAAATAACTAAATAAACAAGGTAAAAACTATGCCTAAAGCCACTAATACGCACAGCTTTTCGTTTTTTTTTTTTTTTTTTTTTTTTTTTTTTTTTTTGAGATATATACAAGAGTTGTTACATTCTTGTACAGCCACTAGTACGCGTAGCGTTTCGGGCAAGTCCTTAATCCTATGGTCCCTGGAATACGATCCCCTGCCGCGAAGAATCGTTTTTTCATCCAAGTACACATTTTACTGTTGCGTTAAACAGAGGCTACAGTTAAGGAATTGCGCCCAGTAAATCCTCCCCGGCCAGGATACGAACCCATGACATAGCGCTCGCGGAACGCTCGCGGAGCGCTCGCGTTTCATTTAAGAATCCAGTTGGAAAAATCCTCAGGATAAATAGGGGGAACCTTTGACGAGCCTGTGAATTCCTGTCTTCGTCGAAGCCATTAGATGGATGGTGGTGCTCAGGGGAATTCATGTAAGTTTATATTTTGTTTATAAATTTATCTATTCATTAAGCTCGTAGTCTTGATTGTTTTCTTGGGTCCGTAGCCCCGCTGCATGTTTACAAACGGATGATGGCGGGCTACGAGGGTCTGTGTGACAAGTCAGCTGGCAGGTTCGGCGAGGTAATGGATAGGAGGTCGACATCGCCCCTGAGGGACCTGGACTTCATGCGTGAGGTGAAGAAGGACCTTGTGGTGGCCAGGGAGCAGTGCTATCAGCGGGGACTCCTGCAAACCACCAAGTGGTGAGCCTTCCCAGATAATCTTAAAAAAGGATAGAGTAATCTCACTCTATGAAAGTGGTGATGTCGCTAAAATAATTTATTTAGACCAATTTCAATCCAGCCCACCTTTGCCAAATTATTTGAAAACTAATGTACACACAGCTTTACTCATACCTAGATAAACATAGAAGTACTACCTCACTAGAAGTTAATGGCAACTCCTACATAAGGTGGTTAAGGCTAAGGAAGACAAAGAGGCTCACTTTGAGTCTGGAGATTTCTGGGGGTCTTGTAGGTAGCAACACTGCTTCTGAAGTAAATGAGTAGATAGGTGGATGACTGGCAAGAAAGGTAAATAGTCCCAAAGTAGAGAGGGTGCACAAGTGAGTTGTGGTCTCTAGGAGTTGCAGTTGTCTTCTGCTGGAGTCCTACTGCCTTAGGGGTGGTGAAGCCAATCACCGCCAGGTATAATCTGGAAGGTAGGAGGGAAGTGCCCCTGCTGGCAGGCAATATAAATGAGGCTCATTCCACAATACTTAGTTCTTATCAGTGTAGCTTCACACCTTATAAAAGCACCAATGATGCTTTAATTAACATGCTTGATACATGCAGCTCTATTTGTTGACCTGCATAAGACTTTTTGACACCTTTAACCACACTAAACTTCTCAAACTACAACACTAGTGAGTCAGTGATTACTGGCTTCAATACTTGCATTCTTACCTTGGTGAACGACGCTACTTTTCCCACACTGCGAATTAACATTGGTGTTCTACAGGGTAGTATTCATGGTCCACTCTGTTTTCTCATTTACATCAATGATCTTCCTAATGCCACTCAACATCTGCAACACCTGAAGCCAAATCTATTTGCTGATGACACAACCTTCATTTTTCTCAAATGCTAACCCACTTATTCTAAATGACACAGTGAATACTGAACTTAAATCCAACTGTGGCTGTCTGCTAACAAACATCCTTAACATTGATAAAATGTTTTATGTTTTTGTTTGGTTAGAAGTCCACCAATCAGTTAACCTAAGAATTAACAATACTCAAGTTACAAGCAGAGTAGATTGGGAAACTCCATGGTGATCATTACACACAGAAATCACAATTGCGTGATGCATCAAATGCACAAATCCACAAGGGCCGTGACGAGGATTCGAACCTGCATCCGAGAGCATCCCAGACGCTGCCTTAATCGACTGAGCTACGACATGGTCAAAAGGCGTTGAAACCACGCCTTTGGCGTTGAAAAGGCGGAGTCCCCACAGGGCTCTGTACTCGGACCTATCCTGTTTCTGATATACGTAAATGATCTCCCAGAGGGTATAAACTCATTCCTCTCAATGTTTGCTGACAATGCCAAAATTATGAGAAGGATTAAGACAGAGGAGGACAGCTTGAGGCTTCAAGAAGACCTGGACAAGCTGCAGGAATGGTCGAACAAATGGTTGTTAGAGTTTAACCCAAGCAAATGCAATATAATGATGATAGGTGTAGGGAGCAGGAGACCAGATACAAGGTATCATTTGGGAGATGAAATACTTCAAGAGTCTGAGAGAGAGAGAGAGACCTGGGGTTGATATCATGCCAGACCTGTCCCCTGAAGCTCATGCTAAGAGGATAACATCAGCGGCACATGCCAGGTTGGCTAACATAAGAACGGCTTTTAGAAACTTGTGTAAGGAATCGTTCAGAACTTTGTATACCACATATGTCAGACCAATCCTGGAGTATGCGACTCCAGCATGGAGTCCACATCTAGTCAAGCATAAGATTAAACTGGAAAAGGTTCAAAGGTTTGCCACCAGACAAGTACTCGAACTGAGAGGTATGAGCTACGAGGAGAGACTACGAGAATTAAACCTCACGTCACTGGGAGACAAGAATTAAAGGGGACATGATCACCACATACAAGATTCTCAGAGGAATTGATAGAGTAGATAAAGACAGGTTATTTAGCACAAGGGGCACACGCACTAGGGGACACAGGTGGAAATTGAGTGCCCAAATGAGCCATAGGGACGTTATAAAATTTTTTTCAGTGTCAGAATAGTAGAGAAATGGAATGCATTAGGAAGTGATGTGGTGGAGGCTGACTCCATACACAGCTTCAAGTGTAGATATGATAGAGCCCAGTAGGCTCAGGAACCTGTACATAGTTGTTTGACAGTTGAGAGGCAAGACCAAAGAGCCAGAGCTCAACCCCCGCAAGCACAACTAGGTGAGTCCTCACAGTCTTCCATACGCCAACAAAAGTCATCAATAAAGGTAAGCAATAACTTGTACATACAGTACTTTAATATTAAAGATTTGGGTGAATTAAGTATAAAATTTACTTTGAAGTTCATTTTTTTGGGAGTGTGAAATGGATTAATTCAATTCCCATTACAGTATTTTTTATGGGAAAATTCGTTTTGACTTAAGATACCTCTCTGGGAGCCATCTGGGATTACCATCGTAAGTCGAGGCCCCACTGTATATATATAAACACAAACACGTACATATAAGTAATAGTAGGCATCCATCAGTCTCGGGAGACTATGGAGTTGTGCTCTGGTTGATAGTCTAGAGTGGCCTCTCCAGGGCGCAGAGCCTGGGTAGGATGATACGGGGAAGAAGCTGTTACCCATGCAGCAGGTACCCCCTCCCCCCTCTCCACAGTGCCGAATGTCTCCAATGGAAAGGCAAATGCCTTTCCATTGTAGGCAAATGTATGTTTATGTATGTACATATTCTGTAGTACATTCATAAACATACATACATATTCACAGTCATATACACACACATACATATGTATTCATAGTCATATGTATACATATACATAAATCCAGTACAGGTACTGTACATTATAGTAGTGTTTTTATTTATTAATAGCATTTAAAATATTGCAGGTTTTAGTTCGGGATTCTATAACCCCTGTTATAGAACTAATATACAATGTCCATTGTTCTGTTGCTGCTACAGGCTTAGCGAACTTCTAGTATGTGTCCGTGATGTGCAGCTTGATGAACAGCTGCCGAGTCTTCCATCCCTTTATGACCTTCTTGGGGATGAACTTGATCATTACCATCTGGCCAAGTCCTACTTTGACCTAAAGGAGTATGACAGGTACTATGCACATAAGCTTACTGTAGTCATACTCTAGGCAGGAACCATAGTACTTTAATAAAAAGTTAGAAATGTATTTTAAATGTATTCAGTATTATTGAGTAATAAGTCCCAGAAACAATTTTCATTTTCTTTGATTTAATGTCTTTAAAAGGTGTTGATTTTGTAACCTATTAAATATCTTTGCTAGTGTTTTGGCTTGAACATCAATGCTTGAAATATTGTACATTAATTTTTTTTTTTTTTTGGGGGGGGGAGTCCCTTTTTGCTCCATCTCTTGGTTGGGGCTTTCTGGCCAGTGCTCACCAGTCCGGCCAAGGACATTGGGGGCTGGCCTTACGTCGGGCTCACAGCACTGTGCGGGAGTTTGCAGCAGTGTGGCAAGTGCTGCGATGGATTCGGCCTCCTTGGAGCTCTTTGATCTGGCTCCATTCGAACTGCTCCCCTGTGGTTCATTAGGGCTAGTCACTTCAGGTAGCTCTTTTGCGGAATTCTCGGTTTAGCTAACTGCGCTGTTCCATTCAGGGAGTGTCCAACATTCTGGCAGACAGCCTGTCACACTTCATTCCTTTCTCCACGGAGTGGACAGTCAACACCGCTTCCTTCCTTTGGCTTAGCAGAATGTATGGGTGCACGGAGATGGACCTTTTTGAATCTGCGTGGTCTTGGCATCTCCCATAGTACGTAACGCCATTCCCCGACTGCGAGGCCGTCGCAGTAGATGCTTTTCGGCAGGACTGGTCAAGATAGGTGTTCCTGTATCTCGTATCCTCTGTCTAGCTGTTGCTCCAAGCTCTAGCTCGCTTGGAATCCTATCGTGGAAAGGTTCTTCTCCTTACTCCATGGTGACTGGCCCAGTCTTGGTTTCAGGTACTGCTTGCTCGGTGTCCGAACCCAGGCATTTTTCCATGGCTCTGCTTCTTTCAGCAAGTCGGGACAGTGAGGTACCTTGCTGGTTCGCCTTACTGCTCCCCACTACGCATTTGGTCTTTCTGATGCGTGTGTATTGCCATTTATATGGTGATCAGGTGGCTTCTTTGATGGTATCCCACCTACGGTCTTCTTCACTTTGACAGTACGAAGTTTCTTGGCGGTCTTTCCCTCATTGTTTTTCTCTTTGTCGGTTTTTGTCGATTTTAAGAACATAAGAATAAAGGTGACTGCAGAATGCATATTGATCCATACAAGGCAGACCCTATTTATAAGCACCCAATCCCACTCATATGTCCAACCCACGTTTGAAACAATCGAGGGACTCCACCTCCACCAAGTTACATGGTAATTGGTTCCACAAATCAACAACCCTGTTACCGAACCAATATTTACCCATGTCTTTCCTAAATCTAAACTTAAACAATTTATACCCATTCTTTCGTGTTCTGTCTTGTGTTGATATTTTTAATACCCTATTAATATCCCCTATTAATATTATATAATAATATAATAATTGAGGAGCCGGTCGGCCGAGCGGACAGCACACTGGACTTGTGATCCTGTGGTCCCGGGTTCGATCCCGAGCGCCGGCAAGAAACAATGGGCAGAGTTTCTTTCACCCTATGCCCCTGTTACCTAGCAGTAAAATAGGTACCTGGGTGTTAGTCAGCTGTCACGGGCTGCTTCCTGGGGGTGGAGGCCTGGTCGAGGACCGGGCTGCGGGGACACTAAAGCCCCGAAATCATCTCAAGATAACCCCTTTATGTCCATTCATCCACTTGTACACCTCTATCATGTCACCTCTAATTCTTCCCCTTTATAGAGAATAAAATTTAAGCATGTTAATCTTTCTTCATATGACAGGTTTCTAATTTTGGGGATTAATTTTGTCATCCTACACTGGATGCATTCTAGTGAATTTATATCCATTCAAACATTCGGGCGTTGGGGTTTGGACTAGGTTGTTTTGTCCTTTCTCTCTTGGCTTTTTCTAGATCAGTATCTCATATCTAATAGCCGCTTCTTATTGCAAGGCGTTGGCGAAGCCACAACAGCTTGTGTTTAGGGTGGATGTTTCTTTTGCTCCGTTCCACAAAATTTCTTGTGTCGTTTTTTCATCTCCTGCTTGCTCTTGTACTGCCTAAGCCTTCTTGGTCTTTAGATTGAGTTGTTTCTTTTCTTTCTTCTCATCATTTTGTTGTGGCCCGTTCGGTTTAGAATTGCTTTTGTATGGCCTTGTTTTTGTTGGCCTTGGCCTCTGGAGTTCTGGTGGGGGAGTTTCATGCTCTCCTCCGATGCCAGGGGTTGTATTCGTTAGGTCCAGGTGGT
Source organism: Procambarus clarkii (assembly GCF_040958095.1). Taxonomy (NCBI): domain Eukaryota; kingdom Metazoa; phylum Arthropoda; class Malacostraca; order Decapoda; family Cambaridae; genus Procambarus; species Procambarus clarkii. Next base: position 19,053,857 of record NC_091176.1, read on the forward strand.
TGTTTTTCTGTTTGCAGCCTTCTTCAGTTTGCAGCTGGGCAGTGATACCAATTTGTCTATCATTTATTTGAACACAAGTGTGTGAGGTTTGTAGGAGTGTGTTGGACCTGAGTTATAGTTGGGCTGCCATTTGGCGAGGTGAAGAGAAGCAGGCATTTGTTGGGGGTTGGTTATTAGGCTAATGAGAGCTTCTCATTGCTAATGAGATGGTAAAATTATTGGAGCTTGGCGAGTCATAACGTGAATTATTTCTGCCTACTAACACTGATTTCAGTGATTCCTAAATGGTTTAAAATGCTCCTGCAAGGATTGCTGTAGGTCATTTATCTGTGGTGCCACATTTACAATATATCTTGCTTGACTGTCCATTGATCCTTATGCACAATGCATTATTATACCTTTGTGAGAGGCAGATTAAGTTGCTCAGAAAAGAACTTTTTGAATGCTCAAAGTATGTTTTGTAGACATGAAAATATGTCTTGATATACAGTACAGTTGAAATTGAAATTGAAATTGAAATAAGTTTATTGAGGTAAAATACACACAAAGGGATGAGGTAGCTCAAGCTATTCTCACCCTGTTCAGTACAATGTGTTAGTACATACATAGACACACATCACAAACAATAAACCTGTTACCAAACATTCTGAGAGATAAACATGTACATTTCCTCCTTCACAAGTGGTATGGTATCAGACGTACACAAATACTTTTATGACCTAGTTATATGGATAATTCAACAAAATATTACAGTCTTGGTGCAAAATTCTTATATCTCTCAAGAATATCATCAACCTTTCCTTTGTGACACATCCAGGCTATTTGCTCAGGAACAGTCCTTATCTCAGTGTTTCTATACACATTAATCAACGGACAATCAAGAACATAATGGGCAAGGGTGTGAGACCTTAACATACCACATAGTTTACACTTCGTGTCATTATCATGAACGCCTATCCCATATTCCCAGTAATATTTGTACCAAAGCCTGAGCCGCATGTACACAGAGTCACTCCAAGCATTTCTCCTTTTACCATAAGTGAAAAGGGTGTTTTGACTCACATACATGTAGTGTTGCATGGTTAGACTTCTCTCATACATTATCCCTCTCCTCTCCACTCCTGCCTGTGCCTGAATATTTCTGATTTTGCTTCTTATTTGTCTCATTGTGAATTCACATTCAATGTCAATTTGTGGTTTTGATGTGGCACGTTTGGCCAAGTCATCCGCCACCTCGTTGAGCACTATTCCCAGTGGTACCTCGGTTTACGAATGCCCCTGTTTACGAACTTTTCGGGTTATGAGCCCGATTTCTTTGAAAAATTTGAATCGGGTTACAAACTTTACCTCGGGATACGAGTTTGTTGATACGCATATGGTTGACCAAGCACGTGGTGGCACGGCGATCGCGCCTCAGTTTATCAGTGCCTCCTGCCTAGTGACCATCCTGCCTGAATTCTTTGCAAGGATTTACAGTTTCTTTTCAGATTTTTGGCTATTTGAACATAATAGTTATTATATATCTCGCCATGGGTCCCAAGAAAGCCAGTGGTAAGGTTCAAGGCAAGAAAACACATGTGAGAATGACCATAGAGGAAAAACAAGAGATCATTCGTAAACATGAAAATGGTACACGTGTTGTTGAACTAGCTAGGCAGTTTAACAAATCTTGAGGGAAAGAGGAGGAGGCAGTAGAGGATGTCCCTTCATCATTAATTAAGAAAATGTGTGCAGTATGGGAAGAAGTGCAAAGTTTTGCTGAAAAGAATCGCCCAGATAAAACTATAGCAGGCCGTTGCATTTATCGTATTAATAACAATGTGAGGTCTCACTACAGACAAGTGTTACAAAGAAGGAAAAAACAATCTTCAAGAAAAACAATAAGAAAATCATGCAGTGAGCCAGAAGCAGGTCCTAGTGGTATGCAAGCAAAATGTGCCAGTGTGTGTACCCCAGAGAAGTCATCACTGCCTGATATTATAATGGAAGGGATCTCCCCTTCCAAACACTAACACCTCTCCTCCTCTCCTCACTGTCTTCATATGCCAACAGAAGTCATCAGCACGGGTAAGTAATAACTTGTACATACTCTAGTAGTGAAGATTTGGGTGAATTAGGTATAAAGTTTACTTTGAAGAAAATTTTTTGGGGAGTCGGGAACGGATTAATTCATTTCCCATTATTTCTTATGGGGAAATTTGCTTTGGTTTACGAATTTTCGGGTTACAAACCATCTTCAGGAACGGATTAAATTCGTAAACCGAGGTGCCCCGTATGTACAATACCCATTTATTAATTTTACAAGAAAATTAGACTTGTGATGTGAGCTTTTAATTTTTTTTACAAATATTGTATTGGTAGTTTACATATTTTAATTCAATTTTCTTTGCTCTGGTTTTGATAACAGATGTGCTTACTTCACTGAACATTGCACCACGGACCTCGGGCGATTTCTTCATCTCTACTCAAGATATCTTTCAGGCGAGAAGAAAAAGAATGATGACATTGTTGACGCACTTGGTAGGATAAGCTATGACTTTGTAATACAGTACTGTATTTGCATCCAAAGTACTGCACACTGTATTAAAGGCAGGGCTTTGGAGTTGAAGTTGTGGAGTTAGAGTTAGAAGTACTTCTTTGGTTAACCACTGCACTGCACATAACAGCTAGGCCTACTACTAATTCACGTGGGAGTAATACACTGCACTTTAACCACTTAACTGCGCCAACCGAGTATTCTCGGTCGGTGGGAAACTGCGCCAACTGAGAAAATTTTGATTTTTTCGTACCCATTCTAAATGTGTGCGAGGTTGGTTGTATACAAAATGGACTCTTAGGACCCCCAGTGATAGGCAGCCATCTTGGAAAAAATTCTCAGAATGCCCTAGGGTTGCTGGCTGGGTTAGTTCCGAGTGAGCAACCATGGGTGGCGCACGCGCCTCTGGCTCCCAAAGACCTGTCCAACGCGGTGTTGAAAGATAATGCTCTGTTGGTGAAATTCAAACCTTATTGTTTGAAGAACATAAGAGTCATAATATTGGTGAAGCTAGGCGTAATAAGGACATAACACAAAGATCAGATGCAAGTGATACAGCACCTATGAGGACGATACAGCGAGTGTATCCAGTTGTATTTCTGAGCGTCACCCTTACAATCCTATGCTATCTCCAAAATTTATTTAGATGATACATAGATGAATCGTTTTCTGCATTCAGTGATGATGCATCTGATACAAGTAGTGTTAGCAGCTTTCATGGTGCTGTTTTCCATAGATATTTTCAAGAATACCTGAATCTCATCCTGACTGACGGACACTCTTTGAGGCAAGCTGAATCTCTTCCTGTGTGGGACCATACAAAGCGATCTTTTCAAGACTACCTTACAAATTGATCTTTTCCTATAATCTTTTCAATACTACCTTAAGCTTTACAAGATTGGCTACATACAAACTACAAGTACTAAAGACAAGGGTGTACGTGAGTGCGTTATTTGCAAGCACGCATAATGAAGAAACGGGAAGCGAAAATTTATCTGTACCTGGTGCAACGAGAGTGAAGTCGCGCTCTGCACCATGGACTACTTCATTGATTATTACTCATTTCCGAAGTACTGAGTGTGTAATACAGTGTGTTACTGTGTAAATAGTGTGTGAAACTGTACATATTGTAATTTTAGTGAATTTTTAAAAAGTAATATTGCAACTAAACATTTATTGTGGACACATTACAGTACTGACACATGTATCACAGTTCCATAAAACATTATGAATGTTCTACTGTATACATATTGTAAAGGACACAAATATGCATCATATACAATAAAAAAAAACAAATAAAACCACATTGGAAATAGAACAAATAATTGAAAATATATTTGTGGCAACACCTGGTGCTTAAATAACCCACGCGACCGTGTCTGGGCGATTCATGCATAGGCGACCAGGCCCTGATGATGTCACAGCGCACCCTGTCCACGTCCCCACAGCCAAAGTAAGTGGAATTTGGTATTTATTTTTACATAGACATGTTCAGGGAAGGGAATTTATTATTTTATGAAGAAAAAAGAATATTTTGGGAACACTTTAATTCATGCGCACGGGGAATTTCACAATAAACTCGGCGCAGCACGGTGGTTAATAAAAAGTAAGTTGACTAATGGCTGTAATACACTTGTACAATTGAAACTTATTTCTGTAATTACACTGTGCACAGTATATCTTTTTGTCAAGGCTTAGTTATTAATTAACACTTACAATACTGTTCTCTATCAACACTTTTTGCACTAATGTATATGCATTTCAATCATATTTTATATCATAGTTAGTAGATGCTGCACGACTTGTTGATAGGAATTCAGCATCAGCAGGTGCAGCATGGCTTGTAAAGCATTCGTTGCCGGTGGATGCTGCACAACTTGCTGAATACCCAGTGGATGCAGCATGGCTTATAGACGAAGATTTTTCATGGACTGTTGAAATCATGAATTTGTCAATTTTTGTCTGAATCTGATTATCTCTGGCTAACGTTCTTAGACATTGTTCTTCAAAATTGAAGCAACCCGCACAAGTCTATAGTAAACAATGAGGATACATAGTCCGACACAGTACATTCAAGTCCTTGGAAAAAAAATACCTAATGCCTATACTATAAAAGGTATTTAATAAGAAACCAAAAAATTTTGCTTAATAACAATGGCTTCAAAATATTTTATTAAGAATAATTTAGAATTTGCTTTATTAAACCGTATCTTTTAAAAGAAAGTTAAGATTTAATTTACGACTCTGGACGATTGAGGTCGGTGGCCTGTTTGCCATGTGAGGGCCCGCCGCTGCCAAAACAAACCCAATACCGACGTACAGTTATATCGACCGCCAGACCGGTATATGAGGCTCCAGATACCGGTCTCCCAAATTGGTCGATGGAACCGGCATATCGGAAAATAAGAGGCCGTTAATTCGAGTGGATACAATCACATATATGAGCCCCATAATCTTGAGCATATATAGATATTCCACATATTGAACCATATAAATTCCATAAATTACACACTTTTGAATAATATTACAGCAAAAAACCAGAGAAGAAACAAATGAGAAACATAAAAATAATTGTGAAACATTATATTCGAGGCAACTGCCGCTCCACAGGGTAGCTGGGCCAAGTGACCAACGAGCGTTCCATCAGTCAGGGGCCCATAATTTGCTCAACTTGCTAGCTCGATCACGGCTAAAGTATGTCACAATATTTTTTTTAGTTTCCCGTGATTACAGACTGCATTTTAACAATATAAGAGAGAGTAATTTTTTGGAAAGAATTTATTTTCGGCACACCACGGGGGTGTCATATTTTAATGCAGAGCAGTTCAGTGGTTAATGGAGTCAGTCGGTAAAATTGTACCAACTCCACTTCCTAATAAATTTAATGTTTCAATATAAATGTTAATTTCCTATTTCACATAATAATTTGACTAACCTGTTTTTTCAGGATATAAGTGAAAGCAGCACCCCATGAAAAATTAACAATGCGTGTCAGAAGGTGTTGTTGATTTGTGAAAAAGCATTTGTTGCAAAAATTAAGTTTTAGTGGTTCTGGTAAATGTACACCTAGAAGAGCATCAAATTAAAAATTCATTTGTAGTGTTTTCATCCTAACGTATTAGAAGCTGTGTGAAAAACAGCAATTAAACCATTCCACCTACTTCAGGGTTAAAGACAGACCCAAACATTAGCAGGTTAGGGTTCTAAAAAGGAGTCTGATGTTTCACACTGGCAGTGATGAAATGCCTAGTAGGTTGTGTGCTTTCAGTGGATATAGGAAATGTATAATTACTATACAGATACAGTCCTGTATTGTTTTTAGGGGAGCCCCGTAGGCTCCCTGAAGCTATCTGAGCTGATATGATATATTAGTTTGGGGCCATCAGTCACAGGAGCTCTTAAGCCTACCAGGAACCACAAGCCAGAACCTGGTTCCCTCAGAGAAGTGCAGGGAGCAGTGGTGTATGAGCACTTTACATTTAAAGTATGTCATCTTCCGCCATCGACTGGGGGGATACCCAGAAAGATAGGTGAATCAAAACAAACAGCTAGCTGGTAAATTGCTACCCACAGCCAGAAGAAGCAAAGAAACTCCTGCAGAAAGAAAAGAAACTAGCAAACCTTGTCCTCAACTAGTACCCCCGCTCATTAGCATACCCTTCCCCCCCATCCCCCCGATAAGGGGGAAGAGGGAGCCGTCCGTCCTCCATCTCGGTTCTCGTTCTGATGTGTTGGTGGCTACTGGTCACCTCTGGCCTCAAGTTCCTGTTCTGGATTTTGCCCTGTGTGGCTGTATCAGCTGTGTGTGGTTACTAGGTGTTTTTGTACTTGAAGATGCATGCTCCTAGGGTACCCTTCCCTGGATGCTCCATAAGTACTACCCTAGCGTGACAGGATTCTCTTCACTTGACGTTCAGGATTCACTCCGTTTGAGGGCTTCGTGGTTGCGCCCCCTGTTCCTGCTATGGAGGTTTCTTTGGCCCCCGCTTCCCTCTCGGTTGCTGCCCTTGCTTCCCTTGCTTGCTGCCCCCTCTTTCTACTTCCCCTCTTCCTGCTGCTGTCCTTCTCTATTCCTCGCTCTTCCTCTCGGGGTCCGCAGAAGTGCGTTCCCTAGTCCAAAGTCTTGGCCGATGGCCTGTCTCGTTTCGTTCCCTTCTCCACGGAATGGACGGTCGACGCCGACTCCTTCAGTTGGCTTTGCCAGATGTTCGGTCGCCCCGAGATGGACCTCTTTCCGTCGGCGTGGTTGTAGCGCCTTCCCCCTGTATGTGGCACCCTTCCCCCGACTACGAGGTCGTTGGGGTCGATGCCTTTTGGCAGGACTGGTCGAGGTGGGGGTTCCTGTATCTCTCCCCCGGTTCAGCTGTTGCTCCAGGTTCTGCCTTGCTTGGAGACTTACCAGCGGAAAGTTGTCCTCTTGGCTCCATGGCGGCTGGGCCAGCCGTGGTTTCAGGCGCTACTTCCTCAGTTTCTGAACCCAGAGGTTTTCCCGCAGCTCCGCCTCTTCCAGCAGATCAGACCGGAACGTCACGTGGCTGGTTCGATCTTCTCGAGTCTTCGCATATGGTATTTTTGACTCGAGTTTATCATCATCTCTATGGTGATCAGGTGGCTTCTTTGTTAGTGTCCCACCTGCGGGCTTTGTCTCGGCGGCAGTATGAAGTTTCCAGGTGGTCCTTCCGTTTCTTCTTGTCTTCGTTGTTGTACTTCGCTTTCTGTTAGGGTCGTGTTGTCCTTTCTCTCTTGGTTGTTCCAAGACAGTCAACTTATGCCTAACATTGTCGCCTCACATCGTGCGGCTCTGGCGGAGCCGCTTCAGCTTATGTTTGGTACTGATGTTACTTCTGCGCCGTTTCGCCAGCTTTCTCATGCATTGTTTCACCTCCGGACTGCTCATGCGCCGCCTGAGCCATCCTGGTCTTTGGACAGAGTGCTCACTTTTCTTTCTTCTCCTCGGTTTGTTGTGGCCCCTTTGGTTCAGGATTGTTTCTCCAAGGTTCTTTTTCTGTTGGCATTGGCCTCTGGGGGTTGGGTTGGGGAGCTTCATGCTCTCCTCCGGCACAGGGGTTTCTGCTCCTTCGGTCTTCGTGATGGTTTTGTTCGTTTGTAGCCGTCTCCTTCTTTTTTGGCGAGGAATGAGACTGCTACTTTCCGGAGGGGTCCTTGGGTTGTCGATACTTGTTTCGTCACGCCGGGGGGGGCATCATGTTTTGTGTCTGGTTGCGACTCTTTGCCATTATTTGCACGCTACGACTTCTGTGTTCGTGGACGCGCTTTGGGTTGATCCGGTTTCCTTTCTTCCCTGTTCGCATGTGCGGGTCTCCGCAGTTATTAAGGCTAGCCAGCCTGCGGTCTATCCCTATACTCATGACGTTCGTGAGTTTGCTGCTCTTGCCGCCGTCTTCGGCAACATGCCGTGGGCTAACATTTGGGCACGGGGCTTTTGGCAGTCGAACAGGGTCCTGGCTGCTCGTTACCTAGTGAACGTTCCTGGGCCTAGTCGGGCCTGTATCGCATTGGGTCGGCGGATGCAGCCGGTTGTCTCGACTTCGAGTTGAGGAGCGAGCAGCGACTGCCTCCCGGGTAAGTCCGTACGTTTTTCCTCTGTGGGTAGTTAGCTTCGGGGAGCCGAATGAGCTCCCCCAGAAAACCAGCGTTGAATGTAATGAAACGCCATTTTCTGGGTGAGACCCGGAGGCTCCCTGGCATCCCTCCCTCTGGTCGGCGGTTTTTCGCGTGTTTTAACATCCAGCCTAAGAACTAAGGGTGAATAGCCAGTGTTTGGGGTCTAGGGCTCCTCTTTTCCCCTCCCGGGGAGGGGGAGCTGCACAGACTGCTAGTTTCGTTTAGGGGAGTTCTATCCACTTGTTCGGCTTTTGGTAGCAATATTTTCACCAGAATAGGGGTTTGTTTTGGGAAGCTTGCCTTTCTGGGTGCCTGACCCGGTCGATGGCAAACATAGGATGCTTCCAACCACAAGGGGGCTTCTATAGGCCATTGCTTCCCTGGCCTATCTGAGGGGGCCAGGTTCTGGCCGTGGTCCCCGGTAGGCCCAAAGAACTCTATATACATGACTGATGCCAAAGTTTGATATTAGCATATCAGCCTGGATAGCTCCAGGGAGCCTCCGGGTCTCACCCAGAAAATGGGGTTTCATTACATTCAACGCTGGTTTTTTTCACCTCCGGCCTGCTCATATGCTGCCCTAGTCTTCCTGGTCTTTGGACCTGGTTCTTTCTTTTCTTTCGTCTCCTTGTTTTGTGGTGAACCCTCCAGTTAGTGATTGTTTTAGGAAGGCTTTATTTTTGTTGTCCTTCACTTCTTGGGCTCGGGTTGGAGACGGCACCGGGGGTTCTGTTCCTTTGGTCCAGGTGGTCGTTTTGTTCAGTTACAACCTTCTCCTTTTTTTCTGGTGAAGAATGAGATGACGGGCTTCCGAAGCGGTAATGGTGGATGCTTAGTTGGTTAGGCCGGGGGTGTATCACGTGTTAGAGGTGGCTTTATGCCGCTACCTATGGGACATTGGTTTTGTGATGGTGGATGCTCTTTGGGTGAATCCAGTTTCCCTGGTTCCCTGATTCCTTATTCCAGGGCTCGTGTATCTCAGGTTGTTCGCAGTGTCATGAAGTCCAGCCAGCCTGTGATCTACCCTTGTTCCCAAGATGTGCGGAAGTATGCAGTGCTCGCCACTGTTTTTGGTAACATGTCTTAGGGCGACATTTGGGAGCAGCCGTTTTGGAGGTTGAACAGGGTCCTTGCCACCAGATATCTCGTGAATGTTCTGGGGCCTTTGCAGCCTTGTGTGACATTGGGACGTCTGTCGCGGCGTCGGTCACTTCTTCGCCTTGAGCCCTGTGGTGCTGCTGACTCTCGGGTAAGTCCCTGTTTTTCCTTCTCCGTGGGTAGTTAGTTTCAGGGAGCTGATTGGGCTGCCCCAGAAAACCAGCATTAAATGTAACGAGATGCCATTTTCTGGAGGTAGCCCCGGAGCCTCCCTGACACCTTCCCCCACCCCTCTCTCCTGTCGGCAGTTTCCATCTGACTTCATATTGGAGGGGTAGACTGTGGAGGCGCCTGGATCGACTCCTTCCCCTTGTCGGGGAAGGGAAGGGGGGGAGTTCCACTAATAAGCGGGAATGCTAGTTTAAATGTTTCTTTTCATTGAGAAAGAGTTTCTTTACTCTTTCATGCTTTAGGTCCCATTTTACCAGCTAGTTGTTTTTGGTTCGCCTAGCTTTCTGGGCTCCTGCCTCAGTAGATGGCGGAATATGATATACCAGTACAGTACTTTACATTAAGAGTGCTCATACGTCATCGCTCCCTGTGCCTCTGAGGGGACCAGCTTCTGGCTCGCGGTCGCCGGCAGGCTTGGAACTCCACGTGACTGATGACCCCAAACTAATAAAGCACATATCAGTTCAGTAGTTAGTTTCAGGGAGCCTCCGGGGCTACCCCCCCCCCCCAAAAGGGCACTGCATTACATTCAATGCTGGTTTTTCACTTTGAATTCCATTTGGCAAGTGTTGTTTTATACTTATCTTATCCAGTTTATCTTGAAGGGTAGGACAATTGTCCAAGTCTCTTATCACACACAAATGAGGCAATAATAATGTATGAATTTATGCATTAAACTTCTATTGAACTGGACAAACATAATTACATAAATGAAGAATTTTATTATTTTCTTTGCTGGCAGTTACCAATGATCAACACAAAGGGATTTACTTGAAGGAGCTGCACACGGAGCTGTCCAAAATTTATGCTCTTCACTCGTCAAACTCCACATCCAGGTAATTGTATGTTTTTCATATACTGTACAGTATACTGTAGTAGTAGGCATCCTTCAGTCTCGGGAGACTATGGAGTTGCGCCCTAGTTGTCAATCCTCGTGCATCGTCTGGTGTGACTGATGAGGCCAATCCGAGAGTGGCAGTCCATCCCACACCGAGCACAAATGAAGTCCGATTCTGGTCTGTCTTTCTGGCTACCGACTTTCCTTCTCTGTCTCTTCTCAGGGAGAAGAGACAGAAGTACAGTATACTGTACTGTTTGTATATATGAGTCTGTATGTCTGGTCTAGTACCTTGATGAATTAGCCTCCTGTGGGGAGGTGGGGGGGGGTGATGGCAATGTACTCCAATGGCCCATTGCTTCAACTGTGTGGGTTGGAGGGTTGCAGTGTGTGTAGGTCATCCCTCTTCACCTGTGGAATTGGACTTTACTGATGACCCAGCTTTTGGCTTATCTGCATTTGGTTCTCCAGGTACTGTAGTTCATTTTGGGCATGTTGAATCTCCTCATGGACGGTCTCTCGCGTGCATCGATTCTGACAGTGGTAATATAGTACAGTATATACAGAAATAACAGTAGTGTGATACATCAAGTGAAAAAATCCACGAGGGTGGATTTGTTTTACTATGTCATGGCGCAATCGACTAAGGTGCGTCTGGGATCATCCTGAACGTAGGTTCAAACCCTCATCGCTGCCCTTGTGGATTTGTTTAATATAATACAGTATATATACTTTATTACCTTGAGTCACCATTATCATATTAAAATATGGAGGTAAATGAGTGTGCAAGATAATAAAAATACATTTTGTATGCATTGTTTTTGTTACCAGTTCTGTGATGGATATTTTTCTGTGGGGAGCCCCTTCGGCTCCCCAGAGATATCCAGGATGAAATGAATATATTAGACTTTGGCATCACTCATGTGAATGGAGTTCTTAGGCCTACCGGAGAGTCATGAGGAGCAATGGTTTATGGAAACCCACGTGTGGTTGAAAGCATTCCATGTTTGCTATCGACCGGGCCAGGCACCCAGAATGGTAAGCGCCCCAAAACAAACCCCCTATTCTGGTTAAAATATTACTACTGAAAGCCGAACTAGTGGACAGAACTCCCCAAGTGAAAACGAGCAATGAGCATGACGTCACCATGTCACTGTCTGGGCAACCCCCTCTTCCCCCTCAACGGTCGTGTGACTCTGGCTCCTGTTTTCTGTTCTCCAGCTCTGTGCCTTGTGGGGTGGCGCTGTTCTTTGGTGGTGAGTGAGCCAGGAGTAATCTCACAAGTACTCGGGCTGCATGTGCCTAGGGTTCCCTTCCCTAGGCGCCTAGTAAGTACTGCCCTTGTGGCCATTTTCCACAAATCACCTTAGACGCTATCTCCGTAAGGTCATTTGCTGCTTGGTGATTGGCCTCCCTTGGAATCAGCTGGGGTGTTTCTATCACTCCTGTTTGCCTTTGGGTAGGGGGTAGTATTTGTCACTGGTTGGGGCGCAGGGTACTATGCAGCTAGTTGTCACTTCTCATAGCGGCGACATTCGGGTGCGGGGTTTTTGGAGGTTGAACAGGTTCCTGGCCGCTCGCTACCTTGTCAGTGTTCCTGGGCCTAGTCGGGCCTGTGTCGCGTTGAGTCGGCGGTTGCAGTCAGTTGTCTCGACTTCGAGTTGAGGAGCAAGTGCGGACTGCCTTCCGGGTAAGTCCCTCTTGTTTTTGTCTTTGGGTAAGTACGTCCAGGAAGCTGAAGGGGTTCCCCTCAGAAAATCAGCATTTAATGTAATGTAACCCTATTTTCTGGGTGAGACCCAAAGGCTCCTCAGCAACCCTCCCCCTCTCCAGTCGACAGTCTTTCTTTTCACGATTTTTTACATCCAGCCTCAGAACTGCAAGGTGGATAGCCAGTGTAAGAGTCTGGGGCTCCCCCTTTTCCCTCCCGGGGAGGGGGAATTGCGCAGACAGTGGTGTGGTGATGTGGTAACGTCATGCTCGTTTGCTCGTTTCCATTTGGGAGTTCTGTCCACTAGTTCGGCTTTCAGTAGCAATATTTTAACCAGAATAGGGGTTTGTTTTGGGGCGCTTACCTTTCTATGTGCTTGACCCAGTCAATGGCAGACATGGAATGTTTCCAACCACACAGGGGTTTCTTTCCATAGGCCATTGCTCCTCGTGCCTCTCTGAGGGGGCCAGGTTCTGGCTCGTGGTCCCCGGTAGGCCTACAAACAGCATGCATGTGACTGATGCCAAAGTCTAATATATCCATATCAGCCTGGATACCTATGGGGAGCCGAAGGGGTCTCGCCCAGAAAATGGGGTTTCATTACTGTACTTTCAACTCTGGTTTTTTATTTTACTTTGCTTGTAGAGAATTGTAGTACAGTATAGGCACCAATTCAATTTTGGTAAGATTTTTCATTGTAAAGATTCATTCACTTTTTACTTAATTGTTATATGTGCAATTGATAGATAAATATTTAGTCATTTTTATATTGTGTGCTCCTGTACAGAGATGTTGGTGAAACTGACATGGATGCCTGGCTGCTGTGGCTGTATGGAGTAGTACTGAAACGCTTGGACCTTACTAGACAGTCTGTGGAAGTGCTGTGTCAGGCTTTGCACATCCAACCCTTACAATGGGGGGCTTGGTTGGAATTGGCAGCTCTCATCACCGACAGAGAAATGGTCAGAGAAATTCAGAAGCTTTTAGTTATAGGGTATTTTCTAATGGCATTTTCTATTAATTTTTAGTGATTAAAAAATTTAAGCATCACTAACTTCTGTGGATTAATCTCTTCAGTTCTGAATACAAATGGGAGAATTTGAAATGTTACAATTTAATACTATTTAATACCCAATACTATGATTTACTATGATTATTTGTATTTTCCACTGCATATTTTAATTTGCATTATTTTTTATTCCAATAAAGTGGCCATGCATATGTGCATGAGTTTACTGTGGCCTTGGAGAATATGTTGGCCTCTCAATCATGCTATTCTCTTTGATGCAAGGGAGAGCATCAACATGCCTTCCTGCATGTTGTTTGTTTTTGGTGGTTTCATATTTTGTGATGCCTCCCCTCCTGTGTTGCTACAGCACTGTGCTTCGTGTGTGGTGTTTGTTTTCTGTGGGTGCGAGAGCCAGGAGTTATCTTCAGTACTCGGGCTGCATGCGCCTAGGGCTGCCTTCCCTCGGTGCCCTGTAAGTATTGCCCTTGGAGCTTGGGGGCCACCTTCCACAGGCTCCTCGGGACCGGCCTCTGCTGGTCCGTTCTACCGTTCGGTTTTTCCGCCGCCTGTTGGGCTCTTGGGTGTTCTGTTCTCCCTTGTTACCTGCAGGTAAGAGGCAGTTTGCACTGGTAGGGGCGCAGAGTGCTGCGCAGCTTTGTATTCCCGACATAGCGGCCGGCTCTGTTCCTTGGGGTTCGCTGTCCTCTTGCAGGGTTTTGTTTTTCTTTTTATTTTTGCTTTGTGGGGGGTTCTGCCCTATTATTCCACTGGTGTTTGCCCTTCCACGGTTCTCCTCAGTGGCGCCCCCTGCTAGGTCCCCGTGAGTGTACACGTCCCTGGGGTACAGCTATAGAAATTTGCTTGATAGTTTTGGGCGCCAGTTAGCTGCACCCTGCCTGGGACTACCTGAGCGCGAGTTCTCTTAAAGTAAACACTCAGGACCCTGGGAATCCCCTAAGAGGCACGTGGGTCCAATGGATGTGACCCCGGAGTCCTCGCTCGCTGTGTGCGAGTTTGAGGGTTGCTCGGTCCCCTTGTCTCAGGGTGACCCTCATTGTTTTTGCCTCTGCCACGCTGCCTGTTGGGTCGGTGATACTTTTGACCCCGAGTCCTCTGAGTGTTGCTGCTTGCTTGTGACTCAATTTACCCAATCCTCTGATTCTATTCGGGAACAGGTGGCACGTGCGTTGCAAGCTAGGTTTCGTCTGTTGCAACACGCTCGGTTGGTTGCTCACCCGGATGCCCCGGGTCTGCCCCGCTTTGCTTTTCGAGACCCGGACTGAGGGGTGGGGGTCGCTTTGATCCTGGTTCAGTCCGCACCTCCTCGTCCTTCCCCTTCTGTTGTTCGTTCTGGTCCCCCCCCGACCCCCCCCTTCCCTGCTTCCGGCCCCGAAGCGTCTGAGGGTTTTGGAGTTAGAGCAGGGGTTACTTGATCTCGAGACTCGGGCAGCTTCGGGGGATGCCCCCTTCCAGGGGGGCGGCAGAAGCATTCGAGTCTTGTCTCCCAGCCGAAGCGTCTGGATCTGACCAGTGGGCCCCCTTTTTTCCGGTTTCTACGGCTGCTCCGTCCTTGTCTTGTGGGGTCGGTGCCTGGGGAGAGGACTCGGCCCCAGATCCTGCTGTAAAGGACCTCGAGGCTGGGGAGGGGCTGACTTGGGGGGGCCTTGGGGCCCCACTGGACCTCGCCTGGGTTTTTCTTCTCTCTGAGCGGGGCTTGTTGTTACAAGGTGTGAGGTGTTCTTTTCCCCCCTCTTCGTACGAGTTGGATTTGGTGTCGACCCCCCCCCCCCCCCCCCCCCCCCCCCGGGGTTCGGTTCTGTGTTCCTCGGGTGCGTTGGTTCCGTCTTTCCGGAGGTTTTCGGCTTATCGCATCCAACCTGGTGTGGTGCAGGTGGCCCTTGCAGCGTACCTCCTGCGTGACTTGGATTATTCCTCAGAAATGTATCCATCTGAGTTCAGGTTTGGGACTTCGTTCCCTTTCTGGCTCTGTTACAAGGTTCCGGAGTCTTCCTGGCTAGCGGACTGCCCTTTATTTGTTCTGGATTCCTGGCATTCCTTCTGTTGTTCCCGCACCCTGGAGTGGCGGGAAGCTTCCACAGTGATTCTGGTTTTCCTGGGGGGCGATCTTGAGTACCTGAACGAGTGCTTGTTTGCCCCTGCCCTTCCCAGCGATGTGGGCGTTGTTCAGCTCCATGTGCAGGTTGCCACCCTTTCGGCGGCTCTCGTGGTGGAGGACTTGCGCGCCCGGGGCCTTTTGGCTTTGGCCTTGTGGTTCTTTTCCCGCCTGGAGCTGTCCTCTGATTGGCTAATGGAGGATGTGAGGACGCTTGGGTTCATCCCGGGGTTCAGCGCCTTGTCCTCGGCAGCGAGTTCGTCGGCTGCCTTGTTGAAGCTTTTCGCGCAGATTTTGCGGGATGACGTTTCCCTGTTTTATGGTTCCCATCTCGCATGTCGGCAGGCGGTGCTGGGTTCCTCCGTGGAATCTGCTTGGGCTCTGGCTCTTAGGCTGTCGTCGTCTTTTTGTCCTCTTCTGTTTGAGGAGTCGGCCGTGGCGCAGTTTTTCCAGGCTCTGTGTGGAGTTGTGGGTCTCGTAAGGGACGCCGGCCCTTTCACGGTTTGCCCCATTGATGGAGCGATGGGGGGAGGCTTGTGCGGTTCGCCCACGCCTGGTCCCACGATTCGTGGGCGTTTCGGGTTGTGTCTGTCAGCCTGCGGTGGCATTGGGTGGCCCCCCCTGTCCCTTTCGGGGGGTTGGGGCTGGCAGGGCAGGTTTCTTCCCCTGCGTTCTGTCAGGTCGTCTCGGAGTGGGTTTGCTTGGGCATCGTCGAAACGATGTCGTCCCTCAGATGGGTTTCCCGTCTGTTTCGGGTCCCAGAACGGGACTACGCGGATCTGCGGTTCATTCTGGACTTGTCTCGTCTGAACCTCTGGGTTCATTGCCCCTCCTTTCGAATGACTACACTGTCTCAGGTTCGGCTCCTCTTGGAGCTGGGCGCTTGGATGGTGTCCCTAGACTTCCGGGACGCTTATTGGCATGTCCTGATTCATCCAAGGTTCCGGGACTGGCTCGGTTTTGTTGTGGGGCATCTAAGTTAACACTTTCGTTGCTTTCTGGTACGTAACGTGGCTGGTTCGATCTTCTCCTCGAGTCTTCGCATACGGCTTTTTTTGACTCAAGTCTATCATCATCTCTATGGTGATCAGGTGACCACCTTGTTGGTGTCCCACCTGAGGGCTTCTTCTCGGCGGCAGTATGAAGTTTCCTGGCAGTCCTTCTGTTTCTTTTTGTATCTTCATCGTGTTAGTGCGTTGTCTGTTAGGGTGGTCTTGTCCTTTCTCACTTGGTTGTTTCAGGGTCGTCATCTTATGCCAAACAATGTCGCCTTGTATCGTGCGACGCTGGCGGAGCCGCCTCAGCTTGCCTTCAGCATCGATGTTACATCTGTGCCGTTTCTCAAACTGTCTCGTGCTAGGTTTCATCTCCGGCCTGTTCATGTGCCGCCTGAGCCGTCCTGGTCTTTGGACAGAGTGCTCGCTTACCTTTCGTCTCCTCATTTCGATGTGGCCCCTTCGGTCCGGGATTGTTTCTCCGAGGCTCTTTTCTTGTTGGCATTAGCCTCTGGGGGTCAGGTCGGGGAGTTTCATGCTCTCCTCCGACGCAGGGGTTTCTGCTCTTTTGGTCGTGGAGATTGTTTTGTTCGCTTGCAGCCGTCTTCTTCTTTTCTGGCGAAGAATGAGACTGCTGCGTTCCGGAGGGGTCCGTGGGTGGTTGATGCTTGGTTGGTATGGCCGGGGGTGTATCATGCTTTGTGTCCGGTTGCGGCGCTACGCCGTTATTTGCGCGCCACAGCTTAAGTGTCCAGGAAAGTGCTTTGGGTTGATCCGGTTTCCCTTCTTCCCTGTTTGCGGGTTCGGGTCTCCCAGGTCGTCCGCAGGGTTATCAAATCCAGCCAGCCTGTGGTCTATCCCCGTGCCCATGACGTCCGTAAGTTCGCGGCTCTTGCTGCCATCTTTGGAAATATGTCTTGGTCTGATATTCAGGCATGGGGTTTTTGGCGGTCGAACAGGCTCCTGGCTGCTCGTCACCTTGTGAATGTCCCTGGGCCCCATCGGGCTTGTGTTGCTTTGGGTCGGCAGTTGCAGCCAGTTGTTTCGACTTAGAGTTGAGGAGTGAGTGACGACCGCCTCCCGGGTAAGTCCCTCTTTTTCCGTCTGTGGGTAGTTAGCTCCGGGGAGCCGACGGGGCTTCTCCCAGAAAACCAGCGTTGAATGTAATGAAACGCCATTTTCTGGGCGAGTCCTGGAGGCTCCCCGGCATCCCTCCCTCCAGTCGGCATTTTTTTCGTGTTTTTGACATCCAGCCTCAGAACCGAGGTGTGGGTAGCTGGTGTGAAGGGTCTGGGGCTTCCCCTTCCCCCTCCCGGGGAGCGGGGAGCTGCGCAGACAGCGGCACAGCGACGTGTGACATCACACTAGTTTGCTTGTTTTCTGTTGGGGAGTTCTATCCACTAGTTCTGCTTTTGGTAGCAATTTTAACCAGAATAGGGGTTTGTTTTGAGGCGCTTACCTTTCTGGATGCCTTATCCGGTCGATGGCAGACATAGAATGCTTCCAACAACACGGGGGTTTATGTAGGCCATTGCTCCCCTTGCCTCTCTGAGGGGGGCCCAGTTCTGGCCGTGGTCCTCGGTAGGCCTAAGAATTCCATACACATGACTGATGCCAAAGTCTGACATTAGCATATCTGCCTGGGATAGCTCCGGGGAGCCTCCGGGACTCACCCAGAAAATGGCATTTCATTACATTCAACACTTTTTTTTTTTTTTTTGTCATGTTCATTAATATGATAGTGTTCTAATTAGAATGGCATAAATTGTGATACATTCAGAAAATCTAAACATATATATTTATCTGTTTGGTTCCCTTAGCTTGTAAGAAACCCCCATAAATAAAGCTGTTATCAGTGTGCTCAAAGAGTACAATTTCAACATTGTATTAACTGCTATTTACACTTCCATAGCTTGCCACATTAAAGCTACCTGACCATTGGATGAGGAAATTGTTTTATGCTCACACCTACTTGGAGCTACAGCTAAATGATGAAGCCTTGGAGATCTACACCAGTTTGCAAGATGCTGGACTTGCACACTCCACATACATCATGGCTCAAGTTGCTATCACACACCATAACCAGAGAGGTGAATGGAAGGTTTTATCTTCAGTTATTTTTTATTTTTTTTAGTTCTTGGATGCCTAGTTAGTACATGCTGCTCAAATGCTTATTTACCTCTTTGAAAAGCACCACCATTCTCCATTGCAGTACAGCACCGTATATGCAATAATTAATGAGAGAGGAATACATCTTAATAGACTTGTAAACAGTAAAAAAACAAGCGTTGAATGTAATTAAACGCTATTTTCTGGGTTGAGCCCCGTAGGCTCCCTGAAGCTAACGGCTTGAGATCCATTATATTTGTCTAGAGCATCAGTTAATTGGCATTATGTGCCTACTGGGAACCACAAGCCAGAATCTGGTTCCCTCAGAGAGGCACAGGGAGCAATGGCTTATGAACACACCGCATTGTGAGAGAGTAGTCATGTCTGCCATCGACCGGGGGTATCACACAGAAAGGTAGGAGTGCCATTACAAACCCTAAGTGGTAAAACATTGCAACCCAAGACCGAACAGAGCCTTAGAACTCCCCCCAAGAGGAAACAACAATAGAGAAAAAGTCCACTCCACTAGCCATGTGTTATTGACACCCACCCCACACCCCGGGAAGGGGGAGGGGCCCCCCGCCCAGGTGGCCCAAGTGCTCACACTGGCAGTTCGTAGACTTATAACAAACTGCCGACCGGTGGGAGGGAGGGTGTCGGGAGCCTCCAGGGCTCAATCCAGAAAATGGCATTTTATTACATTCAATGCTGGTTTTCTGAGGTTAGCCCTGTCGGCTTCCTGAAGCTATATACCCACAGATAAGTAAAAGAAATTTCCCGGGGAGACAGCAGCACCGCATGCCATATGACGGCGCAACTGACTGCGACCGACGCCCCAAAGCCACACAAGACCTCGTGTCCAAATGTCAATTCAGGACATGTTACCAAAAACCGCAGCTAGAGCTGCAAACTTCCACACATCATGGACACGAGGGTAGACCACAGGCTGGCTAGACTTGATAACCCAGCGGACGACCTGAGAGACCCAAACCCTGGGACAGGGACCGTGGGAAACCAGATCAACCCAAAGAGTGTCCTCAGACACAGAACCCGATGCGAACAGGTAACGGCGGAGAGCTGCAACTGGACACAAAACATGATGCACCACTGGCCTGACCATCCAAGCATCAATAACCCATGGACCCCTTCGGAAGCTCGCCGTCTCGATCTTCTCCAGAAAAGGAGACGGCTGCAAACGAACAAACCACCATCCCAGGGCCAAAATTAATCAATCATTTAATAACATTAAATGAACTTCCTGGCCAGCCACCAGGGCGGCATGGCATCTTATTTTCATGTGCCAGCTGGGTGCGTAAGCTCGCATTTTTTAGGGGGCGCTTTTTCGCTTCCGTCTTGTGCTATGGTCCTTCCCAGTGACATATTTCTGGTTTCGGTTCGCTCTGCTCTGTTGGGGCATGGAGATATGTGGATTGTTTTGCATTCCTGCTCCCCTGCTGGAGTGTTCTTGGTTGTTTTGGTGAGGTTGGGCTTTCCTGGCTGTGCTTCTCTTGTTGTGTTTGCAAGGGTCGTGCTGTGGCTCTTCGAGCCAGCCTCTTCATGTTTTTCCTGCGGTTTTCCGTTTGTGGCCTTCACCTCAGCTCTGCCTTCTGTGTTTCCTTTCTTTCTTCCTCTGCCTCTGGCAGAGTTCTTTTCATGTTCTGGGGCTCCTGTATGTACTCGGTTGCCCCAAGTGTCCCTACATGGGGTTCTGCCTCAATTTACCCAAGCCACCAGCTTAGCGACGATCGCACTTGTAAAGAATTTCATTGTTTTTGTGCTTTTTTGTTTTCTGAACATAAAAGTAATTATTATATATCATGCCATGGGTCCCAAGAAAGTCAGTGGTAAGATTCAATCTAAGAAAACACATGTGGAGATGGCCACAAAGAAAAACAACTGATCTTTCATAAACATGAAAATGGTTTGCAGATTGTTGATCTAGCTAGGCAGTACAACAATTCTATGTTAACGATATCCACCGTACTTGCTAAGGAACAGGACATTATGAGTGCCAAAGTGGCAAAAGGTGTATCAATAATCATAAAACATAGAACACAAACACTTAAGGATGTTAAAAAAGTTATATTAATTTTAATTTGGATACACAACAATGAGTTAGTGGGTGATATTGTTTCAGAGCCCATCATTTGTGAAAAAGCAAGGTTAATGCATGAAGATCTTATAAATTAGACCCTCGGAACGAATGATGCAGATACGAAAGAGTTTAAGGGGAGCAGGGGATAGTAAGAGAAATTTAGAAAAAGAAATGGCATTCACAGTGTTGTGAGAGTTGAGTGTTGTGCATTGGAGGAGGAACACAGCGAAGAACTGACCACCGAAGAATTCCAAGCCCTTCACAAGGAGCAGCAACAAGAGACGACTGAGAAAATTTCTTCAAGGGAGGAGGAGGCAGTACAGAATCTTCCTTCCTCAACAATAAAAAAGTGGTGTGCAGTATGGGAAGAAATGCAAAGTTTTGCTGAAACAACTCGCCCAAATCAAGCTGCAGTTGGCCGTTGCCTTAACCTTTTTAATGACACTATGATGCCTCACTACAGACAAGTGTTCAGACGTACGGAAAAACAAGGCTCTATGGAAAGGTTCTTAGTGAGAAAAACAAGCAGTGAGCCACAACCAAGTCCTAATGGTATGCAGGCAAAATGTAGGAGAGAGAGTACCCCAGAGAACTCATCACTGCATGATGTTATAATGGAAGGGGACTTCCCTTCCAAACAGTAACACCTCTCCTTCTTTCCCCCTCCTTACCATCTTCCATATGCCAACAAGAGTTCTCAATAAAGGTAAAATATACATACTGTACTGTATTTTAGCTAGTACAAAAAGAGTGGTATTTGGTATAAAATGTATTTTTGAGTTAATATTTTTGGGGGTGTGGAATGGATTTTCAATTTACATTATTTCTTATGAGAAAATTTGTTTTGACTTAAGAATTTTCGAGTTATGATCCGTCTCTAGGAACGGATTAAATTCGTAAGTGGAGGTACCACTGTACCTTCATTAATACCACATATTAGATACACTATTAGCTTTTAAGTATTTATGTACAGAACTTCTTCCTACTTAAAATTGCTTTACAGCATGTAACAGAACTTTACTAAGACTGTATTTGCTAATCCTTTTCAAATAACTTTATGGATTTACAAAAAGTAAATGACAAAAAGCCATATACAGTACACTTCAAACAAAATTCTTGTATTCCTTCTCTTCAAACTGTCTCAATACAAATATGCTGATAGAGTATATAGTAATGTGGTCTAAGGTAAAACAAAATTTCATTGCTAGGTTATGGGATGAGCAGTGTCTGTTTGAACATTACACAAACAATTTCTAAGTCTCTCTTTTATTAGTTTAGGATACTTCATGTTAGCCTAGTATTTCACTTCAGAATTAGCCTCGTGATTTGTATAAAAAAAAATTGACTTACCTTATGAATACAAAGTTGCTCTATAATACTAAAACACTGTTTCACAAAATTAACTAATTCACCTAAAGTATGCTTTCAAAGTATTCTGTATTTCAGTTTACAATAATTATCATTATAATAATTGTGCAGGGAATGCTACAATGGAAATTAATGATAACTGAATTTCAGCTGCAATTTATAATGAAAATTATACTTTTTAAAAGATGTGGATCAAGCTGTGACAATATTCAAGGAACTTGAAGCCATAGACCCATTTCGTCTGGACAACCTGGATACTTATTCCAACTTGCTGTACGTGAAAGAAATGCGTGTGGAACTCTCACATCTTGCACACCGTGTTGTGCAAGTTGACAAGTATCGGGTAGAGACTTGTTGCGTTATTGGTGAGTAGCTTTTAAATACTTTGGTCTTGTCTTATTGATACCAAGTTTATTGAAACTATAGATATAAAATATTGTACAAGTTAACCATTTAATTGCACAACATGGCATATGATGTGTTGAGTAACTTGCTATAAATTGCGCATCACGTCATGTGGCGTGTTGGAGTACTAAGTAAGATTTAAACGGCCCGCAGATACACAGGGTTCACCTTACCTTCATCAGGGCTCTTGTAAACAGATGCTATTTAAAAAAAAAATGTGGTTCACATTCCCGGGTGTGAGGTCTTCAGTACTGAGTGAGAAACCAAGTCTGACGTATGCAGCATGAGCTCGCAGCACTGCTGTTCAGCTTGTGACCACAGCATCGCCTAAAAATGCCATAATATATATATATGTACATGCTATTGTTTAGCAATGATAGTATTACAGAAGACCCCTGACTGTGATAAAAATGATCGGGATTCTGATATTGGCAGGATTGTTGTGATAACTAGCGCTGTAGTGGGAGGAGTAATCTTGGTGGGGAGGGAGGTAGCATTGTCTGCTGACTCTGTGTGACCACCTTTTACTGTCTGGACTCACTATACCAGCTTAGTTGTTCACTATGGTGAACAAAACATGCAGATAGTACTTATATATAACGTCTGTATATAGTGAATAAAATCAAGAACAGTATGGGAGGAAAATGGTGGCGAGTCAGGTGAGGTGAGGGAGAGAGTGAATGATGGCCGCCACTGGCTACCACTGCCACTCAGCATACCAACTTAGTGGTTCGTTATGGTGAACACAAATGTAGATACGTATATATAACGTGTATATATAGTGTAATAACAGCAAAAGGAGTGTGGGGGAGAAGCCATATTGGTGAGGGAGATGGCGACATCTGCATGATTTGTCATGTTGGTAGGGGTGGCCACTACGCTCTTTGGGCACTATACTGGCTTAGTTGAACAGTTATGGTGAACAAAACATGTAGATACTTGTATATAATGTGTGTATATAGGGTAATAACACCACAAACAGTATTGTTGGGGAGAAATTTTAGCGCATCTGACCTTGAATGTGTGAGGGAAGCAGCCGCCACCTGACTGTGTGTAGCGACGCCTCTTAGTGCCTGAACTAACTATATCAGCTTAGTTGTAAAGTTGTGGTGAACAAAACATGTAGATACTTATATATAATGTCTGTATATAGTGAATAAAAGCAAAAACAGTATGGTGGGAGGAGAATGTGGGCGAATGAGGTGTTGAGGGAGTGAGTGGCAGCGAGTGGCTGGCTGGTGTGTGGCGGTCACTCGTCATTGCTTTTTGACTCGTAATACCAACTTAGTGGTTCGTTATGGTGAACAAAACATGCAGATACTTGTATGTAACCTGTGTAATAATCGACGAAGTATTTGTTCACTGTTTGATGAACATAATAATTGAATCAATAATATGCACACCATAATTTTGAGTACAGCAATGATTCACACATTTTATTATATAAATATATCACACTACACACTATTGAATGATATTACAGCAAAAAAACAAAGAAAAATCAGAGACATTGAAATAATTAGGTAACTATCTCTTTGGGGTCTGCCTAGTGGGACTATAGTTCCCCTTGATACTGTTTTGGTGGCCCTCTGCTAGGCCCCCCATACTTGTACATGTAACAGGGGTTTCAGTTTTATCATCTACCCCTTGTTTGTTTGGGTTTTTAACCGGTTAGCAACACCTTGTCCGGGCTTCTCGTAAATGTTACCCTACGGGCCCTGGAAACCCCTGTCGGGGCTCAGTGAACCCATGGAAGCATCTGTCAAGTTTCAGCCTGCCTTGTGCGGGTTTAATGGTTGCTGTGTGTCCTTGTCTCAGGGTGCAACCCGCTCTCGCACAACACAGTACATATATGACTTATTGCTTATAGTCACTATTTGGCTGATTAATAAGTACATATGTGGTATATGCCAAGTTATATTTTGATTTTAAGGTACAAACTCTTCCAATAGATTTGCTAAAGACCAGTTTTAATATTAGGAATTTCTTCGAAATTGATTATTAATCTGGCTCACCACATTTTCACGTGTTTAACCAGGGTCGTGGTGGCCCGTCTGCGTCTGCTAGGTCTTTGGGTTCTGACCTACATAGATGACTACGGCTGCCTCCAGGAGTATACATATCTTTTCAGACTCAACAACTGCTTTGCATATGTCTACCCACCATATGCCCTCACACCTCATACTATTATTTTATATTGTAAGCAATGCCTGGTACAGGAACCAGGTATAGCTTCCTTGATCAACTTCAGTAAAGTATCTTGTTTGTATAATAAGTTGTTCATTTGGTATTTACAGTGCCATTCCATCAGCATTAATTTTCTTCATGCCTATGGAAATTCCTTAGGATAAAAGCTAGATATTTATATTTTCCAGGTAACTACTATAGCTTAAGATCCCAACACGAGAAGGCAGTACAGTATTTTCAGCGAGCACTTAGGCTTAATCCACACTACTTGGCAGCTTGGACATTGATGGGTCATGAATACATGGAAATGAAGAATACTAATGCTGCTATCCAATGTTATCGTCAGGCTATTGGTATGTAAAATGCGTGGAAGAACTTTATACCACAGTGTGTTTTGCTTAATATTATTAAAGGTATTTCTGCCTTTTATCTTTCATTTTTTTTTTTTGCCCACTTTATCTATCCTTGGATGCAGTAGCAGGAAAGATATTTAGGGTTAGTGAAGTACAAGTACAGGCAATTGGGCAATCAGAAACAAAAATAGAGTACAGTACTACTATTTCTTTTAAGCCCTGTATAGTTCTTACAATCCAGCTCTTGGCAGTCTTTGCAAATGCTCATTGGTTATAACATTGTAATGTTTGATTACTGTATTTATTTTTATATTGAACTACAACTTCAAAGTTTTGTTATGCTCCAGTCTTGAGACTAGCTTGCTTAGTTATATTAGGCATTATTTAATGTATATTTCTTGATTATCAGAGGTGAACAGACGGGACTACCGTGC
This sequence comes from Procambarus clarkii, assembly GCF_040958095.1. Lineage (NCBI taxonomy): Eukaryota > Metazoa > Arthropoda > Malacostraca > Decapoda > Cambaridae > Procambarus > Procambarus clarkii. Next base: position 19,078,964 of record NC_091176.1, read on the forward strand.
ATGGTATGGACTTGGCCAGACCTACGAGATATTAAAACTTCCAGCTTATTGTTTATATTACTTCAAACAGGTGAGACAGCAAACCATAAAATAATATTTTTGTTTTCCTCTTTTTCACTACTGCAAATCATAATTTCCTAGTGGTAAATCTTAGTACTGTACTGTAATTTTGTTACTTTATGTACCATATATCCTAGTAAAGAGTATGTACATACAATAAAATAAATATTTATCACACTGGTTGATTTATCCATGGAAGGAAGCTCGAAGCTTTGAGTAAGCATTTGACTTAACACTTTGTTGCTTTGGGCCCGCGAGCACCACACTACCCCAGGTGGCGTTTAGCATTTCACGGGAGCGCGCGGTAATTCTGAAATGTGTGTACTCTTCTCAACTTTGTCACCTCAATTCTCGTCATAGGTTTTTCAATTTGATATCAATGTGCTCGCAATAGAATTCTCTAGAGGCGTAAATGCATATAAACTCCAAAAGCTCGGCTTACCACCCGCAGCAGAGAAAGTGAGAACGAGTTACCCGGGAGCACACAAGAGCAATAAAATGTGTACCCTCTTTTCACTTTGGTCCTAGGTCTTTCATTTCAGTATCAATATGTTCGTAATAGAATTTCCAACAGGGGTATAAGCATATAATTTTAAAAACCGTAGCGTGCTCCACCTGCTGACATGATGAATGCAGGCCGTGGTTACCCAGAAGAGAGCTCCGGGCCTTCCATTAGAGAGCGCGGTAATACTGAGAAGTGTATAATCTTTTCAACTTTGTCACCTCAATTCTCGTCATAGGTTTTTCAATTTGGTATCAATGTGCTCGCAATAGAATTCTCTAGAGGCGTAAATGCATATAAACTCCAAAAGCCCGGCTTACCACTCGCAGCAAACAGAGAAAGTGAGAGCGAGTTACCCGGGATCGTGCAAGAGCGAAAAAATGTGTACATTCTTTTTACTTTGGTGACCTCAATTCTGGTCCTAGGTCTTTCATTTTCGTATCACTGTGTTCGCAATGAAATTCTCTACAGGAATATATGCATATAATGCCCTGCTGATAAGATGAAAGTGGGCCAAGGTTACCAGAAATAGAGCACTGTGCCACAGGGCACCACCACCAAGGCTCCTCTCTTTACATTAGAGACCGTGGTAATACTAAAAAGTGTATACTCTTTTTTTTTATTTTGTCATCTCAATTCTCGTCCTAGGCTTTTCAAATTGATATCAATGTGTTCACAATAGAATTCTCTACAGAACTAAATGCATATGAAGCCCAAAAGACCGGCGTACCACCCACAGCAAACAGAGACAGTGATGGAGCATTACCCCAGTGAGCGCTAATAAAGAGCAATAAATGGTATACTCTTTCAACTTTGTTACCTCAATTCTGGTCCTAGGTCATTCATTTTGGTGTTATTGTGTTTGCAATGAAATTCCCTATGAGATGTATATGCATATAATGTCCAAAACTGTAGCTCGCCTCTCCTGAAGCCGCCGCCAATTTGCCGCCGGAAACAACACAAGGCTGTGTCATTCGTGAAATTCCGTCTCGTAAATAAACAACGCAATGCTGCGTCATTCGTGGGCGAAAGTGTTAATTAAATTAATTGAGAAGAGTTATTGAGAATGATTTGCCTATGGGAAGTCATTAAGGTGAAGAAGAAAGGGTATAATAAGTGAGAGATATTAGTGTGACTTAATGGATTGGTCATTTAAATATATGGGTTTTTTATTAATGAAAGATAAATTTGTCTAAAGGAAGTTGCGATTCAAGCATTTTGGGCAAGGACGTGGCTGATTCAATGAAAACCCCTATATTTTCCAGACAGATCTCTCCCTTCTATATTAAAATGGGAAATGGTAGCATTGATTGGCATCAACAAAATTTGCTACTTATAATAATCCTTCACATAGATAATAATAATGCTTGCAATTTTAATCTTTTGTTTATTTATGTGAAATACTTTGTTTCTAAGGTACAGTACTTGAGCATTTCTGTGGGGAGCCCCTACGGCTCCCAGAAGCTTATCGGGCTAATGTATGTTATATTAGACCGGGACATTAGCTAAGGAGTTCAGACCTACCAGGGACCAGCGCCAGAACCTGGCCCCTTCAGAGAGGTTTCAGGGAGCAATGGCCCTGGAAGACCCTCTTGTGGTTGGGGTTTTCCTTATCTGCCATCGACCGGGGTCAGGCACCCAGAAAGGTAGGCATGACAAAACAAACCCCACATGGTAAAAAACTAAAACAAAAAACTGAACAGAGAGGTAGAAACTCCCTACAATCCCAAGGAAACGAGCAAACAAGCAAACATCACACTTTACTGCCGCGCTGATTGTCCACACAGCCCTCCCCGCCCTGAGAGGGGGAGGGGGGAGCCCCGGACCTACTGCGCCGGCTGCCAAGCTTCAGTTCGTAAGCTAATGTCAACCGGGATAGATGCTTCTCTGGCCTAAGTTTCCTAGGCAGTGTTTGCCTTGTGTGGCGTTCACTGCCGTGTGTTGTGTTGTGCGGTGGCCAGGAGTACCTCATCAGTGCCGGGGCTGCATGCGCTTAGTGGCTGACTTCCCTAAGCGTCCTGTGAGTACTGCCCTTGCGTAACAGGGTTATCTTCCCTGGGGCATTCGGGAACCATTCCCGTAGAGGTTCTTGCTGCTCGGCATTTGCCTCGCCCTTGGGGCCAGCTGGGGCTTGGGGCCCTTGTTTGCCCCTGGGTAGGGATTGGTATTGTGCTGGTTAGGGCGTCAAGGTGTTGCACAGCCGGCCACCTAAGCGGCGACCGGTTCCTGTTGCCTCTGGAGACGGTGTACTTTTGCGGGGTTTTTCTTTTTTTATTTTCAATTGCCTGGTGGGGGTCTGCCCTGTGTGGCTATAGTTCCACTGGAAGTGTTTGGCGGCCCTCTGCTAGGCCCCTGTGATTGTACACGTCTCAGGGGTTTTCAGTGCTATCCCCTACCAGTTTAGCAACACCTTGCCCGGGCTTCCCGTAGCAGTCAGTCTACGGGTCCTGGAAACCCCTGTCTGGGCTCGGGGGACCATTGAATGTGTCTTCTGGGTTCCAACCCGTCTTGTACGGGATCGTTGGTTGCTGTGCCCTTGTCTCCGGGTGACAGTCGCCACTTTTACCTCCGTCATGCTGCCTGTTGGGTCACTGACACCTTGACCCGGAGTCTTGCAAGAGATTTTCTCTGCTTGTTCTCCAGTACTCTCCTGATGTTATTACTGTTCAGAGTACAGGCAGCATCCGTGTTGCTAGCTAGGTTAGGTTGCTGCAACATGCTAGGTTGGTTTCCCACTCGGATGCCCCGAGGCCGCCCCATTTTGGTTAGGTGCTGTTCGCCCCTTTCCCTCCCTGTTCTTTGCTCCGGACCGTCTGCGCGTTTCGAGGTTGGGGTTTGGTTGGGGCCGAGACTCGGGCGGTTTTCGGTGGCCGGTTCCTCCTGCCAAGGCTTCTGGGTCTTACCAGCGGCCCTTTCTTGCTGCCTTTCCCATGGACTCTTGCTTTTCTTTAAGGGCGGAGGGCTTGGAGGACGGCTCTGCCCCGGGGCCTCTGTAGCTGGTTCCCGGGGCTGTGGGGGATGCCTGCTAGCAGTTCTGGTGCGGTTTGCCCCTGCCTGGGTTTTCTGCTTTCGGGCGGCATTTTTCGCCCATCCAGTCTGCTTGCTTCCCACTTTTGCTGGCGTGTTTTTGTATCTCAGCGTCAGTCATCAAATGAAATCAGCGTCAGTCAAATCCCAGCGGTTTTTCCAGTATGTTTTTTAGCGTCAATCTTAGCCACTGTTCTGGCGGCCATTTTCGTCTGCCGGTTTCCCAGCGTGGCCAGGGCGGCGTTGCGGTTTGTTTACATGCGACTGGGTGTGCGAGCGAGCTTCTTGGGTGAGTTTTCACCTTTTTTCGGGGGGTTTTATTCTCCTGTTGTCGTTTCTTTGCTTTTCTGGTGTTTTCTGCCCATTGCCTGTTCCTCTGGGAACGTTTTAGTGTTGATTTTACACCTGGTTTTCCATTTTGTCTGTTTTGGGTTTGTTTTGGGCCTTTGGGCTTGGGCTCAGTGTCCCCTGGCTGTTATGCTTGCTCCCACACCTTGTCCCTCGGTTTTTGGTCTGTTATGACTTTTCCCAGGGGGTTCTCTCTGGGGGCTGTGCTTTTCCTTTCTGTGGTGTTTCTCTGCCGGCAAAATGTGGTGTTTCTCCGCCGGCAAAATGTGGTGGTTTGGCCTTCCCCTGGTTCGATTCCGGGTTCCTTTGGGTTCCGTTCCCGGGGAGGGGGGAGCTGCGCAGACAGCGGTGCAGTGACGTGTGACGTTGTGCTAGTTTGCTCGTATCTTTTTGGGGAGTTCTATCCACTAGTTCGGTGTTAGGTAGCAGTTTTAACCAGAATAGGGGTTTGTTTTGGGATGTTTATCTTTCTGGGTGCCCGATCGATGGCAGACATACAATGCTTCCAGCCACACGAGGGTTTCTATAGGCCATTGCTCTCCTTGCCTCTCTGAAGGGGCTAAGTTCTGGCTCGTGGTCCCTGGTAGGCCCACAGAACTCCATACACATGACTGATGCCAAAGTCTGATATTGGCATATTAGCATGTATAGCTTCGGGGAGCCTCCGGGTCACACCCAGAAAATGGCGTTTCATTACATTCAACGCTGGTTTTTTGCTCATTGCATTTAAATTTGTTACAATGTAATTTTTGGCTTAAATATTAAGTATTACAAAACTATTTACCACCCCAGGCTCAGAAGCTAAGACCAAATGACTCTCGGATGCTGGTGGCACTCGGGGAAAGTTACGAAAAGTTAGAGAAGTGGGAAGAAGCCAAAAAATGTTTCCTCAAAGCCCACAGTGTTGGTGACATAGAGGGCATTGCATTACTTAGACTGGCCAAGTAAGAACCCCTTTTTCCCTCCAAGTTTTGTTTAACAATTACCATACAATTTACTTTGAAAAGTCTGTTGCAGTTTTGTTTTGCTTTTTGTATTTAAGGCTTAGCTTTCAAGATTTCTCTCTTTGCTAATTGAAATTGCATCCTGAGGAATAATACAAATTAGCCTGTGACCAATGTTCTGCCAGTGTGATTGTTGCTTATGATTACTCATTTTCTTGTAAATATTGTACAGTACATTCAACTTAGTTAAATGATAGTACTTATAGTAACTATTTAAACAAATGTAGAAATGTGTAGTTATGGTCCACCAAAAAGTTTACTTTTCTTTTATTGAATTTGGCCACATGGGAAACATTTTAACAGCAACATAAATAGAACCTAACCTCTCCTAGCAATCCTAGGCATAGTATAGTACATATATACATGTACATAGTACAGTAAGTCTAGAAAGGAAATTTAGTTTTAGATTTTCTGTGGGAAGCCCTGGAGGCTTCCTGGAGCTATCGGACTAATATGTGATACATTAGACCGGGGCATTAGTCAATGGAGCTGGAGTCAATGCCAGCAGCCCTAGGGCATTCTGGGAATTTTTCAAAGATGACTGCCTCTCACTGGAGGTCCTAAGAGTTCATTTCGTACACAACCAACCTCGCACACATTTAGAATGGGTACGGAAAAATCAGAGAGTTTTCTTGGTTGGCGCAGTTTCTTGCTGACCAAGAATACATGGTTGGCGCAGTTAATATATGTAACCAAAGGTATCAAAGTTTGAGGAAAGATGTACACGTTCGTAAGTACTTGCGTAACTGCTTCGTGAATCTGGCCCCAGAACACCACCACCACCACCACACCATCACAAACCTATTATACCACCACCACAACACTGAAAGCTTGCAATCTCCTGCAATCCCATTACAGCACCCTAAGCTGCTATATACTTGTCTCAGTATATTCCCTATACTCTATAACAAGCTTCTGTTCATTACAATACCCGGCAATTATTGTAACTCTTTTGCTCATTTCACCCCTTTTCTATGCCCTGCATATCCTGGTTCTACTTATTCTGTCTGTAGAAAAACACCAAATTGAGAGTAGAATTAGTTATTGATGATGATACCTATATCAAAACTTGATCAAATTTATTATACAGTGGAACCTCGGTGTACAGTTGCATCTGAATATGAATTTTTCGATGTACAACAAAAATTTTGTCGGAAAATATGCCCCAGTGGACGACGTTCGCTCCAGAGTATGACACTCGTTCATACTTGTCCGAGTCAGTACGGTCAGTTTACACTTGTGTCCTGCCTAGTGATAACCATACTTAAATTCTGTGAAAAATTTAATCGTTTTTGTGCTATTTTGTTGCTTAACATAAAAGTTCTTATTATATATCATGCCATGGGTCCCAAGAAAGTCATTGGTAAAGTTTGACCCAAGAAAATACTGTAGTTGTGAGGATGTCGATAGAAGAAAACATTTGTTAACATGAAGATTGTATGTAGGTGGTTGACCTGATTAGGAAAATGTGTGCAATATGGAAAGAACTGCAAAGTTTTGCTGAAGAGGCTTGCCCAGATAAAGCTGTAACAAGCCTTTGTGTTAACATTTTTAATGACAATGTCATGTCTCATGGTTGACAATTGTTAAAACGGGCAAAAGCAAATATCTTTAGACAAATTCTTAGTGAGACAAACGACCAGTGAGCCATAGCCAGGTATATATGTTATATATATATATATATATATATATATATATATATATATATATATATATATATATATATATATATATATATATATATATATATATATATATGTCGTACCTAGTAGCCAGAACGCACTTCTCAGCCTACTATGCAAGGCCCGATTTGCCTAATAAGCCAAGTTTTCATGAATTAATGTTTTTTCGACTACCTAACCTACCTAACCTAACCTAACCTAACTTTTTCGGCTACCTAACCTAACCTAACCTATAAAGATAGGTTAGGTTAGGTTAGGTAGGGTTGGTTAGGTTCGGTCATATATCTACGTTAATTTTAACTCCAATAAAAAATATTGACATCATACATAATGAAATTGGTAGCTTTATCATTTCATAAGAAAAAAAATTGAGGAAATATATTAATTCAGGAAAACTTGGCTTATTAGGCAAATCGGGCCTTGCATAGTAGGCTGAGCAGTGTGTTCTGGCTACTAGGTACGACATATATATATATACACACACACACACACACACACACACACACACACACACACACACACACACGCACGCACGCACGCACGCACGCACGCACGCGCGCGCGTACGTATGTAGGTATGTAGTTATGTATGTGTATATATGTCGTACCTAGTAGCCAGAATGCACTTCTCGGCCTACTATGCAAGGCCCTATTTGCCTAATAAGCCAAGTTTTCCTGAATTAATATATTTTCTCTAATTTTTTTCTTATGAAATGATAAAGCTACCCATTTCATTATGTATGAGGTCAATTTTTTTTTATTGGAGTTAAAATTAACGTAGATATATGACCGAACCTAACCAACCCTACCTAACCTAACCTAACCTATCTTTATAGGTTATGTTAGGTTAGGTTAGGTAGCCGAAAAAGTTAGGTTAGGTTAGGTAGGTTAGGTAGTCGAAAAACAATTAATTCATGAAAACTTGGCTTATTAGGCAAATCGGGCCTTGCATAGTAGGCTGAGAAGTGCGTTCTGGCTACTAGGTACGACATTATATATATATATATTATTTTATATAAATAAATAAATAATATGGCTTACGAGAAAAAGTAAAAGTCAGAAAAACAATTAAGGGTGAAATAAAATGGCAAGACTTGAAATAACCATCATTAGTTAAAATGAATAGAGCTTGTGAATTTATGGCAGATATCAGTTGAGACCGAAGGTGAAATATGAGGGATTGAAGGACTGCCTCTTTCTTTTCTAATGACAGAATTTTCATAAGAATTTGTGTGCATGCTATGATAGTATGGGTATTACAGAGAGCAGTGAAGGTGCAGTTTAGAACAGTACCCAGTTAAGGATTATTTCCAATATAATAGGAATAATTTGACAGAACAGCATTGGCAGAGTTGTTGTTAAGTAAAAAGTTGTTTTTAAACCCTTCACAGCTTGTCACATTATTTATTTGTTGGTTAGCTTTCCTTTCTTCTTGTATATTTAAATTTTATTTGGGCATTTAATGTAATTTGTGTGTTATACTATGTTACTACAAATACCGTAGTGTTTATTTATGAACAATTACTTCACTCTTGCAGCATGGTACAGTATTTGCTATTGAAAAGTCAAATTCAGTACAATTCTTTTATTCTAGACAATTCATCTATCAGGTTGGTAAAATTACTGGTGTATTTTTTGTTTTGCCCAGCACTTTTGAAATGAGTATTGAACAATCATTCCTCCCTTGCCGCAGTAAAGCATTTGCACTGAATGATCTTGTTGACTTGAGTTTGTGAAACATTTTGCATGGAGCTTCCATTTTTATAATGGTTAAAAAGAGTACTGGGCGTATAGAGGTAGAATTTCTGCTTTGCAGGTTATACAGTCGTTTAGGAGAAGGCGAACGTGCTGCAGTTCTTTATGAGCGATATCTGCAAGAAACTGAAGATGCTGGCCTAAGTGAGGACCGGGGACAAGCGTATCAGTTTCTAGCGAGTCACTGCCTTCAGAAAAATATGCTTGATTTGGCTTATGATTATGCTCAGAAATGTACTCTCTTCATGGAAGTAAGTATGCTTTTAATACATAAAAAGCAACACTTTATCAGAATGTATTGTATTAGTTTTACAATATGTAATTACCTAAGTGTAGTTACAGGATGAGAGCTACGCTTGTGGTGTCCCGTTTTCCCAGTACAGTATTCTGTCATATAACGCTTTGAAACTACTGACACTTTTGGCTTCCACCATCTCCTCACTTAACTTGTTCCTACCGTCTACCACTGTTTAAAAAATATATATTTCTTTCTGCATCTTTGTTTCCTTTGCTTGAAACTGTGGCCTCATGTTCTTGAAGTTGCTGGTTTCAGGAATTCATCTTTGTCAGTTTAGTTGATTCCTGTGATCACCACTTTGTAAGTGGTGATCATATCTCACACCTCTTTTTCTCCTATTTTCTAGCTTTGGCATTATTTAATGCTTCTAGTTTTTTCTCGTAACTCTTGTTTTTCAGTTCTGGAAGCCATTTTATAACATGCCATTGCATCTTTTCCAGTTTATTAATGTGGTTCTTGAGATATGAGCACCATACAACTGCTGCATATTCCAATTGTGGTCTCACAAAAGTTATGAACAGTTTCCTTAGTCTTTTACCATCCATGTAGTTAAAAGCAAGTCTGAAGTTGGAAAGAGTCGCATACGCTCCTCTCACAATACTTTTTATATCTTCCTCTGGTGACAGTTTACTATCCAAAACCACCCCTAGATCTCGTTCTTTATTAGTTTTTTTTAGTTCCTTTCCACATTTTATAAGTTGCGTGTGGTCTATTTTCTCCGATTCCACATTCCATAACGTGATTTATTCACATTGTATTCCATCTGCCACTTGTCACTCCAAGAACTTATTTTATTTAGATCCATTTGAAGGGCAAGCCATTCGTCTGTCTCCTATGAATGTTGACCAAACCACACACTAGAAAAAGAAGGGACGACGACGTTTCAGTCCGCCCTGGACCATTCTCAAGTCGATTGTGATGTGATATTCCAGGCATCCGATTCCACATTCCATAACATGTGATTTATTCACATTGTATTCCATCCACAATCGACTTGAGAATGGTCCAGGATGGACCAAAATGTCGTCGTCCCTTCAATTTCTAGTGTGTGGTTTGGTCAACATATTTCAGCCATGTTATTGTGACTCCTTGTCTGTCTCCTATCTTCCCCAGTATCTTGGCATCATCCGCAAACATGTTCATATAGTTCTGTATTCCTTCTGGTAGATCGTTTATGTAGACGATGAAAATTACTGGTGCAAGAACTGAACCCTGTGGAACTCTGATAGTAACACTCCTCAAGTCAGATGCATTGTTCTGATTACTGCCCTCATCTGTCTGTCAGTTAGAAAATTTTTCATCCATGTCAGAAGTCTCCCTGTCACTCCTCCAGCATGTTCCAGTTTCCAGAACAGCCTTTTTTGTGACACTCTGTGGCTCTTTTGCAAGATCTCTGTGGCTCTATTATAAAAACTAAGTAGATTTGTTAGACAGGATCTTCCTTTTCAAAATCCACATTGTCTGTTATGTCATTACTCTCCAGGTGTTCAACCCATTGGGTTTTAAGTATTTTTTCTAGTATTTTGACTACCGCGCTTGTTAGTGATGCGGGTCTATAATTTAAAGTCATCTTGGTTGCAATTTTTGTAGATTGGAACTATGTTTGCCTTTTTCCAAATACAGTATCTGCTAAAATTCCTGTGGACATAGATCCCTGAAATATCAATTGGAGGGGGATGCTCAGCTCGGTTGCACATTCTCTCTGCACTCGGTGTGTGTGTGCGTGTAATGTCTAAGTGTAACTACAGGGTGAGAGCTATACCCATAGTGTCCTGTCTTCTTAGTGCAGTACTCTGTCATATGATACTGTGTGTTTGTGTGCGCGCGTGTTTCTATATGAGCAGGTAGGCAAAAAGTATTTTTATCTAAAGAAATTTTTACACTGAAAAGCCTGCTGCTTGTAGGACATTTGATAAATATCACATGCTATACATTCCCATTTTTCTCCCTGAACATAATTTCCAATCTAGATAATTAAAAATGAATGTCGTAAAAATGTTGCTCACCTAACCCATTTGATAGAATTCCTACACCTTAAATTAAAGAAGACGTGTCTACCATTAGTTAAGATTCTGACAATTTTTTTCCATCATGCTATTTTGTAATTACAGTACATTATGTACAGTACAAATATTTGTAATTGTTTGGTAAACCCACTGCAAGTGTTTATTGCCAACAAGGGTTGGAAAACAGAAATTTTGGAAATTTAAAAGATGGAAAGTGTAATTAAAGGCTTTCTGACCATATGATAATATAGAAAGTAGTCTAACCACAGTACAGTATACAATACTTCTATTTGATTTTAAGCAGTTATAGTATATTTTAATTATACAGAATATTTTAATATAAAATGGAAGTTAACAAAATTAGGAGTACAGAAATGATCACTGAGACTTTCCTTTGCACACAGACTCGAGAAAGTGGCAAGACTATGTTAAGGGAGATAGCCAATAGAAGACAACACACTGAACAAAACACGGTAAGTATTTTGTGGGTGGTGTCATCTCTTGTGTTCCCAGGTACAAGAGCCTGGCAACCTTTCATTGCAAACTGGTTATTTTTTACTTTTTTATTTTATGCTTCACCTGGGGATTTTCTCCAAAAATCAGTATGAAAATTACCTCTGTTGAAGACATTGAAGAAACTGCAAGCTGTTATCAATAAAGTCTTCGACTGGGCAACAAAATTAATATTTTTAGCAGTTATAAATTATAAATACAGTGCTTAAATTATAAATACAGGATACAAGACTTAAATATCTTCCCATAGAAGGAAAATGACATGTAATGGATCTGGGAATAATGATATACAAGTACTCATTAAATTAGGTTGTCTGACAAGACAGTATCAACCAGGAAAATAAGCTGGATTATGGAAACCTTAAAATCCTGGGACTCCAGCAAAATGATCTTTAGCCCGATATGCTTCCCTTTTCAAAGGAGATATAGAAGGAATTCTGAGAACATATACAACATGCAGAGACATGGTAAAGCAGCAAAATTATTGGAACACTCTTGAAGCACTTAAGATGTGCTTTCTAAAAAGGAAACGAGAGGTATCACATAATATATGCATACAGTGTGTCCTCACTTGAACAAACTATATGGGGCGAAGCCGATTCGTTCCAGTGTGGAATTCGTTCATCCGTCCGGCCCCAACAACTTTCTTAAAAATAAAAATAATAAATACATATGCCAGGACACATTTGCATTAGGAAACATTGCACCTGACTCACAAAGGGAGTCCTTGCTAGTGCTGGGTGCTGCTTCTGTAGGCCTACTGTGAAACCATACCAAAAACTTTTGAACTATAGTTTGTTTCTTCGTTGTGCACTGCTTCATTATAATATCTCTCATGCCCTTTTGGTGTCGATAATAATCTGAGATGGGGGAATCACCATCCACCCCACCCGTGACACCATCCCCCCCCCCCCCACACCACTGACACCATCCCCCCCCCACACCACTGACACCATCCCCCCCCCCCCACACCACTGACACCATCCCCCCCCCCCACACCACTGACACCATCCCCCCCCCCCACACCACTGACACCATCCCCTCCCCCCACACACCACTGACACCGTCCCCCACACTATGGGTCCCAAGAAAGCCAGTGGTAAGGTTCAAGGCAAGAAATCACAGTGAGAATGACCATGGAAGAAAAAAAAGAGATTATTCGTAAACATTTTCATGTTTATGAATAATCTCGTATTGGCATCCTTGGTGATATTTAGCGCTCTCCGATTATTCCGTACATTTGATGATGCTACATAGCCTTTCCGGTTTGGTGCCTTCCTCTGATAATTACTTACCTCCCTTCCCACCAAGATTCCTCCTCCCAGGTACTCTGAGAGAGAACTCTATCAACATCAGAGGTCCGAGACTGTTCAACACGCTTCCACTACACATAAGGGGCATAACTGGCCTACCCCTCAGTGTTCAAGAGAGAACTGGATAAGCACCTCCAAAGAATACCTGATCAACCAGGCTGTGACTCGTACGTCAGGCTGCGAGCAGCCTGATCAACAGCCTGGTTGATCAGTCCGGCAACCAGGCCTGGTCTACGACCGGGCCGCGGGGACGCTAAGCCCCGGAAGCACCTCAGGGTAACCTCAAGGTAACCCCACTACAGTGCTAATTATCACAACAATCCTCCTATTATCAGAATCCTGGTCATTTTTATCACAGGGGTCTTCTGTAATACTATCATCGCTAAATAATAGCATGTACATATATATTTTGACATCTTTAGGTGATGCTGTGGTCACAAGCTGAACAGCAGTGCTCCGAGCTTATGCTGCGTGTGCCAGCCTTGGCTCACTCGGTACCGACGCTCTCACACCCGGGAATGTGGCCCACGATTTTGTTGAAATTGGTGTCTGTTTACAAGAGCCATGATGAAGGTGATGTGAACCCCATGTATCCGCGTGCCGTTTAAATCTTGAGTAGTACTCCAACACATCATATGATGCGCACTTTTGGGTAGCTACTCAACACGTCATATGACATGTTGCACAGTTCAAGGGTTAAGTAAATTTGAATTAAATTAACATGCAGCAAAGCTTCATATTACTTTCAGATCAATTTATGTGGCACACTTGGCAGAATAGTTAAAATATTGTATGTACAGTATCATTTGATTACTGCATTTTATTAACAGCCCAAGTATAACATTTTAACTTTCTTACAGCAGGATGATTGTGGTAGTGTCTTGGTGAGCAGAGTCAGGCCTCGAGTACCCCTTGGAGGAGATCGCTCTGCCTCTGCACGGTTACCGCCTCTTAGCCTTTCATATACCCCATAGCATAAGCCTCCCATTTCATTTTATTTCTCTATATATAATGTGTACGTGTTTCTCTTTTATCATATAAACTTATTTCACTGTTTATTGGCAATTGCTCTATGCCGCAATTCCTCTGTAAATGTCATAGAATATACTTTTTCTAGAATTTTATACATGAGCTTGCATAATGCAAGTGAAGATTTGTTCCTGTACAGTATATATAATTTTCATGTTTGTTACCTATTTTTCCAACCTGTAAGTTTATTACGTGCCTGAAAAAAAATATTGGTTACATTGTATACTTTTTTGTGCTACTAAATAAAACAATTTTTTTTTTTAATCCTGTGTTTACTCAGTGTTATTAATGGTTAAATTATTACAAATTTGAATAAATTTATTAACTTACACAATTTGCTCATACTCTGTACTTAAAATAACTACAGTATTATTCTTTATTAGACATTGGGCCAATTTTAAGCAACAAGAAAAAACCACCTGTACAATCCTCATTCCATACTTCAAGTATGAAAATATGGTTACCCTTTACTAAACCAAACTCTTATACCAGCTCTTCTCATCCATGAAGCATCAAAGCCCACATAACGCTCAAAACAAATACCAAGTGAAATGTGGTTCTCGAGGTCCTGGAGTAATCAATCAGATTCAGCACCATGTTTTCTTGCATTACAATATAGTAAATGTTTTTTAAAGTTTATAAATTCTTCAATTTTGTAGGCAAGACAGACAAATTTAAATATTGCTCTAATTTTCTTTGTGTTAGGTTTTATTCATTGTTATGTATAGGAAACTATAGGTGAACTATGCAAACATCCACTTAATTCTTGCTCATTTTAACATTGTTAACCTCCTGCTACACTGGACATTTAAGTAAAACCATCATATTGCCAACAAAATTATTTATACTGCATATAGTAAAAAAAAAAAAATATCTAGCCACCATTATCAGCAAACTGAACTTGTCACACAGTTTTCTATGACAGGTGCATTTCGATTATTGTGTAATATTTACTGCTTAAAAATATATCTTGTTATAATGTAAAAGTTGATTATTAGATACAACTGCTAATTTGGCCAATACTTTTACTCATGCAAATCAGGCAGCTTAACCATGAATATTTTATAACAAGTAAAAATAGCATTAGCTCCATTATATAAATCCACAGAAAATTGACAACAAAAGTAACCAAAGTGGCAAATATATGAATTATACTGCTATTTTATCCACTATAAAACTTTGGACCTAGTTAACAAAAATGTCTATGCAGCATAAATATTTTTTTTTACATTAAATGAAAAGACAACTCTCAGTCAGTGTGCTCTTGTATTGGAAAAAGATGGCAGCTCCCCCACACAAAGACAGTGTTTAGTCTTTATGGGCTCTTGACTTATGCAGATCAATAATAATTTCCACTACTTACAACTTTATCGAGCATTGTGGTTTTGACTGTTCAACATCAACACTTGCCATTGATGTTGGAGCATTAGTATTCAAATAAATGTTAGCTCCTTTTGTCATAAAACTGATCAGTTTACAATATTGGACATATCACTATCATTAATGAAGTATAAAAAAATAAATTTCCCTGATACAGTTCTGTGAAACAAAATTGTCAAAGACCACCTTCACTCGCTCTCCTTACAAGTAGTACTGATCAAAATTCCTAGTGTAGTAGTTGTCACACGATGCAAAGCCATTCTGTGGCTTCTTGAGTGGCCGGCCTGTTTGCTTGCAGTAATCCTCCCATCCTCCAATATAATGGCGCGACCTATTAAGATACACACCCGTTTAATTCTTTGAGAATGTATGCGTGTCAATCTGTCATACCAAAATAACAGTACCTATAACAATTATGGCTGTAATTTCCAAATATGCACCATTACACCCAAAAGCCAACAAAATGGCAAAGCACCAATAAGCATATTTAAGGATACATTAAAACTGTAGGCATTACCTATTTTGAAGTTAGTCAAATTATATTGTGATCTTTAACATTCATTCAATGGCAACATTTTTATGTTATGCATCAACACTGAATATTTTCAACAAAACCTCCCCCCCATTCCCTCCCCACCAACTAGAAACTATTTCCAGACATTTTGATAGAACATAAAAAATTAATGTTCTGTAAAAAAAAATTAAAGTCTTGAGAAACCAATATAATGGTCAATGGCTCTGCTCACAAATTATGGTTCATTAAAATTTTAATGAATGAACATCTGGGTACCCCCCCCCCCCCCCAACAGCGAGGTGGTTCCTTTTTTTATAAAAAAAACACCTCAACAGTGTAAGTGCTAAATAATCATTTATAACTAAGTGCATACAATTAGGTTTTTTGTTTTGTATTTTGAAAAATACAACAATTACACAAACTTCAAAAAGACCTACAAGAATTCTTTCAGTAGTAACAATATCAGCAATATCAATACTTAAGGGCTGCAGTAAAATAATGTTACCTTTTGAAACCAAGACGGTGAGCAATTTCTACTGCAGCACTGGATGCATTTGGACCACGAGCATAAAATACCAGGTTACGATCTTCTTGGTCAGGTTTCTCCATGTGGAATTCTTCCTCCCATTCATCCTTCGAAAGCTGAAGGGCAACTTTAATCTTGCCAACTGTAACCAATAAAAGTTAATGAAAAAGCAGTTTTGCAGCACATGCTAGTACAGTACTTAAATTATAGTTTACATTATGTCTTCAACAAAAGCTAGTCTCTTAAACACTGTAATACAGCCTTTTCAATTATATGGTGCAGAATTAAGAAAATATAAGCCATCAAGGCAGGGCTAAAGGGGCAACCAAGTTTCAGGAACCGATACTTATATCCAAGGGAAAAAAGTATACTGTATGTACAGTATTTATAATATAAATTCTTTCCATATTTTAACTTTTTTTTTTTAATGAACTCTCATAATGACCCAGGGTTAGGAGAACCGAAATGCCAAAGGTCAAGAAATCTTCATTATGAATTGAAAAAATTTAGTTTCTTGGATAGCATGAAAAGGCTACTTGATTGAAGTGTATAATTAAATATTCTACACACAAATATGGTTTTAAAAATATAAACAAAGCAATGGATTTAAACTTAGGTTTTTATTAATCTAAACCAATTAAAAAATATAGAACAATTTACCAAGTACAATTATAAAAGCAAATTCCATTTTAAAGTTTCAAGCATAGGCAATATACAAAATGAATTGGTGCAATACTTCCATGAGCGATAGGCCCTCTGCAAATTTCTTTATTCTAATAATGTCACTGGAGTTTGTGACATATTATACTGTAATAGTTTGCCCAAATGTGGCCAGTAAGTGTGGATGAAACAAGTGGGTCTTCTGTACTACATCTGTTACCTCAACACAGTTTAATCACTTCATTAAATATAACACCACAGTATTACAGCTAGTTTGAATTTGACTTTAACCTAGTTGTATCTAAATTAATGATGCTACATCAATAACTTTTATCTTTTTGTGTAGCTTGGCTCAAAATTCTAACACAAAATTATCACAATTTTAAATACTATACTTTATCTCTCTTTTAATATTGAACCTTACTGGGAGTGTCCCGGTAGTACAGTACAGTCAGGTTCCTTCTAGACTATTGAGGATTCCAGGTTCAAATCCCGGGCAGGACAGAAATGGTTGCCGTTTCCTATTGCCTAATGCCCCTGTCCACCTAGCAGTAAATAGGTACCCTGGAGTTGGTCAGCTAGTTGTACTAAACTGCCCTCTCCTAACCTACCAGAGGACCCAAAACAGAAAACGAGTGTCAATTTTGCGAGCCACTACCATTTTCTAGCAAGATAATTTTTGCCCTTAGGTAGAGTATGCGCCAAAACGCTCTATTAGAAGGACGGGTTGAATATAGATATAGTATTAAGAAAATCGATATTCATTTAACCTATAATATTATAGTCTGTACTGTACTGTACTTTATTTCCTTTAATATTCTGTTGAACATACAGGATTCCTCAAACAAATCTTGGAAATTTAATAGTGGCAACAATATAAAAGCATTATCTTTTTGTTTATACATTACAACAATACTGTATATTTACTGCACTACATGCTAGTAAATACCTAACAATATACTGCATTAACTCACCAGGCATTCTCCATATTGTCTCATCTAATGGAAGCTTGTACACTCCAGACAACTCAACCCCACACATACCTGCCATGCCACTCACCAAGGTCACCAGCTTTACCATTACAAGTACTGTGAAACTTAACAAGAAATGTACACAATTTACAGTACAGTAACAGAGATTTTAATAACTTTAGTTGAATTTACAAGCTTCTTTGTCAAGAGTTGCATGTACTCATCTAATTCTACTTGTGGGGGATGAGCATCGGCTCTTTGGTCCCACCTCTACTGTCAAAACTAGTGTACAGGTTCCCGAGCCTATTGGGCTCTTATCATACCTACACTTGAAACTGTATGGAATCGGCCTCCACCAAGGTAACCACATCACTTATTGCATTTCATTTATTAACTACTCTGATGCTGAAATAATTCTTTCTAATATCTCTGGCTCATTTGAGTTTCTCTGTTTCCACTCCTGTCTTATTGTGCGGGTACCAGTCATGTTAAATAATAAATAAATAAATAATAAGGTGCAATTCACACAGGTATGAATTACAAGGAAAGGCTTTTATTTATAGAAGTACTGTAGTCTAGTGGCATATCTTTTGAATCTTCTCCAGCTTCGTCTTGTGCTTCACACAGTATGAACTTCATGCTGGAGCCATCTGTTCTAGGAATGGTCTGACGTGTGGTATACAAGTATCGAGACGAGTCCTCACAAATTTCTAAAGGCAGTTCTGATGTTGGTCAGCCTTGCATATGGTGCTTGTGCAAGGCTGTATCCTGAAGCCCGGATAATCCTTCCCGGATTTCAAATTTATGCACTAGTTTCCTATGGGGTACGGTGTCGAAGGCTTTCCGGAAATCAGGAAATTTGTAGTCTGCCCACCCTTCTCTTAATTTTTGTCACATGGTCATAGAATTCTATTCTGTAAAGTAAGATTTGCCATACCTTAATCCATGCTGATAGTGTTACAAAGTTCTCTCTTCAGATGTTCTACAGTACTAGTTTCTCACAATCTACATCACCTTGCATAATATGCAAGTCAGGGACACTGACCTGTAGTTCAGTGCCTCCTGGCCTATCTCCCTTCTTGTATAGTAGGACTACATTATCAGTCTTCTACATTTTTGGCAGTTCTCCTGTTACCAATGACTAGTTTACACCATTGAGACTGGTAGGCACAATGCTTCTGCTCCTTTTAGTATCCATGGTGAGATTTTGTCTGGGCATACAGCCCTTGATGCAAACAATTTAAGCAAATGCTTCCTTATCTCCCTACTGGCAATCTCAAATGCCTCGGTGGTACCTGGTTAGATACTCATATTTTAAGAACTTCTTGTTCTATTGTAAAAACCTTGAATTTTTGGTTCCTCACACACCTTGTCATTTGTAATGAACCTCTGCCCCCCATCCTCAGTTTCATTACCTGTTCCTTCACTGTTTTTCTTTTGATGAAGCTGTGCAGCAGTTTGGGTTAGATTTTTCCTTCATCTGCTATGTCATTTTTGTACTGTCTTTCTGCCTCTTCTCACCCTAATGTACTCATTCCTGCCTCTGGTATCTTTCTACTCTGGTATCTTATTTCTGTAGTTTCTCCTTGCCCTTTTACTTAGTTGCTTTGCCAGCTTACATCCCTGATTAAACCATGGGTTCCTCATTTGCATTTCGTGTTTTTACTGTTGGACATATGTACTGCTGAGACTGTAATTGCAGATTACAATTACAGTGACACCGGCTTACAAATGCCCCTATTTACAAACTTTTTGGGTTACAAGCCCAATTTCTTTTGAAAATTCTAATTGGGTTACAGACTTTGCCTCGGGAAACTAGTTTGTTGATACGAGTATGAACATAAAAACAAGGTAACTGCGGAAGGCCTATTGGCCCATACGAGGCAGCTCCTATTTATATCCACCCAATCCCACTCATATGCATGCCCAACCCACGTTTGAAACAATCGAGGGACCCCACCACCACCACGTTACGAGGTAATTGGTTCCACAAATCAACAACCCTGTTACCGAACCAGTATTTACCCAAGTCTTTCCTAAATCTAAACTTATCCAATTTATACCCATTGTTTCGTGTTCTGTCTTGTGTTGAAACTTTTAATACCCTTGTTAATATCCCCCCTTGTTATGGGCCGACCTAGCATGTGGTGGCACGGCTATTGTGCCTTAGTTTACCAGTGCCTCCCGCCTAGTGACTATCGCGCATGAATTCTTTGTAAAGAATTAGTTTTTGGGGATTTTTTACTACTTGAACATAAAATTTATTATACATCTTGCCATAGGTCAGAAGAAAGCCAGTGGTAAAGTTCAAGCCAAGAAAACATGCGAGAATGACCATAGAGGAAAAGCAAGAGATCATTCGTAAACATGAAAATGGCATGAGGGTTGTTTATGTAGAGTAGAGGATGCGTCTTCCTCGTTTATTAAGAAAATGTGTGCAGTATGAGAAGAATTGCAAAGTTTTGCTGAAAAATGTCACCCAAATCAAGCTGTAGCAGGCAGTTCTGTTTACTTTTTTAATGAAAATATGATGTCTCACTCGAGACAAGTATTACAATGTAGGGAAAAACAAGTGTTGTTCCGGAAGTGTTCAGACGTCATCGGTTGCAAGTCTTGTGTAAACCGTTTTCCATTCATAAACATGGGGTTTGGCGGGTGCATGGAATGCACTTTGTGTCTTTGTTTAGAGGCCTGGCTGTGAAAGTCACAAAATCTTACTAGAAATCTGGAAAAGTTCAAGTTCTCTCACTACCTCAAAGTTGACACTAGAAATGTACCAGGACCTACTCCAGCCCACTCTCGTGTAGCTTTAAAGCATCACCATGCATTTCTAGGGCCTCTAAACAGCCAGAAAACGAGAGTAATTGGCTCGCCCCCAATAAGGGCTTAAATTATTGGCCGTAATCCAAATTACAGCGCATGTTTGGTTTCCCAACAAGCAGCCAACGCGCGCAACTCCACGTGATTTTTACGCTTTCAAATAAAAAGTGATAAGAAAGAGTTTATACCCAGTACACCAATGTCCTGTCAATCATAAGTGTCGATTCACATACACACATGCCGTATCTTTATCCTTCCCCTACCGAGAGACCAGGGGCCAGATTCACGAAGCATTTACGCAAGTACTTACGAACCTGTACATCTCTCCTCAATCTTTGGCGGCTTTGTTTACAATTATTTAAAACAGTTATTGAACTCCGAAGCACCAGGAGGCTGTTTATAACAATAACAGTTGATTGGGAAGTTTTCCTGCTTGTAAACTGTTTAATAAATGTAACCAAAGCCGTCAATGATTAAAAGAAAGATGTACACGTTCGTAAGTACTTGCGTAACTGCTTCGTGAATCTGGCCCCAGGTAATTATGCTAGGAAAAAAAAACTACGCAGCAAGAGCGAGCGACCTTTGCACACACGTTTACGTAGAGGACTGGCGCCAATACCGCAATCATCCTTATTAAACAGTAAACATTAATGCTTCTCCATTAATGTCATTACTACTGCCAAACTGCATATCCCTGAATGTCATACTTTATGACAAGTTGCATTTTAACAATCATTTCCTTGTCAGCGTCTAAATGATTGAGAATGTTGATTTTTTTCTTTATTAACAATCTTAGGTATACACAACAATGTGCTGCTACCCTATTCTATATGAAAGATTACAGTGTAGATAAAAAACTAGCTAGAAGTTCATCTAATAGTCCCAACTTGCAGGATTATTTTTTTTGTTTTTGTTTAGCGAAATTCCTACGCGGGCCCTAAGCCCCTGGCTGGCCCACTAAGTGTTGATTTTGTAACCACTAGTAAGATTTTGCCCCCAAGTGTTTAACAACTTTTGCTCCGTTGAATCCAAGTTGAAATCTTATAGGGATTGTAACTGTGCACTGTGTTAGATAATGTTCCAGTGGTCTGTGTGCTATCTCACAGGATGGTTAGTCTTACATGGAATCAGGGGAGAAAATACCTGCCTCAATACAAAAATCAAACACTTGTTGAAGTTTACCCCCTTAGAAATGGAAATGTTAGATTGCGGCAATATTATACCTTACTTGTACCAACTATAGTGGGACATGAAGACTATTGGCGGTACGTGCACAGCATGTAGCCGCCCCCGTGTGATGGGGCAGGGAAGGAGGGTGAAACCCGACACTGGCGCCAAACCTCAATACTTTTGCTCCCGACGGCAGTGAAGAATTTTTAACTATTATCAAGAACGTTTACTGGTGGTAAATGATGCTAATCATATACGTCTCAAGTTACCACTGTTTATCCACGGCCAGATAAAAACAAAACTGTACTATCCTGCAAATAAGTATTTTTTACCCTAATGCAATTAAGCAGGTTGTATAACGCGTAGTGTTGCTGGGAGTAATGTTCATACACAACGTTGTTGGATAGTGCCCTAAGACGCTCAGCATTTTACTTGGTGATTTGCCGATCTTGGGTAAAAACGGCAGGTTAAATGTAACTGATAAAGTCTAAGCTGTTTATATAAGATGGGGGGTTAATTCAGTGCAAATATTGTCCTTTAATGTTAAATAATTCGTGCCATTTTTTATAAGCTTTCAGATAGGACTTTCTAATATATTTTATTTATTTATAGCATTGGTTGTGAGTACATAACATTGTCGATCGATTCTTGCAAAGCCACTAACACGCATGGAGTTTCAGGCCATATATATTTTACTAGCCGGTAAAAACTGCACATTCCACCAGACGGCATCAGATAATTTATGAAAATTAAGCCACGCAAGAGGTGGTACGGGCATGAGTACCCCGTAAAGATAATGCCAAGCTGTTGCCTAGTAATTTAGGTAAAACCACTCCACCCAACCCACCACTACCTCCACCTCACTCAACACATTCTCTTGTCCCCACAATCTTTGAGTACTAAAAAAGACGACCTTGAATGGTCTCCTCGCGGGAGACATCTCCCGTCACGCAGGGTGCAGTCGCACCTCCACAGATCTCCAGTATCAGCTCTTGATACTGGTAATGGCTCAAAAGGGCTACCACTTACGGGCTATTCATGCCCGTGCCACCTTTTGCGTGGCTTAATCTTCATCAATCAATGGTCTCCTACACTCATTCAGCACCGCTCCTGTGCCAGGTAAGTCCACTACGGGCTCACCATAGCCCGTGCTACTTGGAACTTGTTCCGAGTAGCTGAATCTATAACAACAACAATGGTCTCCATCCCACATCGTCCTTGCTTGACTAGGTTCTGTAGTCTTATAGGTACTGCCCGGCAAGCCTCTACTGTTCTCAACAGGTAATCAAATTCTTACTCTTAACCTTTTTTTTTTTTTTTTTTTTTTTTTTTTTAGGAAAATCCTCATACGTACCATACATTCTATAAAACAGCTCTTAGGCTTTGACAAGTTTGACTATAAGGATGCTTAACTGTCGACGATTCCGAGGATCAACGTCCCCGCGACCCGGTCTCTGACCAAGCCTCTTGTGGTGGTCTAGTTAACCTGTTTGAAGGAGATTAAGCCACCCAAGAGGTGGCACGGGCATGAATATCCCGTAAATGGTAGATTTTTGCGGTAACCTTCACGTGAAGGCTAGACATGCACATACATTATATATATAGTATGAGCATTATATATATAATATGAGCTATTTATGCACTGGTAAATAGGTCTTCTGCAGTTTCGTCATGTTCTTTAATGATGTTTAGTCATTAATATTTTTCCTGCCCGAAACGCTTTGCGTAATAGTGGCTTTAGGCATGGTATGTACTAGCTCTATCTATAAATCCATCAACTTTGTATCTTACCTTGTATGTATGTATCTTACCTGAATAAAAAATTTAATTTTAATTTAATGTGGGACCCAACCGAAAGCACAAATATCAAAGTACCGCTAGCGATCCGGATGATATAAATCATACTACGAGAATTCCATATCCACTTGCAGCGTTCCGGCAAATTCCTATATACCTACCCTTACCTTTTGTAAGATTAAACCTTGTTAAAGCCGCGTGGGACAGTCTCTAATATTTTTAACAACGGTGATTGAAAAGGGGGAGGGAATAGCTACGTTAGGAAATGTGAAAAAAGGGTAATGACTAAAGAGTTTGGAAACACCGATTAAGTCCCTAAACCCATTAGGTGACTTACCATATTCATTAAGCTAAACTAAAACGTAAAAGTTAGTAAATTTGTTAAACCTTCTGAAACTAGGTTAACGCCGTAATTTGCTTACTAGTGAATATCAAGGTTTAGCGAGAGCCCATTACGAGCTCATTTAACCATTTTCACTTTAATTTAACTAGCCTACTTCTTTTGGGGGGTGGGGGTGGGTTGGAGACTAATCAAAAGTACTTGATGGCATACAATTTGTGTTGTGAGGTTTAAGAGGTTTAGTAAATAACTTGACAATTGTGAAAATCTCATTTCACCTAGACAAATTTCATACTTGTGGAATTTCAGTAGTTGAATGGCGCATTCAAACATTGAGCTTTTCACAAAGTAAGGCTGGTTAGTTTTCGAATAATTATAATGTCTTTGAATAACTTTAACATCGCATACCAGTCCTAACAAATCATGATGCTGCTGCTCCTCGCTGAACACGCACACCACAGCCCGGGGTAACGGCAGTTGCAGGGTTGTGGCTTCACTAGTCAACCTCTCCTATAAAGAACGTCGCTTTTCGCTCGTATGCGTTACACAAGACCAAAAATTGTCTTACTAGAAAAAGCGGCTTGCAAAAGTGACGTCTGTCCCATTTACCGTTTTTGGGTCCTCTGGTAGGTTAGGAGAGGATACTTTAAATTGACAGTTTTCTTGACGTTGGGAAACCTTAGGAGGACGGGTTGGACTATTACCGGCTGGCGCCACCATGTCGGCCACGGCTGTGGCCTACGACTGGATGACTGAAGAATGAAGGCCAGTGAAGGTGAGGAAGTATGCCAACCTGTTTAAAGCTGGCACAGAAAGAGGTCTTTCCCATTCTCGACGGTGGCAATCATGCTGATAACGCACCCACAACCGTAAATAAATTAATGGCAATGTCACAAGTAATGAGATTTAATAGTTGCGAAACCAGGACAGTGAGGTATACAAGGGAGGCAGTGAGGAAACTAAAGTGAGAACACTGATAAGGCGTAATACATTAGCACACAAACATTGGCAGTATATGTAAAGCTAGTAAACTTACAGGGAGACGAACGATAATAGTAGTCTTTCAAAAAAAACTATACACTATTAGGTCAGTCCTAGAATATGCAGCTCCAGCATAGAACCCACATGCTACGAGACAAGTATACAAGATAGGAATAGATTAAAATCTAAAGCTAACGACATTAGAAAATAGAAGACCCAGAGGTAATATGATCATAGCGTCATTTTCCAGGCGAGGGACAACGGCATGAGTGAACACCAAAGTTGGGAACACATTAACCACGAAATGTTAGCAAGTATCTATTATGCAGCGAGTGGTCAAGATGTGGAATGGACTTTACCTGAACACAGGTAGTGGGAACAGCCACCACTCGCTCCAAGGACAAGTATGACGATATTGGAACGCCGGGAGGTATAATAGGTGTACAATAGATGGGCGGCGGGGCTCTAGAAAAGGGCCAATAGACTTACCGATTATGTGACCAACGTTTACCATTATATAATAATTTTGATATACGGAACCCTTACTGCCTATCCCTTGCTCTGACCGACGCTAAAAAAAATGCAGAGGATGAGACAACGTGGCTGAAATATGTTTACCAAATCACACTAGAAAGTGAAGAGACTACGACGTTTCGGTCCGTCCTGGACCACTCTCAAGTCACACACACACTACTTTAGAATGGTCCAGGACGGACCGAAACGTCGTCGTCTCTTCACTTTCTAGTGTGTGGTTTGGTCAACAAAATAAAACTAAACTACCTATATCACTTTACCAACAGCTTAACCCTTTAATAGTCCTGCATTCCAATTATTTTTCCAATTCACTTTTTATATTTCATAGCTGGAAACGCTCTTTGAATCTTTGAGAGTTCTATAAATTCTATTTTTTCACACTGCTAAAGATGTGAAAATGACGCAGTTAAGATGATGTCCCAATTGAAAATGTCAACACAGACTAGCCAGGAAACACGCTAGTCATCTTAGCTTAGCAACCTTAACACCTGTTTTAGTCACGTTGCCTAAAACAAATGCATGGAAACATGATATGGTTTAACTGAAAAAAATTGTAAAAACCAGGATTGGGAAACCGATGAAAGAACGAGGGGTAACTGAACTAAACTAAACTAAAGGGGTGTTCTAGAACTGTAAATAAAGCTTAATATAGCAGGAATAAGGGCTCAGCGCCACAACAGGTTGTAGAGTTGTAATGATGGATCATTAAGTGCGACAGAACCAAGTAGAGGATTGATCGAGTGATGATTAAGCCACCCAAGAGGTGGCACGGGCATGAATAGCCCGTAAAGTAGAGGATGACGCAGGAAAGAGGCTGGGGTGATAGTGAGAGCGTGGGCAGACAGCCAAGATATGTGCCACACCCGTGGCGAGAGTATGTGGACACCCTCGCTAGAGAGGGGCGACGTGCCCCTGGCCATGCTCCACGGTGTCACGAGGCGACCCATCACAACACAGCCCACTCCAACTACTTCCCAGTCAGTGCCCGCGCCATAGCAGAATTCATTTTGCAGGGGAGCAGCCAACCTGTGCATATTGCGCGCACGCACACGGGCGCACGCACGTACGTTCGTAAGGCTTATATCGAAGTCCCGCCAAGGTCTAACTACTAACCTTCCCCAGGATGCAACTCTACAATACTCTATTAGCTCTCAGGTACCCATTTATTGCTAGGTGAAGAGAGTCATTATGTAAAAGGAAACATGCTCAACAATTTGTTCGCCCGGGAGTCGAGAACGAACCCACCTGTACTACCAAGGTCGCCACTGTAGTGACTGTTGTGGTGAACGCAAATAACCTGAACTAAATTTAGGTTCTCGACTTCAGGTAATAGGTGAAAATTTGCGCATGGAGTTTGGTATTTGACATTGAATTCTGACGCCAAGAGTTTCGACTTAAAACATTCACGATGCCATGCTGACAATATTTTAATGTCCCAAACTCGCTGCCGCCTGAAATGCGGCAGCGTTCTCTTGTCCAAGAACTCTAATGGTCTGGACGAACAGGTGGGAGGGATAAGAGGGCAATATAACTAAATATAAGGACCGAGTGAAGGAACTAACAGAATGGTACGCCAACCTGCAAGAAACTAGGACATCGCTGTACCAACACGTTGAAGTGGGTTGACAGGTGTGGGCGAAGCTCACAGTATGATGACTATCAGCTACTCCTGCCTGATAAGATGTCATGATGCTGATATTTGACTTATCTCTCATCCAAAAATGATTACGTAGTCTATCAACTTTTGACAAGTGTTGGTAAATCCCAAGAGGCCTCCAGCGAACAAGAACATTAAGCAGTCTTCAAGAGTTTGTGTACAAACTATTTTACACCACAAACTGCAATTATATTTATACAATAATTTACGCATATAAATCCACTTGGGTCATTGGAGTAGTGAAATGGAGCACGATAAATCTAAGTGCAAAATACACTAGATGTTGGACCAATATTTTTCAACAATTTTATTTCAGTTAGTGCCAAGCCAGACGAGCCTCATTACGTCACAGGTTATGAGGTAGAGGAGAACTGGCAGTAAACCTCACAATGTGCCGCCCACGGGATGGGTATGGGGTGCATTATAAATAACTAACGCAACGTGCCAAGAATAAATCGTAAAGATCTGCCAGAATGTGCGGCGGAGCGGTCCACTCCAGTACCCTAAGCACTAAGTTCCCTGGAATACATTAAACTTAGATTATATATATATTAACAATTTTAAGAGTTGCCCAGCTAGGTGCCGATAGCTCAGACTTCTTTCAGGTATCTTGTTTGATAAACGTGTACCTTTTAAAAACATCGAAAACAAATGTGTATATTATTGGTTAAAATCAATATTCCGAGTTTGGGGGGGTGGGGGGAAATACTCTACGATAACATCCAGAAGGATGACAATATTTACCCACAAGCTACACGGTGTCATGAGCACACCCTATGACCCCTCCACCCGACTCCCAGCGGCCCACACAACTACCCGGCTCCCACCACCAACCAAGCTCAGGTTATTGTCAAACTTTTTCATATTTTTGTTTACCAAACAAAACGGCTAACTTCCCCACAAATCTCTGCAAGATATAATTACATGACGTCAACAAGGCTATGAGGAGAGTTGCACCCACTGAAGCAGACAGCTTCTGTGGGATTAGGTTCTACGTATTTCTGTAGGAGAAACTACAGAAATACCAGAACACCGGAGAGTAAGGAGAGATACCAGAGGGCCAGAAATGAGTACCTCAGAGTAAGGAGGGAGGCAGACAGTCAGTTTGAAAATGACAGCGCGTAAAGCAAGACCCAACCAAAGCTGCTCCACAGCGACATCAGGGGGAAAACAGCAGTGAAGGAACAAGTGATGAAATTGAACAAAGGGGAGAACAGATACACAGAGAATGACAAGGTGTGGTGTGACGAACTCAGAGATTCCAGGTCTTCACAATAGAACAAGGAGAAGCCCCTGCACTTAAACGAGGCGGCGGCAAACCAAGCAACCTTGGAGGAATTTGACCTCACCAGTGATGAGCAAAAGGTGTCTGCTGGAACTGGATGTGACAAAGGCTGTTGGGCCTGACAGAATCTCACCATAGATACCAAAGGAAGGTGCAGAAGCACTAAGTGTGCCACTCTATGGTGTATAACAGGTCACTGGAAATAGGAGACCTACCAGAAAGTTGGAAGACAGCTAACGTAGTCCCAATATACAAGGTTGACAGTCAAGAGGCACTGAACTACAGGCCAGTTTCCCTAACTTGTATACAATGCAAGGTAATGGAGAAGATCGTGAGGAAAAGGCTTTTAGGGCATCTGGAGGGAAATAACTATGTAACGCACCACCAACATGGGTTCAGAGATGATAAATCGTGCCTCACAGGTTTACTAGAATTCTATGACTATATATTAATATACGAAAGTACTTAAGGAAATTCCTGTTTCAATTCTTCCTCCGTGGTCTGACGCTCACTTTTTTAATCACGCGCTGTGATTTACACCATATATATTATATATGTATAAATATATATATTATATAGAATATATAGAATATTTATCATATAACTTATTTCACACGTATTGAACAGTGAGAGAATAGCTTTAGTTACCTCATCCTTTGTGTGTATTTATACCTCAAACTTATTTTAATTCTCATCTTAGGATCATCATCATGTACCGTAACGTTAGAAATGGTAATTTAATCACTACTCACCATTTCGAGGCAATAAAACTTCACAGAACGCCCAAATATAAATTGTTTAGCCTAAAGAACATTGGGGTTCTGCCCCTAAACAATTAGGTGGCTTATATCATGTTAATTATACTAAACCAACGAAAAACATGAAGTTTAAAATAAAACTATAGCTGGTGCTATAATTTTCTTAGATAAATGATTGCGAATGTCCAGTTCCCGAGACTATTGTGCGCTACTATCATTTTCCACCACCACTCGCAGGATGGGTAAAGGGGTGAACAATAAATGAACTACATAGTTAATTTATTAACTAAAATCGTCTGTTGTCTAAATGCATTTTTAGTTATTTTAAATTAAACGTCTAGTTACCCGGTAACATTTCTGAAATCTACAGTCCTGTTTCTAAAAAGTATTTCTGAACATTAACTTTTTCCAATGAACAAATCCACAAGGGCCGAAACGAGGGTTCGAACCTATATCCGAGAGGATCCCAGACGCTGTCTTAATCGACTGAGCTACGACATGGTAAAAGAATTGTAACGGAAAGTTCTACTGACCTTAATGACGTCACGGCCCTTGTGAATTTGTTCATTTGATGCATCACGCTATTGTGATTTCCGTGTGTAACTTACTCAATTTGTATTCATAGTTTCATGTTAATAGTTTTAACTCCCTTTTGTTATCTCATTTGTTTGTATATTATAACCATGCATCTACCCCCTTCCCAAGTCTTCGCCTTTCTAAATAATTTAAATTAAGTCCAATTTTTTTTCTCTCAAAAAGAGACTTCCAATTCCTGGGATTAACTTGGTCACTCATTTTGAACTTGTCCATTATAGTATTGTCCAAAACTGTGCTGCACTGTCTAAATGGGGCCTAATAAGGGCAAGATAAATCTAAATAATAGCACAAGATGTCAACTGCTGACGCCTCCAGATATGAATGTTAGTATTCTTATTCCGAACACTTAAACATTTATTTTCGCTTAAAAGATCTCTACTAGTCACAACTACATTTCTACTATTCGGATTTGGCAATTACAATTTAGAAGAAATAATTTTTTGTTCGTGTAAAAATCTAAATTTGTAGCTTTGCAGACTACAAAAAATGACTTTTTACCCGACAGTTACATTTGTTAGCATTAAACAAACCCTCTGCCAATATGCAACCCTCTGCCACGCTTTTGTAATTTTTAGGTCATCTTTTATATACCTTGAGTAATAGCCCAAATTTATCTATCTAGCAAATTTGCAGACGGCACTAAAATAATGTTCTTGTCTAGTCCTGAATCGAAGTCATTTATATCATGGTAACCCAAGGTTCCACGACACGCCTTGCAATACTTTTCCAGCTGCAACCCCCACATTAGTGTTGACCCCCCTTGACACAACCCAAGCCCCTCACAATGGCAGTAAGACTGGGACACTCACGAGGTATGTTGAGGGAGCCGGGGATCTCGCCGTAGTTCTGCAGCTCTTGGGGGTCGCGGACGTCGATGAGCGCGATATCGCCCGCCACCTGCAGCGCCCTCAGTTCCTCATAGTCTAGTTCCGTCCGCCGGTTGATTCTTCGTCTAGATTCGTGAGCATGAGTGAAAGCTGGCGCGTGGAAGGATGTGGGAGAGTGGGTAGAGGCGGGCATCATAGTCGGGGCACAGGTGTGGGAGGCAGACGAGGCATGCTGGCTGCAGTACCCACACGCTAGAATGAAACAAAAAGACGTATCACCTTCCGGTAGTTGAACTCCTCCTGCTCAAAATAAACACAGGAGTATATAGTAAAAAGTATTAGGAAAATATTGTAATCCATATGGGTATCTGAATTAATTATGTAATAACCGATTACAAATGGATTGTATTTAAAAGTGTTTAAAAAGTTTGATATTTCAATAAGTGATAATTTTTCATATTAAATACAAAAAATAGGCTTAATTCATGTAAATTTAGCAAATTTTAATTTACATTAAGAGTGCATGATATGAAATACTGGCAAGCTTCAAGTTCAAGTAAGTTTATTGAGACAAGAAAACAAAAAATACATCTCAAAGGGATAGAGTAGCTTTGGCTATTTCTACCCCTCATTGGCAAGCTTCCAAGCCGAGGCGCGGGTTTAATGGTGGCACTAACATCAAGGTCAGGGACAACAACCCTTCCCAACCCCCCCCCCCCATGGTCACCCAATACCTGTATATACAAGCGTCAGTCTCCGCACATGGTCCTACAGCCCCGCTTCTGTGCCAGGTAAGTCCATTACGGGCTCATCATAGCCCGTGCTACTTTGGAACTTTTGTTCTAAGTAGCTGAATCTATAACAACAACCGCACATGGTGGTGAAAACTAATGTCTCAACTTTGTGGCAGGAAAGTTTATGACTAGAAGAGAGGTAGATCAAATTGTCTTGGTGACTGGCGGAGCTCGACAACACTCGCGTTATTTAGGTTCCGTCAAAATCTTCCCGATAACAAGTTATTAACCTTGAGAATGTGACCTAGAGCGTGTATGCTCCCTCTTGCTATACCCCTATATACATGAGCGGAGGCGTGTATACACAATGTGTTTATTATACACGAGATATTGCGTGATTGAGCCATTTATTAAAATTTACTGTGCCACGTGTCAGGATTTTTTCCTATAGTTTGAAAAAATATAAATCAAATTGAATTAACCATTTAAGAATAATTTTAAGTTTACTTTGTTTACAAAATGTCAAGTACTGTACATATTCATTATACCGACAATGTAAACAATTAGTAACCCGCTCCCACCTTCTAGGAAAGAGGGTGTCAAGTGTTCGTGTCAAGTATTGGTCCAACTCCATATTCTAATCAATAGCAAGGCATAAAGGGTGTCAATACTGCCACACTTTAAAAGCGATAGATAGCGCATACAAATGTAATTACAACAGCTAATTAATAAAACACTAAGACGAAGGGCTATTTTGTGAAGATTCAAAAGAATAATTGCAAAAAAAAATTGTTTTCAACTTTTTCCAAACAAAATGTAATTAAAAAAAATCAAAATGTTTTCCCAATTTTGAAATAATTTTGAAAAAATTTGAAGTGAAAAAAATAAATTGAATTTATTTTTTTAAAGACTAACTAATGATAATAATAAAAAGTAATACAATTTAAAAAAAAATAAAAATTAACAAATAGTTAATAAAATAAATGAAAATCATAATACAAATAAAAATACAAATGCGAAAAATAAACATTTATAAAAACGATAATTCGGGGGACAGGCAGGCAGAGTGTATTTATACAAGTTAGGCTTATATCGAGGTCCCCCCCCCCCCAGGATGAAACACCACCACAAACCGACTAACTCCTGGGGACACCTACTAATACACAGACCGTGTCAGCAAGGCGGACAGCCCGCCTGCTTTCATAACTGTTTCCCGTTTCGGAACTTTCCCTTCACCTGTGCCTCTCCATTCTCTTAACCCAATAATAATAAAAGGCGCCTACTTACTGCTAGGTGAACAGGGGCATTAGATGACAACTAGGAAATGCGCTTAACCATTTCTGCCACGCCCAGGATTCGAACCCTGAATTCGCGACAGAGTCGAGAAGGAACCCGACTGTACTCACTGGGACTTTCTATGCCATATCAATGGCCTTAGGCATATCTATCACACTAGCTTACCTGCAAGGGTAACTAGTCTAACATAAGTACTAATGTGTGTTAGGAGATTCAGATGCAGCAATATTAGTTGTATACAAAATAGCGGTAGTGGGGAACAATTATTGGAATGTTAGTCAGAGCACTTGTGAACTTTGTATATCAAAAGAACTAATTCACCACAAACTTATCTTACATAGGGACAAGATGCGAGGCACCGACGACAGCGATTTGGCCAACACCTCCATCGTCTATGGTTAAAGACAAGCCGTCCGGTCAACACTTTTACTTCAATAAAACTAGTTGTTCCCAATTGGTTTCTTCAACAAACCACCTTGAAATGTTATTATTTTCAGCAATTTCCTTAAGCACCAATTTGTAATAAATGCAGTGATCTGGGGAGCGAGTTATGACTTGTGCTGCTGATCTGCTGCAAGTGTTTCAGCAGTGATGGTGGTAAGAGGGCCCAAGCCCCGGTCTGTCTTTTGACAACCTCTCCTGTCCACGGCAATGTTGCTCTTACTTGCTCTAGTGCCCGGGATAGTCTCTATATACCCTCCCACCAGTCGTGCCCCCTGCCCTCCCCGCCCAACACCGTGGGCCAGACTACCTTCCCGACAGTTGCCAGATCGCAAAATAAACCTTAATAACTTTCACTTAATGATTTTCTTGCAAACACCTTAAACACTGCGAAGTAAACCACAATTTCATCACAAAATACGTGGAGAAGTTAACCAGAAATGTAGATAGTGTATAACAAAATCTGACGAGTGTAAGGGGGGGGGGGGGTGATGTGTTTACGTCTGAGAGCAACACCCCCCCCCCATCAAGGCCACACTACGTCAGTGGGTCGGCACCCACATGGTCATTCCTCACCCCCCACCCCCCACCAACCTTTGCAGAAATTCCCCCACCACACACATTCTACACATTAGCAGTCCAAACTACAACGCTTAAAATGTGTAAACAGTCACATTTCAGTGATGAGTTGTCACCAAATCCTAACAGTTAGGATTTGTCGACTGTAGTATTGACTGCATATTATCTATTTAGTTTGTTTTATTTATACTAAATACACAAGTTACACATTCTTGTGTGAGTCACATGTCATCCCGTGGACGGTAATGGAACAGGTTACAGAGGTACATAATTCATAATAAACCACACCACACAAAGGTGTGGAACTGAACGCCAAAACTAATGTAGCTAAGCAAGTTACCTCTCACGGTGTTCAAGACGACTTTTGAAACTAAAAGGATACCTACTCAACCTGGCTATGACCACCAACCAGACCGCCTGGTCAGAGACCGAGCCGTGGGAACATTGATCCCCGGAAACACCACCAATTAGATCCTGTACCTTAATTCCCCATATCACATATGATATGTACCATATCACCCCATACACATCGTGTATGGGGTGTATAATGGTGGGAAATGTTACCAAGATGCATAATGGGCACGAACCGAGCCCTAATATTTGTAAAGGTGCACCGCCACGCTACAGGTGCACCGCCACGCTACAGGTGCACCGCCACAAGAGTCTGGTCACAACTGGTCTCATATCTCTACCTCCCGGCTAGCAGAGGTGTCGATAACACCACCACCACTAACTAGTTCCACGCTCACCCCTCCAGTTGTCTACCTCTAACCTGGTATTTTTTCCACATTTCTGCAATTCTGTTATTTGTACTTTTCGCTATTGTGAACTTGCAGTCATGGGCTGAATTTGGAGAAAGATACCAGCGGATAATTTTCAGAAAATTTTCACGCTGTCTTAAACGTTGTTTTGATGTATCTTATAAGTACTCTAAATAAGAAATTCATATAAATACTTGCATTGAAAACCCTGACAGCCCACAACGTATTCGTATTTATAATTATTTATATTTGCTTATTTCCCCGTTTTCCCTACGTGTGAAAACTTTTGATCATAAAGAGACGAGATATAGTATACATAGCTCTAAGAAAATGTCTGTGTTCAAAGTTGGAGGCCACACGATTGGGCCTAGCCTCGCCCAAATTGGCAGATGGAATGGTCTGGGGTACTGGATGAACACAGGCTGGTCGGTGTAGCCAGAATTCATAAGTGAACGCCGTGCTACGGTCACATTCAAACCCCTGTGACCTCGGGATGGCGTGAAGTCACACAGGGTTCTGTACTCGGTCCTATCCTGTTTCTGATATATGTAAATGAGGAACGAGTCTATATATCCAGAGCCTCAGGAATCTGTACACCGGTTGATTAACAGTTGAAAGGTGGAACCAAAGAGCCGAAACTCGACCCTCGCAAGCACACTTAGGCGAGTACGACCATTTTTGACATTGCCCGCCAGCTACACTAATAAATATTTTCAAAAACATTCCAAACAAATTTCTTACACTAATATGCACCATTATTCACCAATCTCGGGAGAAATGAACAAATTTCCTGCTGTCAATAATTTGCCCGTACTCGCATAAAACAGACGAGTTTTTCAACAGCTTCAAGTTTCTCAAGCCACAACCCTTTATCAAAGGGGAACTATTCTTTAATATTTCACACTACTAAACTCTTCTCACTTGCGACCACCAACACATAAGACAATTCTATTTTTTATAAGACAGAGACCAAGACGGACAGTCAGAAGATAGATTGATGGATAGTTGGTTAGATAGATGGACAGACGAATACAGGGATGGCTATATAAATGATTAGATGGGAGAGACTTGGGCAATGCCGGGTAGCCCTCTAATTTTTATTTATTTTTTTATTATATATATATATATATATATATATATATATATATATATATATATATATATATATATATATATATATATATATATATATATATATATATATATATATATATATATATATATATATATATATATATATATATATATGTGTATATCACGAAAATAAACACGTGATTAAGAATGTGACAATGTCACATATATATATATATATATATATATATATATATATATATATATATATATATATATATATATATTACACACACACACACTGTAGCTACCGTATGACCAACACAATGGGATAAATTTGGCCAACAACCAAATATTCAAATCGGGTTTTATTTCGCCTCTAAATATCCTAAAGCACAATATGTTCATAAAAATATTACAATGTTCCACTTATCGATATGATTAACAATCATGTTATATAGGCATACTAAAATCCCCCCCACCCCCCTGTAAACTTTTTTCTTTTCATTACAATACCAACATGGGAATTATAACATTTCTGCAGCTATAACATGATATTACCAGCCAAGGCCTGAGGTCTGGTACAGGTTAAACGGGTTTGTTCGCACCTCTGAAAGCTACGAGTATACGAACACTCCGACCACAGCTCTTGACATAAAACACTGGGACAGTAAGGCAGCCTTTACTGTACAGCGGCACCCT
Source organism: Procambarus clarkii (assembly GCF_040958095.1). NCBI lineage: Eukaryota > Metazoa > Arthropoda > Malacostraca > Decapoda > Cambaridae > Procambarus > Procambarus clarkii. Next base: position 19,114,901 of record NC_091176.1, read on the forward strand.
TACCTCGCCAGCTGATGCCCACCCCGAGGTCAGGGTCTCTCACCCCATCATGCCGGACAGTTATATGCAGCCCCATGAAGCACCGTTTCTACTACACGGCTCTGTATGAGTAACTTACCACAATATAACTGTATTTATGCTTATGTAGAGCTCAGAATATTAGGAGTAACGTACGTGGTACAACAGTGAATTTGTATGTGGGTGGTTTGGGGGGGGGGGGGGGGGGAGGGGAGGGCATAGCTATCAAGCTATCACCTAAGCCTTGGACCCTGGCTGGGCTGCGGGTGTAAAAACTCTGGAAACTAACGGCAAGTAAACTTATAGATGGCCAAAACCTTTGCATTTGCGTGACGCTTAATAATGTTTAGTTTACTCTATTACAGACTCCGAACTGATCCTCAGCCACAGAATGCTCTACACTAGTGGTGAGCTTGTTGCATACCATTTATATTTGTCCAGTTATGCCCCCAGCTAAGTGCCAGTTATGCCCCCAGCTAAGTACCAGTTATGCCCCCAGCTAAGTGCCAGTTATGCCCCAGCTAAGTGCCAGTTATGCCTCCAGCTAAGTGCCAGTTATGCCTCCAGCTAAGTGTCAGTTATGCCCCCAGCTAAGTGCCAGTTATGCCCCCAGCTAAGTGCCAGTTATGCCCCCAGCTAAGTGCCAGTTATGCCCCCAGCTAAGTGGGCGGGGGATGCAAGGTACAGTCACCTGCAAGGCTCTACCTGCAGTAAGGACACTCAATACTTTTATTGCATAATTCACAATAAAATAGTTTTAAGTTATTATGCACCCCATACCAATCGAACGCGTGGTGCTGGTAAAAAGGTTAGAGGAACATGATGTGCTCTGGAAGTGAACCCCAGAATTCGTTTAGCAAAGTTAAAACACTGGCGATCTAGTTACAGTTTAACAAAACGGTTTTGGCTAGTTTAATGGATGTGCTAATAATCTGGTCGACACTTGCCAAGGTCGATCATCAATACGTAATACAATCTCCCAGATATACGTATAGCCGAATAGTAAAATCTACGATCGATTATACTGATTGATCCATAGATACGCGCCTCTTCTTGCATGGTAGTATGATTGATGACATGGCTAGTGTAGACTTTAGTTTCCTTCCGTACACAAGGAACGCGAGCATCAATATTTATGAAGACATTCACTTGGCACTCTTAAGTGACGAAACTGACACCATCCAAGCATCGTTACCAACCAAGACTCTCAAAACATGATAGCATCTAGAATTAAAATTATACAGCAATCTCCAAATTACTTAAAAGTCTGAAAGCATTATAGTCGAGACAAAATTAAATAACACCTGTCATAAACACGCCAGGAACTCTATTTCTAGCATCCGATGAGAAATTTCTACGATAAAGTTTAGCGATATATTTTAACGTTAAGGAAGACTATATCGGATGGATAAAAACCAAACGTGCAAGCTTTCTACATGTACAATTACCACGGACAACATTTGTTCCGGGTATCTGATCACTGCACAGTGATTTCTTAAACGCATCAGACCCAACTAACAACTATTTAATCCACCAAGTTTCTCACATTAACTATATACATGAACACTTCTCTCCACATCATATTTCTGACCATCTTGCCATGATCGTAACGCTGTCCCAAAACCCTGTGACCAATACAGGTTTTCTATGTCCGGAAACAATGGTTTCAATCTTTCCGGGACTAGTAAAAGAAACAAACTAGCAATAACCAGATTAGTTGTACAGCATTAACATTGCATATCTTATCGTGAGGTCAAAGTGATTGCATCATTCATACCTGCTCCTGAACAAGTTAAATTCAGATTTACACATTTTGATATCACGATCAACTGGACATTCGTAGGTAATCAAAATACTGATGAAACGAATTAAGAATATTTAATTTCGTACGAGCCAACGTAAAAAATTAAGAAAAATCACTGAAGAACGCTAAAAGATGTTAATGGTTTGGGTTGTGTTCGTCTGATAACTGTTTGTCCTATATCCTCTTTCCTGCCACACTCATACTTAACAACACTAGTTCGACAATCCCATTATTCCTTCCAGTATAATTTAAGTGGCAGGTTGTGGCAGTTGCTGATCTGCGCCAAGCTCCATACAGCAGACATCCCCCCCCCCCTCCCTCCCTCACAGCCTGTCAGTGTTCTCACACATTACAGTACATTGCTACAGGTATAAAGACACTTCCGATACAGCAACTGGACTGACAAGTTATGCAAGAAAATTGTCTAAAAGGAATTCAAGAAGTTTTATAAAAAATGAATTTCCAAATACAAGTAAACATAAGTTTTGTCCTTGGCAAGTTATGGCAGTGATTATTGCACAATAATATACTGTATAATTTACGTTCTTATTAGAACCAACGGCACCGGAGTCCAGCTTGCTTAAATGCAAGTCTTTCATGTATTAAACATCTTCAGAGAAACATTACGCATTCATTAAAATACATTTAATAGGCCCAATTGATAAAAACAATCTGTACTTTTTGAAAATTGGTTGTAGTAGTAGTAGAAACAAAAGTATACTTATGGGGTGATGGGCTTTTCCCCATAACAAGTATTTATCCTAAGCCAAGTCCCATTTCATGCCCAGTTTGAAGAAATATTACATTTATGACGTACCAAATAATACCAATTCACCTTTGTTTAATCCAAAGCAAAAACTGGCCGATTGTGAGGCACCAGTGTGGCGGCCAGCACGGTGTAATTAATATGGAGTGAGAACAGGTTCGGGTGAAAATAATACCCCAAGAAAAGCGAGCTGCTGAACATTAAAAAATACGTAATAATGGAATTACCAAAAGATTAAGAGACTGCGATTAAAAGCAGAAAAATTCCGAACACATAAAAGCTATTACAAATATCATGTGCCAGATAGAAAGGACCATTGGCGCTGTGTAAACAGTAGAACCTATCACACCACTGACCCTCACAGTGGCTACACTAGAGATGTAAACAGTAGAACCTATCACACTACTGACCCTCACAGTGGCTACACTAGAGATGTAAACAGTAGAACCTATCACACTACTGACCCTCACAGTGGCTACACTAGAGATGTAAACAGTAGAACCTATCACACTACTGACCCTCACAGTGGCTACACTAGAGATGTAAACAGTAGAACCTATCACACTACTGACCCTCACAGTGGCTACACTAGAGATGAGGAATGAACTTACCGTGACACAGTATGACCACAAACCCTGTGTGTACTTAGAATATTCTAGTGTGTGTGTTCTGGGCTATCTTAGACCGTTATCAAATTAAACCATTTGGAGAAATTAAAGCTCACACTGAATGAAATAATAAGCTACCTTATTACTAAAGGATAAAATATCCAAAGTCCTTGCACTGAATCCATATTTCACTTCCAGTAGATAATTGACATACGAGATTAAGAAGCTACAGTAGTGTATTGTGAAAACTAACAGCAGCTTTCATATGACCCTGTAATATCTACATAGTTAAAACAATTATGTATAAGCGAAAAGACTTACCATTAATGTATAATGATTACCTGTAAATAAATACATAGCTATTGAAATGGAACAATGTTAGTAGCTGATACTATAATAAGGTACGCAGAATAGATGTAATTGTTAATGTAATTAACTCCGCTGAGGTCTGATAAAGACCTTTTACATCCTCTGTAATCTATCTTTGCACTACCGGTCACAGGATGAGTATGGGGTGCATAAACCAGCCGCAACAAAAACAATCTTCCATTTGGTAGAAGAACGTTAACAAAACCTTTTAGATCTGAGACAAAGTGAAATCAACACTAATAATTCCACCTACCATAATATCGTGCAAACAGAGCCACACATCTGTGGATCACCCAAGAAACAGACTCCTAGATGTTACCACGGCTCTGCTTAGATTCGGCTATAAGTATCTCGGAGATTTTTCCATTACCTGCTGATGTAGATCTGACCATGTAAACTCAACAAAATTATTCGCACACCCTCCGTCACTATGGCATTTTCCCCATAACCAGTATTTATCCCAAGCCAAGATCCCATTTCATGCCCAGTTTGAAGAAATATTATATTTATGACGTACCAAATAACACTAATTCACCCTTGTTTAATCCAAAGCAAAAACTGGCCGATTGTGAGGCACCAGTGTGGCCTCACAATCGAAATTGTGAGTGTTTCAAAGATACGTGAATTCAGAGACAATTCTATCACAAATGTTCAAGACATGTGTAAATCTCTAAAAATTATCGGCTACAAGATATTTTAGCCAAATATCCCGAGGTTTGCTAACTGTAGATAGTAACTAAGTGATTGTAATCTATCCACCGCTGCCCACTAGATTGGGAGAGAGGGGGGGGGGGGAACAGAGGAGGGGTAAGCGGGATAAACACATTGTGACACTAGCTCTCTACACGTGTCAGTTGCTTACTTTAGGAAGTGTACTTGTGGTCTGTCTCGTTCACTGTTGATGTGACTGTGCATTATATTTTGTAACTAGCTCAAGACTAACTTGAGCTCAATGCTTAACTAAATGAATTTTGGGGTTTAGTCCGAGCCTGACAGCTGAGTGGACAGCGCTTCTGATTCGTAGTCCCGGTGTTCCGGGTTCGACCCCCGATGGAGGCTGAAACAAATGGGCAGTTTCTTTCATCCTGATGCCCCCGTTACCTAGCAGTAAATAGGTACCTGGGAGTTAGACAGCTATTATGGGCTGTTTCCTGGGGTTAACAAAATGGAAGCCTGGTCGAGGGGACGCTAAGCCCAGAAATCATAAGATAACCCATTATGTGCCTCTAACCTTTGCCACTGCCGCCCACAAGATGGGTATTGGGGTGCGTAATAAATGACACATTTGGTGTTTAGATCAGCGAGATCTATGGCGGCATCTCGCCAGATCACTTCCAATCCCATGGCCAGAAGAAAGGCTATCTTGAGGTTATCATGAAATGGTTTCGGGGCTTAGCTTCTCCAAGGCCCGGTCCTCGACCAAGCCTCCTTTTTGTTACCCCCCCCCCCCAGGAAGCAGCCCGTAGTAGCTGTAACTCCCAGATACCTATTTACTGCTAGGTAACAGGGGCATCAGGGTTAAAGTCTGCCCATTTGTCTCCGCCTCCACCGGGGATCGAACCCGGAACCTCGGGACTAGGAATCCGAAGCGCTGTCCACGGAGCTGTCAGGCCCCCAGCTCGCGACACGTTTCTGGGCGGGGTTTCACAAGATCAATACTGCACAACAGTGTCTAAAAGATTATTTTAACAATTATTTAAATGTAAAAAATTCTCAATCACAATACTGTATTCACATTTTAAATCTCTAGAATAGACACACATTAATCATAGTCTATTTTGTAGAGGATGTCTTGGGATTTTTCAATTTGATTTTCTTGATACACCAAATACAAACTTAGGATAGAAACTTAAATGAACACTAATAGTGCTCAAATTTATGATTGAGCATGTCCACGTTCCCCTTTAATGCCTTCCTGGAGACTACAACACGTTTAGTACAGTGTACACACAATTAAGTAAATTATATAAATGCCTCTAGAGAATGATGGATATCAGTCTTTTTCAACAATGACCATCAGTACCGTATAAACTATTATTAACCTAACCTTTGGGTTACGGATAACAACTGTCTTGACTTCACAACAGAATCTGAAGTTTGAGGATACAAGCTCTACTAAGAGGACCATTTATTCCCTAGTGGATGGCTTCACGAAGCCATACTCAAGTGCCCTCTGGGTAGCTGGGGCACGCAAGCCTTCACCAGGGTAAGGTGCGTGTTCCAAGGAGTGTCCTTGTTGAACACACACTACAACCCAACTCTTACACAACTACCTTTCATCTTTGCATCTCCCATTTGTAATTCACCACAACAAAGGCGGCAAACAATTTAAAGAGGCAACCCAGAATGTTGTAACATTAGATGTTATCTGAATACAAATTTTACCTTATTACTACATTCAACAGTAGAGTAAATCCTGTTAGTTCAGTGACAAACGATACAAATTTAAATCTAGCAGAGGCAACTCTATAACGGAGGGAGTAGTGTCGAGGAGAGATTATTATTAACATCTTCAGGCAAAATTGTAATTAAATTATCAATAATCCAAGGAATTCGAACAAGTCTTATTAGAGTGAGGATAATGGTGGTATTCACCGTCAGACAGGACAGAGGATCATACCCAAGACAATAGTGTGGAGGAGAGTGTAAGGTTGGGTGCAACAGTGGGCGACCTTGTAGATCATTCACTACCAACACTACCACCCACCAAGGCCGTCTGGCTGCTACACACCAACACGGAAGACCACCTCCACTTGCCAGCACACTGCCAGCCTCACACACGAGAACATCAGCAACTGATCAGCAGTGTACTGATCACCAGCAACACTGTCGTATAATACTGAACACCAAGCTGCGATGGTAGACGGGTCTTGCCTCAGGAGGAGCCGAGTTTATTGTGCACCTCATACTTGTCTGTCAACGGTATCATTTTTAATATTATTACAGAGGGCAAGATTCGTCAGACCTTGGCGTTGATTTTGTTACCAATAATATCTAACCTGCACACATTATAATGTCAGTTACAAAAATTCCTTGCAGTATCAATGTATTTACAATAAAATTAGAGTAACGAACTACTATACTATAGTATGCTATAATTACTATATTACAAAATACTATAATAGAATTATAGAAGATGGGTCATTTGTTAATATAAAATAATTTAAATATGGGGTACAACACCCACATTTGTATTGGTGTTCTCTCTACACAGATTATCCATTAGGCTCGTGTATGTTATTATCTACCGGAAGCTCAGCATGGACACAGACCAAGGATTTCATACATCATTTGTAATTATATGACTTGCCATTTCCTGCAACTTTAGATTTTTCTAAATGACTCAATTTTTTCCAGTCCAAGACATAACTGTCTCCCCCCCCCCTCCCTGGCCTTTGTCCACACCCTTTACTTCCTCTAGACCTGTGAACAAGCCACATACCTGTAGCCAAGTTGTATTCCAGCTGTGACAACGTCTGTTAGTCCACCGATTGTGTTACTTGTCCCATATAGATCCTTTGACACCATTATAAGCAATAATCTGCTAGTTCCTGTTGACATTATTCTGTCTTCAAACTTATCTAAGAGTTCGTCCAATGGCATTTTTAAAAGGTTGTATTTGATAGCCCAAAATTATTTACTGCAGGCTTAACAAGGGCATCATGTAATCTACAGCATTTTGAATGACACCTTTATTAGTATGAATATTACATATACATGAATCTGGCTTCGGAGACGAACACGTTCTCATTTGATTGTAAGCTATTTACCGCTAGTAATGGGGAAAGATTAAATAATTAAGATGTCAACAGTTTTAAATAATTATGAATGCTACCAGGATAGCTAACAGGTCTACTAGCAGAGTGGATGGATGCCCAGGTACTATCTTTTATAGTCTTTTCAGATACATTACACTCCTATCTTTACAGGGATGCTGGGTTGCTCAGTGTGTAACTATTCAATTAAATCTGTACTATATTAATTTTCGTGGTGCTCTTGCTATTTCTGTAATTCCTATATACCGGCATATTTAATTACTGGCACCTAATACAGTAACTCTGGTTTTACATTAACTGTGCCTGTTAAAAGAGGAATATAGACTTCGGAGTCAATAATTCCTAACCCCCAACAGGTTATCCTATTATTAGTACTCTGTTTCCTCAGCATAGACACGAGGTGGGGACCATCCGGGTTACTACTTGGATTGGAATACTTTAAGACAATAGGCGGACTGGAAGCAGGTGGTAACACGTCATCGAAATATTGGTCATCACGATTTTGAAGATTTTACCCTTAGAATAAACACTTACCTTGGGCTCGTGGCAACACACACACACACACACACACAACACCTTGGGCTCGTGGCAACACACACACACACACACACAACACCTTGGGCTCGTGGCAACACACACACACACACACACACAACACCTTGGGCTCGTGGCAACACACACACACACACACACACAACACCTTGGGCTCGTGGCAACACACACACACACACACACACACACAACACCTTGGGCTCGTGGCAACACACACACACACACACACACACACAGGGACCAAAGAGCCAGAGCTCAACCCCCGCAAGCACAATTAGGTGAGTACACACACACACAACACCTTGGGCTCGTGGCAACACACACACACACACACACACACACACACACACACACACACACACACACAACACCTTGGGCTCGTGGCAACACACACACACACACAACACCTTGGGCTCGTGGCAACACACACACACACAACACCTTGGGCTCGTGGTAACACACACACACACAACACCTTGGGCTCGTGGCAACACACACACACACACAACACCTTGGGCTCGTGGCAACACACACACAACACCTTGGGCTCGTGGCAACACACACACACACACACACACAACACCTTGGGCTCGTGGCAACACACACACACACACAACACCTTGGGCTCGTGGCAACACACACACACACACAACACCTTGGGCTCGTGGCAACACAACACAATAAAACGGCCGATATATTTTCTTGTCCAAAACTGTTCTCAAAAGGTAAAAAAATATAATTCAACATTGTACAGAATGCTGCCATAAACAAAAACTAAGGAGTGAAGAGGACTAGTCCACTTGACTAACCCCACACAAGTGGATTTGTGTGCACGAGTGACAATCACACACACAATCATCACACACGGTTGAGAGGCGGGACCAAAGAGCCAGACCTCAAAATTGAGGTCTGGCTCTGTCAAAATATCAAAATGGCCTGCATGAACCTGTGTAAGTTATCATTCAGACCCTTGTATACCACATATGTAAGACCAATCCTGGAGTATGCGAGCCCAGCATGGAGCCCCGTACCTTGTCAAGCACAAGGCCAAGCTGGAAAAAGTTCAGAGATATGCCACTAGGCTAGTCCCAGAACCAAGAGGCATCCCTGGAAACAAACCGTAGCTGTCTATTTTCTGCTTGTTACAACTTGTAATAAAGTTCTTACATCTTGGCTTAACGTGTTTATGACTTATTAGAACGTTGTTACAACTTGCTATATTGGTTATTATACCTGGTTAGGTGTTAAAACTTGTCCGAACGTTGTAGCAACTTCATAGTTTTGGTGTGTGTTTGGCAGGATGAGTTACGAGGAAAGGCTACGTGAAATGCACCTCACGACACTGGAAGACAGAAGAGTAAGGAGACATGATCATTACCTACAAAATTCTAAGAGGAACTGACAGGGTAGATAAAAACAAACTGTTTATGTACGAGAACATGTACGTGTATGTTTATGTATGTATGTACAAGAACATTATGTATGTTTATGTACGGGTAGTACGAGAACAAGGGGACACAGATGGAGACAGTACCCACATGAGCCACAGGGACGTTAGAAAGAACTTTTTCAGTGTCAGAGTAGTTAACAGATGGAATGCACTAGGCAGTGATGTGGTGGAGGCTGACTCCATACACAGTTTTAAGTGTAGATATGAGAGCCCAGTAAGCTCAGGAATCTGTACTCCAGTTGATTGACAGTTGAGAGGCGGGACCAAAGAGCCAAAGCTCAACCCCCGCAAGCACAAATAGGCGAGTACACACACACACACAGGTTTTCAACAGTTCTGCTAGAAATACGAGGTCCATGAACAATAAAGAGGTATGATACCAGACAAACAAATTACAATGCTATAATCGGATGCAAGAAGTACATATATAAAGCAAAATATTACCACATAACAGGTGTGTACACAATAGAAATACGTTTAAAATAAAAACCTGGTTATGATATGCAAAAAAAAAAAAAATTACTATGCCATATACTGTGCGATACATTTAAAAGGGGGTATAATGCTAAATAAAAGATCTTCCTAAAGGTTTTAAAAATATGCTTTCTAGAGATATTTAGTACCTCCGGAAGGTAACTTGAGGAGGGCGGGATGGTGCTGTAGGAGTGAGGCGGGCGTCTTCAACTGCCACCAACACCTCCTGCCAAGAGCTGCATGTTTAGGGAAAGTCCAAAACAATATTGTCATTAGTACATCATCTCAACCTTGTGTGTTATGAGATCATTTGTCAAGATGAAAACAAATGTTCACACTACGAAAGAGGGGACAAAATTATACATATATTTTGTTCCCTATATATAGGGAACAATATATATATATAATATATAATATATATATATATATAATATATATATTATATATATATTATATAATATATATAATATATATATATATATAATATATATAATATATATATATATAAATATATATATATATTATATAAAATACCCACCGAGAGGTCTCGCATTTTTCATTTTTCGCTTGGTCAAAGACATTAACACACATCCCCTTGGTCACTATCTTGAGATTATTTCGTGGCTTAGTGTCCCCGCGGCCCGGTCCTCGACCAGGCCTCCACCCCCAGGAAGCAGCCCGTGACAGCTGACTAATTCCCAGGTACCTATTTATTGCTAGGTAACAGGGGCATCAGGGTGAAAGAAACTGCCCATTGTTTCTCGACGTCGCCCGGGATCGAACCCGGGACCACAGGATCACGCGTCAAGTGTTCTGTCCGCTCAGCTACCGGCAGCCACTATTATTTATGTAAATCGAACCGTTCCAACTAGGAATTAAAATCTGGTCTGATAAATTGCATATCAAAATTAAATAATTTACGTAAATATGGAAAAATTTAATTAAAAATTCACGCAAAACAAGCCGCTAACCGGCATGTTTTGTTTAACTTTCAACATCCTGCTTCATGCTCAATTCACTGAATATCCATTACAAACAAAACCGAAGCCACGCAAGCATTTCTTCAGAAAAACTACAACACTGCAGTCCAAGCCATCCACCAAGAATAGTGTTGACAAGATCCCAAGGCTGGCAGGTGGGCGATAAAAATGATACTGGTAAGATATCCTTGCTCACCGTATATACCATCATTGGTCATGTGAAGGTTGAACACAAACATTATCAGCACAGGTTACAAGCCTTGTCAAAAATCATGATCTTTAGTTATATTACACGTGACGTATGTGAACCATTTACTTTTAGCCAATTTACAATGAACCATTTACAATGAAACAATAAATATTCACTTATTTCAGTATTTTTCTTATCTGCATACAAATTAATAATTCTATAATGATATATTTTAGCATGTCTATAATTATATTGTTCTAAATATTTGAAACTGCAAATATGCGTACAATGCTAACGAAACAATTCCACTAGTTATCATATACAAAAGCAACGCAATTATATGAAATGCCCAAATAACGAAAGTTTTTTTTTATACAAGTTAAATTTGCTATAACGCAACTGTTTAGGTACATTGTTGTACATAATGAAACGCAACGTTGTCTTAACCATGGTTTAGGTATATTGTGTAGTTGTACTATTTGTACAAAGCCTATCAAACACTAAATTACTGCATGTTGGAGCCCAGAGTATTTTCAATGCTTTGATTATTTCGCTAGAATGCAAACACACACAAAACAAGGAAATCCTGCAAGAAAATACAAGTATTAATTCTAAGTATAATAACACATGTAAAAGGAAATGTATATGTTTATCTCTCAGAATGTTTGGTAATGTTTATTGTTTGTGATGTGTGTATATGTATGTATTAACACGATGTACTGAACGGGGTGAGAATTGCTTGAGCTATCTCATCCCTTTGTGTGTATTTTACCTCAATAAACTTATTTCAATTTCAACACATGTAAACGCGTTCATGTTACAATATATATAATGAACCACGTTTGCTCATCACTTTAGTAGTTTCAATAATTTCATTAGACTTTATTTAATTGACTGACTTACGTGCCAGATTATATACAAATATTTTCAAGGTGGGGCGGGGGGTACAGAAATGGCTTTCACCTAATGCCTCTGATCACCTAGCAGGCACTAGTTACTCTAGAGTTAGGCAACTGTTGTCGGGCTTCATCCTGGTAAAGGTCAGTAGTTCGACCTTGGAAACTAAGTCTAACGAGCAAAACTATTTTTTTACACACACACACACACACACACGCACACACGCACACACGCACACACACGCGCACACACACACACACAGGTAAAGCTAGAATATGCAGCGGTTGTGTGGTGCCCATATCTTAAGAAGCACATCAACTGGAAAAGGTGCAAAGACATGCTACTAAGTGGCTCCCAGAACTAAAAGGCAAGAGCTACGAGGAGAGGCTAGAGGCATTAAATGTGCCAAAACTAGAAGACAGAAGAAAAAGAGGTGATATGATCACTACATACAAAATAGTAACAGGAATTGATAAAATCGATAGGGAAGATTTCCTGAGACCTGGAACTTTAAGAACAAGAGGTCATAGATTTAAACTAGATAAACACAGATGCCGAAGAAATATAAGAAAATTCACTTTCGCAAACAGAGTGGTAGACGGTTGGAACAAGTTAGGTGAGAAGGTGGTGGAGGCCAAGACCGTCAGTAGTTTCAAAGCGTTATATGACAAAGAGTGCTGGGAAGACGGGACACCACGAGCGTAGCTCTCATCCTGTAACTACACTTAGGTAATTACACAAACACACACACACTTTATTAAACTATGTGCCACAGTCAATGAAATCTAATGAAATTATCGAAACTAAAGTGTCTAACAAACATGGCTCATTGTCCGGACAAAACGAAATCATTAACTTTAGTGAAGAAAAGACAAAATATTCGTGGAGACAGCTCGCTGGAGTACGTTTAATTTCGTACATTTTTATTTATTTTTTGTTTGGAGGCCACTTGTCTTCATCAACATGCCATATCAACAGGCACCATAGCCACTTCAAGGTTTGGCTCGCCTCCTAGTCACACCCGAGGATACTAAGGTTCGCTGCCAAGTTGAGAGGCTACGTGCTTACCCTTGCTCTATATTTCAAACTATCAGACAACAAGCAACTCCCCCCCCCCCTCCCAAAGGACGTTGTTCACTTGCAAGTTTACGTTTGTTAAATATTCAATGGCTTATGAAAATATACAGCGTTTTTTTTTTAGGTCCACCTAGCAACGTGATCGCCAATCCAGTTATTGACCGAACCCAAGTGTTTAACCTGACTGAGCTATAAACGTTTACAACATCCACTATACTACGCTGTAGATATGCAACTCGCTTTATAGCTTTTCTCCACATTTATAAATTCATAAAACAACCGATTGATTGAGGAAGGTTAAGTCACCCAAGAGGTGGGCAGGGGCATGAATAGCCCGTAAGTATAAAACATTCGGGTGCAATTCAATATTCAGGCATTGTTATTCAGTCAGCACATAATATACAACTCCTCGCAGAAATCCAACATATAGGGAAAAGAAGCCTATAATCTAGGGCTGTCAATCACTAAATTGGATACCAAGTCACATTAGCATAGATGGTAATGAAAAGGCAGACTCTAGCAAAACCTGGTCTACCTGTTGCACAGGTTCAATTACCTTCAAGTTTTTCAGATGAAGGAACAAATCAAGAACAAAATACTCCCAACTATCAAAAGTCGCCGCAGAGCCAAAGTAGCGAAAGGAAGATCCACTGCGATATGGTACGAACAAGTCACTGAGAACTCCACTTTCAAGTCTGGCAAAAAGATATCCAGAGACATTGCAGTAGCCATACACAGACTCAGACTTGGTTACAAATGCTGCTGGGAGGTAATGAACCCAATAGTTAAAGAGTGTCACATCTGTGGAACAGAAGAAGAGGCGCCACTATTGCACTACTTACTGGAATGTGAAGCTACTGAAGCCCTGCGCATCAAACTTAACATTAATCCAACGACAGCAGCTGCATTAGATGCACATTCCACAGCCGCTACAATGATTGGAAAAGCCGTTGCAGAATGGGACTCGCTACTGAACATTCTGAAGCTACATCCGCTACCAAGATAATGTTATTAAAACAAGACTAAAACCAGTGCACTAAAACAGAAGCGAAAAAGAAACGGGGGGGGGGGGGGGAAGACCCCACCTCCATTTAAAACTTTGACCCAAATATCACAGTAACAAGGTTATCGCGAGGAACCGAACTATTACGGGCTCACCATAGCACGTGGTACATGGCCATTTCGTTTTAAGTAGCTAAATCTAAAACAACATTCAATATTTCAACCCATCCTAGTGCTGATCAGAAGGAGTAGCGACCGACGTTTATACGAAGAATGCTTCCCATTTAATTGTTCCAATGTTCAGGATCAATTACATTGAGCTAGACAATCTTTCAAGAAATTATGCAAATTACGCACTTTGTTGAGCTGCAAATGACGTCACCTGTTTTCGGGCTGGAAGTGCGCGCTCAGTGCACAGATGAAATTGACATTATACATCGCAAGAACACAACCTAGCGTGGGCCGGGATTGTACGCGAAGTGATCGCAACATTAACCTCATTTCACACCTACAAACTTGGCGACCGTCTTAAAAGCTAAGCCTTCTGCAGATACGACACTACGATTTTGGACTTACTCCAAACGCATGGATGATCGGATAAATTTTGAATGATTGATGAATATTAAGCCACCCAAGAGATAGCACGGGCATGAATAGCCCGTAATAATGTTAAATGGTGGTGGTGGTTTAGGATTCAGCTACTAGGAACAAAGCTCCAAGTAGCACGGGCTATACTGAACCCGTAGTGGACTTACCTGGCACAGGAGCGGGGCTGTAACTTACGTTAAATCGATTGAGTGATCGATTTATAAAGATTAAGCCACACACAAGAGGTGGCACAGGCATGAATAGCCCATAACTATGTTAAATAGACAGGCTGTCCCTTTTAAATGTCTATACCAGAGGTGAAAAGTAAAACCAAATGTCATGTCTGATGCATTTACTATACAAAGTGTCTAGACATGTTACCCAGCACCGGACCCCCCCTCCCCACCGTCATAGGAACAAATTAAAACTTTTGAAAATTAACTACTTTCAGTGATTGAACTTAAATATGCAGAACCTAAGCCAGATCATAATTTAAACAGTGACCGACGATATTATGGTACCGTTAAGTATCATTCTAAAAACTGCCATGATTAGCTAATATTGTCACGTCGCCCAGGTGTCAAAGTCAATCCTGGGGAAGTTTGTCATACTCGGCATTTAAAACTGAAAAATTATCACAAACCTATTTGTGATCAATCACAAATATCACTAAATCAAATAATTGCAGTCTAGTAAAATTAATGACAGGCAATAATAGGTAATGGGTAAGTGACGAACAAACCCTCTCTGTATGATATTGTATTGTAGTAAGCCTCCTTTATGTTAGTACCAGCTGGTCCTCGTGCTCAGGAAGCTGCACTCCACTAGTCCCTCTGCTTTAAGTCTGTGTGGGTCGAGCAAGAGAAGATGTCTGCTACCCCTACCTTATGCTCAACACTAAACATTTGCAGCATTAAGCAAACTTTTAAAACAAGGTATTTAAATAATACAGCTTTAAAATTTAGGTTAAAAAAACAGCGGCACCAAACTAAAACCCCTGACAAAACTGTAGACTACATTGATCTATAATTTATCAAGTTCAAGCAAGTTTACTTGGATAAAATACATAAAAAAATATAGTAGCAGCTTAGGCTGCACAGCACTGTGCTTAGGCACTCTTTCTCCTAGCTATTTCTACCTTCGTCTATTAGGTCCCTCGAGGAGCTCAAATTTACACAGTAGACAAATTTACACATTTACACAGTTTACACAGTGAAGTTCCCAAACTTCACCATTATTACCCACCATTTTCAAATAGCGTCCTTATTATTGCCCCCCCCCCCCCCACCTTTACACTTTACTGGTTATGATAGCAGAGGGGGCCCCATTACACTTATGGCCCCCCTACAAATTGCAGAAAGGCCCACCATGGGGGCCATGGCCCCCCAAGTTCGGGAACCAGTGCAATAGACAAATAATCATACTTGACATTTCACTCAAAGTTATCACATAGTACTTATTACAAACTGCATTACTAAGCTTTACACTTTTGTGGCAAAGTGTTTGTACCTTCAAGAATTCTATCATTCCATTATCACACATCCAAACAATCTTATGAGCTACACTAATAATTTCTTTATCTCTTATCAGGAAATTTACACTAATATATAGTGATCTAAAATGTGAGCGTACGGCACACTATATATTTCACATTCCTTATTTTTCACCGACATCACCGTATTGCAAATAATATTTATATCCTAACCTTAATCTCGTGTAAAGAGTCCTTACATGCCGACTTTCCCCTACCATAGGTGAATGACGCATTCCTGCTTATTATTGCGTTAGGCTTAAATGTATTACTGTTGTCCACCATTACCGTTCTCAACTTTGTTTTCTCTATATCCTCATGGATCATCTTGATTCTTGTCTATTTGCTTCAAGTTTATTTAACATAACTATTTTCTTCCGTAGTCCTTTTCGCCATCATCACTGACCTCTCTTAAAAATGTTGCCACGTGTGAAGGGATCCATATAATTCTTACTTTATACCCTTTTGTTAAGCTAGTAGGGTAGTTATGAGGGGAAGTTATTCAGCGCCAAGCCATCATGACTATATAGCACTTGGAAGGGGTCAGGATAAGGAATGGTAATGGGACGGGTGAGTGGGGGGGGAGGAATGGTGCCCAACCACTTTCACGGTCGGGGATTGAACGTAGACTTGCATGAAGCGAGACCGCATTCTTTTGTTAGTTTCTTAATATTCTCTCTACATTCGTCCACAATATGCTGATATACTGGTTTTCCGCTATTACCTGCTAGATGGGGTTCTGGGAGGAGTTCTACTCCCCAAGCCCGGCCTGAGACCAGGCTTGATTTGTGCGAGTTTCGTCCACCAGGCTGTTGCTTGGAGCGGCCCGCAGGCCCACATACCCACCAGGGTTGCCAGATCCAAATTACTAAAAGTAGCGAGCTGACGGTCAGAAAGTAGCGAATTTGCAAGTAGAGTAGCCCAATTTTTTGTTTTAGTCAAATTGAATCAAATCAAATGTTTATTCAGGTAAAAGTACATACATACAAGATGAGTTACAATGTTAGATTTCTAGATAGCGACAGTACATACAGACAGACGACATTCAAATTAATAAGTTTATCTTCCTTCTTTGATAGAACAGACTTTATTCTCATCTGCTGATGACTTACCTCCGATATATTTTGTTTGTGTTTTAATGTTTCACTGTTTCTTTAAACCACTTCTATGAGCTCTTATCTCAGTTCTACAAACTTTACAATATGCCTTATTTCCATCTTCTTTCACTTCAGCTAACCACTTTTCAAATACGGGATCCTTAAGCCAGGACATCTGAAACGCTTTCTGGTATTTAGACCACTTCCCCATTTTACACTTTTTTATCTTAACACTTAAGCAAATTCTAAAAGCAACAGCGGTAACTTCTTTTTTATATGCGGTAACTTGTGTCGAACTATCCTTCTGGAGGTCAGTCACACTAACAATGCAAGCACAGATGAAGCTGCCAAGTTCCCTGTATACTAATCCGCTCTAACGACAGTCATTTGATTCTTGGAAACACCTAAAGAGAAACCTAATATTTGCAGTAGGCAACAGTGGGAGGTCACTTAACATAGACAGTACCCGGGATGAAGTATTAATGACAATTAAGGTTGGGAAATCTATAGCCCCTGGGGAGGATTATCTCGCCTTGCGGTTACTTTTTCTTTGGGAAGTTCCTAGGATCAACGTCCCCAGGGGGTCGGTCGCTGACCTGGCCTCCGCAGTGATTTGTACACATGATATTATAAAAAGCATAAAAATCATCATTGAGTTTCTTAACATTAATAGCCCAACTTGTTTTTAAAGTAGCCAAAAAAAGTCGCAAGTAGCGAAATTAAAAATTTGGGAGCGCGGGGCTCTGAAAAGTAGCCCAATTCGCTACTTGTAGCCCAATCTGGCATCCCTGATACCCACCGCAGCCCGGTAGGTCCGGCACTTTTTTTTTTTTTTAGAAGTCTAGTTTCCAATTGAAGATGTCCACGGTTGTTCTGGCAATATTTCTTATGCTCGCTGGGAGGATGTTGAACAACCGTGGACCTCTGATGTTTATACAGTGTTCTCTGATTGTGTCTATGGCACCTCTGCTCTTCGCTGGTTCTATTCTGCATTTTTTTCCATATCGTTCACTGCATTACGTTGTTATTTTACCGTGTAGATTTGGGACCTGGCCCTCCAGTATTTTCCATGTGTATATTATTTGTCATCTCTCTAGTCTCCTTTCTAGTTTAAGTCTCCAATGCTCTACTATCAATAAAAAAAAAATGGGCATATTTACCATATCTGACTTTAAGCGTGCTAATACAGCTGTAAGTTCAGATTGCGTTGAAGAGTGTCAGTTAAGCGATGTATTACTGTAATACATCGGCACCGTAAACAGTATTACGGTGCCGATGTCGGTGTACTCCCTATATGCAGACTACATCTGCCTTTCCATGCTTAGACTACTGAACCATCACAAACATGTAGCGTTTTCTTTAAGTAATTGTTTAATTATATATATTGCCTTTAGCTGTCCTATTTCATACATACTCTTTCTTTAGCAGGGGAATAATTACCACATCTATGTTATATTCCTCCCATGGTGGTGGTAACCGTTCCTTAGGCAATGCAATACATGCTTTCAAGACATTTTAACATTAGAGAAAGGTCCTTTCATATTCTCTTATTGTAACTTAAAATACATTGTTAATCTCTTCCCACCTTTAGAACCGAGAGGATTAATTCATTAGCTCCCCTGCCTCTCATTACTCTAATCGCCAAACCTACATTTATCTCCGATATTCTATCCCCCCAATACTCTAAGTTCAATTCCATCCTCATTAGGACTGGATGGTAGAGCGACGATCTCTCTTCATGCAGGTCGAAGTTACATTCCCAACCGTCGTGGTTGAGCACCATTCCTTTCCTCCGTCCCATCACAAATCCTTATCCTGACCCCTACCACGTGCTTTATTCGTAATCGTTTGGCGTTTTCTCCTGATAAATCCCTTCCCGTCCATCCTCATTATCTCAACCATAGCCCTGGTTTATCCTAAGCAGAATATAATCTACTATGATTACCGTAATCAGTGTTGTAATTCAGTAATTCCAAGTTTATATTTCCGCAAGGTGGCTCAACAGATAATACGAAGCATGTAACAGTTCAAGTTTTGCTTGTAGCCAAATAAGATGGTGTATTGACGTTTATATAAATTATTTGCGAAAATTATGTTAAACCAGCGAGTAACAAATATAGGCCTACTATAATAAAATTTATCGCATCCCACTGTCGATAACAGGAAGCCTGCTAGGTTTATACAGGTTCCAATGTGCCAACTAATACTGATCTTCCACAGGATGCTACCCACAACAGTTGCTGAACTCACATTCCTGTCAGCAGTTTAAAGGATACTTGCCGAAACATCTCCCCCTGACCAAGAATCGGGCCAGAGATCTTTCGATTGTGAACCAATGGGAGACCTTTTATGAACATTTAGCTTGTAAAAATACTAAAGAATAATAGAGTGCTCTTTACAATCTCCTGATTTCCCCGTCTCCTTCAATATCACTCCAGATGGTAAATTCCGTTGAGATGGTAAATTACCGTAGCTCCCTATGATAAATTCCGTTATATATTTTCATCACATTTGAGGTATTACATAAAAAAGGGCATGGTTATAGTAAAGGAACCCAAATCCTAGGAATAGTTAAAACGTTTGACTGAAAAAAGTGACCCCGACGAGGACAGGAAGCCGGCGGCTTGTCGAAGGTTTCCCCCCCTTTCCCATTTGGCTTTAATTTTAAAGTACAACTGGAAAAGATAACAGTTTTAGCATTTATGGTTTAAGCTGGTAGGCTGTTCCATGGGTGAAAACGCATCTGTACCAATCTTGAGGGTTATCTTGAGAATTTCAGGGCTTAGCGTCCCCGCGGCCCGGTCCTCGACCAGGGCTCCTTTTTTGTTACCCCCCCCCCCCCAGGAAGCAACCCGCAGCAGCTATCTAAATCCCAGGTACCTATTTACTGTTGTTAGGTAACAGGGGCATCAGAGTGAAATTCTTTAGGCCATTTGTCTCCGCCTTCACCGGGGATCGAACCCAGAACCTTAAGACTACGAATCCGAAGCGGTCCACTCAGCTGTTAGGCGCCAAATACAAAAATTGTGTAGATTTTCAAAATCCAGCTCGATAAAATAAAGACAATGGGAGTACCTTTTACAAGCCGCCGTCTTCCTGTCCTCGTCGAGGTCACTAGAGATAGTAGCCCCTCACGTAAATTAAACTGCGCATTTTGAAGATGTTCCTAAGAGTCTGGATATTTCATAGTTCACTGGTCCAATATATTACTGTCCTTTTACCAGGCGCTCCACCGTCCGTAAATATGGGCTCCTCAAGAACAAACTGGAGATTACCTCTGACATTAACAGTAGTTCAGTCGACCTCATGGTAACAATTCACACGCAATATCCACGAGCTCCATCAAAGTATAAGGAATTTTAAACTGCTCTGAATCAACAAAACTTACCTACTGATGGTCCATTTGCTGATGACAATGCGGCATTGCTCCTGATAACGTTGGAAAGGCAACAAGCGGCGCGGCCCAAGGGTCGAGAAGCTGCCATTGCAGCGGAGTTACACTACCAATGTTCGCCCCAACACTCACTGTTTACGTCTGACGTCACTCCCACCAGCTGTCTCCCACTATGGCTTGGCTCCGCGAGTTCCAGTTGCTCCTTCGCCAATTATTTTTATTATAAATTCATAAATACTGCTATGGAAGTTCTAAGTTTGACGTTTTATTTTTATAAAAACATACGTTTGTTTTAGTTAGCTTACTTAAATTTAAGTAGATTGTAATAATTAAACAAAACAAATGTTAAATTTAATGCATATCTGCCTCTCTTCAGGATTCTGCAACCAGAGAAAACGATTCTCCAGGAACCAATATATTTATCTATAACTATTTTATTTAAAATAATAATACTAATTTATTATTATTATTTTGACTGACACACACACACACACACACACACACTCTCTCTCTCTCTCTCTCTCTCTCTCTCTCTCTCTCTCTCTCTCTCTCACACACACACACACACACACAGCAGATTGTGCAAGGTATTGAGGAGCGCCTTTTTGGCTAGATTGTTACTGCAATGACTAGAAGGGGTTCAAGGTCAATCACCAGCAGGGATGAGGAGGAGGACAGATTTATAGACAAATTAATAGGGAAATTTGTAGAGAGAAGGAGTGATTGGTTGGAGGATCTAATCCAGGGGATTAAAAGTGAGGTATTTCAGCAAATACAGGATGCGGTAGAGAGGCAGAAACAAGAACTTATGCTCTATGTTCAGGAAGAGATTAGGAAGGGAAGAGAGGACTGGGAGAGGGAATGTGCTCGTATCACAAACGAATTAGGAAGGTTTAGCAGCAGGGCTAAGGATAGAGGATTAGTGGGAGATGGGTTAGTGACTGCGGTTGGGATGGGGAATCCCCAGGGGACAGGCTACCAGCATGACAATGAATTCCTGAGGAGACGGTCTATTATAATACATGGATTATTCGAATCTAGGGCACCAACAAGACAAGAGAGAATAGAAACAGAAAAATACGAATTGCACGAGATATTGAGGTGTATTGGAGCAGAGATGGCAGAGCGCGAGGTGGATATCAATCGACGGGTTGGACCTTACAATTGTACCAAGAAGAGACCTGTTCTGGTGCAATTCTCCAATGAGGAGGCAGTGGAGTACATAATGAGGAGCAAGCACTTACTCAGAGGAAGTGAAACCCATTACAATGTGTTTATAGAGAGGTTTATGACGAAAGATGAGCAAACAGCCCACAAAAATAGATGGCAACAACGACAACGTACTAGCCTCCCAGGTAGTCTCACCTCCCAGGTCACATCCCAGGTCACCTCCCAGGTCACCTCCCAGGTCACCTCCCAGGTCGCATCCTCCCCAACTCAGCCCTCCTATACATCCCCCCTGCCTCAGCCTCCCAAAACCCCCCTGTCCCTTCCACATTTGCACCTCCACAACGATTCCCCTGCCCCTGCTACATCACACTTGTCAGCGACCCCAGTGGGTCAAGCCATGCCCTCCCCAAACCCACCTTCCCATCCCCCCTCCCCAAATACCCCTTCCCACTCCCCTGCCCCTTCTACCCCATTGACTTCAATTCCATCTACTCCATCCCAGCTTCCACTGCACCCCTCTTCCACTCACCCCCAAACCCCACCCAACCCTCACCCCTCCTATGCACCTCCAGCCCACATTTAACCCCCTCACCTTGTGACCCCCTAACACCTTCCCCCATCTCCCTCTTCCCCTCTTCTACCCCAAAACCCCCACCTACCCCCGATTCCCCCCTAACTAATATACCCTCTCTTCCACTCCCAGCACCCATGCTCCATTCTCATCTCACCTCAGTATCCCTCTTCCCCCCAACCTCTCAACCTCTATCTGACTCTCAGTCTCACTCTATTTCTCAACCCCCCTATGCTATTCAGACCCCTAACTTTCAGACCCATTATGCCCTTCCTACCCCCCTAGATGCCCAGACCCCATTCGCCTACCAGGCACTCCCAGGCACCCCCCTAGCACCCCCCCACTCGCCCCCACAGCCCCCACTTGCCCCCCAGACACCCCCCAGTTCCCTCCAGACCCCTGGTGAAAGGGGGAACTCTGACACCCGAGTTTCCAAGAAGAGTCTCAAGGTTTGGTACACCAATGCTGATGGGGTAGCCAATAAAGCAGAAGAGATAAAAGAAAGAGTTAGTGAGGCAGACCCAGACATAGTGGCAATAGTGGAAACTAAAATAAATGGCATGATCTCGGATGCAATCTTTCCAGAGGGGTACCAGGTGATAAGAAAAGAAAGGACACAGAGACAGGGAGGAGGAGTGGCACTACTAATAAAGCGGAAATGGAAGTTTGATGAGCTGGAAAATCCGGGTACCAATGAAAGCACAAGCTTCATACATGGAACCCTGACAGTGGATGGGAAGAAGATTGTAATCTTGATACTCTACAATCCCCCACCAAACAGTAGAAGGCCCAGGCAGGAGTACGAGGACAGCAACAAGACATGTATGGATGAACTGCAGAGGGCAGCAACTTTAGCGCATAGAATGAGAGCGAAGCTGCTGGTCATGGGGGACCTAAATCACGGAGAGATAGATTGGGAAACGAGGAATCCCCATGGCGGGGAGGAGACCTGGGGAGCGAAGCTGGTAGACGTTATTGACAGGAATTTCCTAACACAGCATGTGAAAGAAGATACTAGGGAAAGAGGAGGGGATACGCCCAGCCTATTAGATCTCATTATCACTCAGAATGTAGAAGACATCGAGCAGTTGGAACATGAAATACCACTAGGAGCTAGTGACCATTGTGTCCTAGCCTTTGACTACATGATGGAGCTTAAAATTGTGACCAAAGGACAAGAGGTCCGGGAAAGGAGACTTGATTACAGAAAAGGGGACTACAGAAGGATAAGGGACTACCTGGGAGAAGTGCAGTGGGAGGAAGAACTTAGAGGAAAAACAGTGCAAGGTATGATGACCCAAGTCATATTGAAATGCAAGGAGGCTGAAGATAGATTTATTCCAACAATAAAGACAAAAAGCAGGAGGGAATATAATAACCCATGGTTTAATAGACAGTGTCAGGAAGCAAAGGTGAGAAGCAGGAGGGAGTGGAGGAAGTACAGAAGACAAAGGACAGAGGACAACAGGATTAGATGTAACAGAGCTAGGAATGATTACATTAACATAAGACGAGTGTCGGAAAGAAATTATGAGAACGATATTGCAGTCAAAGCGAAAAAGCAACCAAAATTACTACATAGCCATATAAGAAGGAAGATGTCGGTAAATGACCAAGTGACAAGACTGAGGAAAACAGAAGGGGCATATACAGAAAGCGACAAGGAAATCTGCGAGGTACTGAATGCAAAAT
This sequence comes from Procambarus clarkii, assembly GCF_040958095.1. Taxonomy (NCBI): domain Eukaryota; kingdom Metazoa; phylum Arthropoda; class Malacostraca; order Decapoda; family Cambaridae; genus Procambarus; species Procambarus clarkii. The sequence continues at coordinate 19,138,907 of NC_091176.1, forward strand.
TCCATGGAGTGTTCACTACCGAGCCTGAGCAGCTCCCATTGTTAGAAGAGATTACCCAAGATGAAAGACTATCAGATATAGAGGTGACAGCAGAGGATGTAATGAAACAGTTGACAACACTGGATGCAAATAAAGCTGTTGGACCAGACAAAGTATCACCGTGGATACTTAAAGAGGCAGCGCAGGCTCTCAGCGTGCCTCTGGCAATGATCTTCAATGAGTCACTTATGTCGGGAGAATTGCCCAGTTGCTGGAAGGAGGCAAATGTCGTACCGATTTTCAAAAAGGGGGATAGGGAGGAGGCACTTAACTACAGACCCGTATCACTGACAAGCATCCCCTGCAAAGTACTTGAAAGAATAATTAGGCTAAGACTTGTTGAGCACCTGGAGAGCATTGGGTTTGTAAACAAGCACCAACATGGGTTCTGGACAGGGAAATCATGCCTAACAAACCTTTTAGAATTCTATGATAAAGTAACAAGGATAAGGCAGGACAGAGAAGGCTGGGCAGACTGCATATTTCTTGACTGCCAAAAGGCCTTTGATACGGTACCGCATATGAGACTGCTATACAAACTTGAGAGGCAGGCAGGAGTAAGCGGAAAGGCCCTAGTATGGGTGAAGAACTACCTAACAGGAAGGAGCCAGAGGGTAATGGTAAGGGGCGAAAAGTCGGACTGGCGAACAGTAACAAGTGGAGTACCTCAAGGGTCGGTGCTGGGACCAATCCTCTTTCTAATTTACGTAAATGATATGTTTACAGGAGTGGAATCATACATGTCAATGTTTGCAGATGACGCAAAATTAATGAGAAGAGTTGTGACAGACGAGGATTGTAGGATCCTCCAAGAGGACTTAAACAGGCTACAGAGATGGTCAGAGAAATGGCTACTGGAGTTTAACACCAGTAAATGTAAAGTTATGGAAATGGGATCAGGTGACAGGAGACCAAAGGGACAGTACACAATGAAGGGGAACAGCCTACCTGTAACGATTCGAGAAAGAGACCTGGGAGTGGATGTGACACCTAATCTAACTCCTGAGGCACATATAAATAGGATAACGACAGCAGCGTACTCTACACTGGCGAAAATTAGAACTTCATTCAGAAACCTAAATGAGGAAGCTTTTAGGGCGCTTTACACTGCCTACGTGAGACCCGTCTTAGAGTATGCCGCGCCATCATGGAGCCCCCACCTGAAGAAACACATAAAGAAACTGGAGAAGGTTCAGAGGTTTGCGACGAGGCTTGTCCCAGAGCTACGAGGGATGGGATATGAAGAGCGGCTGAAGGAACTGAACCTTACGACACTAGAGAAAAGAAGGGAGAGAGGAGATATGATAGGGACATATAAAATACTCAGGGGAATTGACAAAGTGGAAATAGATCAAATGTTCAAACGTAATAATAACAGAACGAGGGGACATGGGTGGAAACTGGAAACTCAGATGAGTCACAGAGATGTTAGGAAGTTTTCTTTTAGCGTGAGAGTAGTAGAAAAATGGAATGCACTTGGGGAACAGGTTGTGGAAGCAAATACTATTCATACTTTTAAAACTAGGTATGATAGGGAAATGGGACAGGAGTCATTGCTGTAAACAACCGATAGCTAGAAAGGCGGGATCCAAGAGTCAATGCTCGATCCTGCAAGCACATATAGGTGAGTACATATAGGTGAGTACACACACACACACACACACACACACACACACACACACACACACACACACACACACACACACACGAGAGACCGCATATTCTGTATTTACTATCTTCTGATTTAGGGCTTCTATCCCTCTATTTTCTTAGCATCAGGGCTTAGCTGAAAGAGGCGTTCTCCAAAACTCATTTTCGTAATTTCAAGGTGAAGAAAATAAGTGAATTACTATAGAATGTATTACACTTATTTATACAATTTGCACGTTTCGAACCTCCATGGTTCATTCTCAAGTGAAAAGAATTTTCAGAACTGGTTGATTTATACCCGCACTGGGTCAGGTGATAAGACAATAAAGGTGAAAACATGGGGGATACTTAAGGGATAAATGGGGGGTGAAACATAAGAAACACTGGTACTACACTAGTACCAGTGTATTTAATGAATCCACTGGTTAACTCTGGTTCATCCCATACAAAGATGACCAAATAAGATCTCGACGTTGGGTACTACAGTTCTACGGGTGCAAAGTATGCCTCCCCAAGCACCCGGGCGTCAAAATAGAATCAGTCCAAAAGAATAACCAAAACAAGCAAAAGGTCGGCAGGAAACGACATACAGATAGAAGAGGGGGGAGAAAAACGAAACATAAGGAAAAGGAAAAGCGATCTGGCACAATTGGAGAAGACAGCAGCAGGAGCATAAGGCTACAAAAGGACAGAGGACCGTCCCATGGAGCATCACACTCTGGCAGCCGACCACCAAGCCCCATCACAGCACCAAGCCGGTCTTGCCAGGGCCTCCCAGGAGTGTGTCATGATTATACTCCCAAACACCACCTTAAGAACCATCAGTCCGCTGAGATCGGGTTCAGTGACAAAAGAAGGATTGACAATAAAAGCGTCCCCTCGCTCGCGACGTCGGGTACCACAGTTCTACAGGTGAGAGAGTATGCCTCCTCAAACACCAGGGCATCAAAACAAAAGAAGTCCAAAAGAATAATCAAGACTGGCGAAAAGTCGGCGGGAAATGATAATTAGAAAGGAGAAGAGGTGGGGGGGGGGAATGAAACACAAGGAAAAGGAAAGCTGATCCAACATAATTGGAGAAGAGAGCAGCAGGAGCATAAGGCCCCAAAAAGGACAGAGGACTGACCCATGGAGCATCACACTCTGGCATCCACCCACCAAGCCCCATTACGACGAAAATGGGCCGGATAGGGAGGGGGATGAGGGTATTAATAAGAGGAAGTACATCGGACTGGAGAAATGTCACGAGCGGAGTACCACAGGGTTCAGTTCTTGCACCGGTAATGTTCATTGTCTACATAAACGATCTATCAGATGGAATACAGAATTATATGAACATATTTGCTGATGATGCTAAGATAATAGGAAGGATAAGTAACTTAGATGATTGTAATGCCCTTCAAGAAGACCTGGACAAAATAAGTATATGGAGCACCACTTGGCAAATGGAATTTAAAATTAATGTGAATAAATGCCATGTTATGGGATGTGGAATAGGAGAGCATAGACCACACAACCTATAAATTATGTGGAAAATCTTTAAAAACTTCTGATAACAAAAGAGATCTAAGGGTGGTTCTAGATAGAAAACTATCACCTGAGGACCACATAAAGAACGTTGTGCGAGGAGCCTATGCCACGCTTTCTAACTTAGAATTGCTTTTAAATACATGGATGGGGAAATACTAAAGAAATTGTTCACGACTTTTGTTAGGCCAAAGCTAGAACATGCAGAGGTTGTATGGTACCCGTATCTTAAGAAGCACATCAACAAATTGAAAAAGGTGCAAAGACATGCTACTAAGTGGTTCCCAGAACTGAAGGCTAAGAGCTACGAGGAGAGATTAGAGGCATTAAATATGCCAAAACTAGAAGATAAGAAAAAGAGGAGATATGATCACTACATACAAAATAATAACAGGAATTGATAAAATTGATAGGGAAGATTTCCTGAGACCTGGAACTTCAAAAACAAGAGGTCATAGATTTAAACTAACTAAACAAAGACGCCGAAAAAATATTAGAAAATTTACTTTTGCAAACAGAGTGGTAGACGGTTGAAACAAATTAGGTGAGGTGGTGGTGGAGGCCAAAACCATCAGTAGTTTCAAAGCGTTATAGGACAAAGAGTGCTGGGAAGACAGGACACCACAAGCGTAGCTTTCATCCTGTAACTATGCTTAGGTAATTACACTTGGGTAATTACACACACACACCTACAACATGGAACAGTAAAACATTTACACTGTTACACCCTAAATACCTGGGTTTGATTCCCAGCTGAGGTAGAAACAAATGGGCAAAGTTTTTCATCTGATTCCTCTGTTCACCTATCAGTAAATAGGTACCTGCAAGTTAAACAGCTGCTATGGGCTGCTTCCTGGCGATGTTGTGCATGTTTGCATGTGTTAGAGAAATATATGTAATAGAGGACAAAATAGATTGGTTACAAAGGCAGTGTCCAAGAGCTAATAGCTTGATTCTGCAGGTACAAATATATAATTTCCCAAGAACTCCATGTAGTACAAACAACATCAAGCAGTTTCCCTTCGACCAATTCATGAGCAGCCTTGCTCTAAACCAAGTCAGGGAATATAAGCCCATCTGACCACAGCATCAAGGCAGTTTCAACACAGTTCAGCCAGAAGCAACACCATCTGTCAGAAGTGGATCCCATCTACCTCAACTGGCAGTTTCAACATAGCAGCCAGCGGTAACATCACTTTTTGCCAGCCTCAGTCCCACTAACTGTAACCAGTCTTGGCCACCCCCGGCACTCCACAGCCTCATCGCATGGTTTGCTTTGTCATGCCCGTCATACCATGCATCAACTACTGCTGTAACTATTTACATGGAATATACTAGGTATCATACTATGTGTTTGTTGTCTAAACTTGTAATAACATTTTAAGTCATTATGTCGACATACTACCTGGCTCTTGGTATACAATGATGATCAAATTATTTGTTTACACACTTTTATTTGATTAGGAACAAATGAAGGTAAATTTACAAAATGTAACATACTTCAGCATTAAAATGTTTAAACAATATAATAGATCCTAGTTATTCAATTTTGTTTTTGTTAAAAATCACAGATGCTTTGGTTTTCATTCCATGCATTATTCCTCATGAATGCATGCCATTTAAAATTGTTGAAAACATTATTATTCTTGTGACAAATTAATAAAATTTAAAAGATCAGTAATGCTCCAATTCTTAGAGAGATTGCAAGTAAGGCTTATTGCCAGTGGCTTCAATATTTCTAATTGTAGCACAAAAGAGGTACAGTATGTGAGTGAATTAATTATTTTCTTATCCATCCCATTCTATTAATTCCAACACTATTAAAACACCACTAGAAACCGAGAAATAAAAATGAAGATATAAGAATGCCTTTGGTAAATGACTTGCAACACAATTGGAGGCATAAACTAGGTAAGTGAAGGGATGGGAACTATTATGAGAAAATGCCAAGCCGTTACGAGTATAATGGCTTTCTATGTCCTGGCTTGGCGTATAATGTACTGTAGTTCACTGGGAAAGCAAACAACAGTACATAATACAGAATACAAGTGAATGACTTTTTTAATAGATCTCTAAACCTTTACAACAATCCATTCTTTGGCAACCATACAAATCACAACCAAAACACAAAGCTATCATTGCTTACAAAAATGGACACAGTACAGTACTTTGATTTCATGACAAGAATGTGACTATGAAAGTAAGTGCAGACTAGATAATGTTCTAATGCACGAGTACAATTTGGAAAACTAATTCCAGTCTGTTGAAGCAAACAAAATTAATAATATTGATAATAAATGAAAATAATTGAGGCAATGGGACTTGGTACAAAAGTTGACCAACCCAAAACTGTACAGAGTTCACTGGGAAGTTCTGGGGCTCTGAACTGGAGCCCAACCAGGGTTTTACAGTTGACCCGACCACACTCTGGCCTATGGTAATGATGTTTACATTCTTACACCCAGCTCAGATCATAATGAAATCACCAGAATCACTAGAATGCGAGTTTAAGTCACTCTATTGCCTCAAAATAATTTCTCATCGACATATCATGCCATTGTGATTTCACTGCGATCTGAGTGGGGCGTAAGAGAGTGGATCCCATTACTGTAAGCCAGTGAGTGGTCGGATCAACTGTAAAACCTTGGATGGGTTCTGGTTCAAGGCCTCCAGAACCTCCCAGTGAATTCAGTAGAATCTGGTTAAGGCAGGTGTCTGGGAATCATTAGAATGTGAGTTCAATTCACTCCATGTGCCTCAAAGTGATTTTCATTGATATATCACACTATTGTGATTTCATTGCGAATAATAATAACAATAATAATAATAATAATAATAATAATTAATAATAATAACAATCATAACCATAATAATAATAACAACTATAATCATAATAATACATAAGTACAGTACTCTACGTACTCTACATTATGAAAATATTCAGTCACATTGATATACATAACTCGGCCAATATTTCAAAAGAAAACAATAGATATTCTGCAACAATAATCAGTGTACACTTTAGAACCAAATTTTGCATGAGAAAAATTTAAGGAACCCAGGGAAACATTAATAAAAGATCTCCGAGAACTCCAATCCAGGGGTCTCGCACACCAAGCCTGAATCCTTCAAAGGTGGTACACCTCTGTCTCCCATTTTGGATACTGTTGCTGAATTCAACAGCTAATTTTCTTCTACTGGGATTAAATTCACTTCAAATTATCCAGATCAAAATCAATGAGAATGTTCATCCTACTGGCAACTGCTGCAACTCCTTATGCCAACCAGCTATTGTAATCTGAAATTACCTCATGTAATATATTTACTTGAAAATTTAAGTACATTAGTTAAGCTAATATACATTGATCCAGCTCCTGTAAATTTTGTCAATAAATCCTCTAATTCCTACCTTCCTCAGCATAATTCCAATAATTATATTAATTCCTATACATGAAAATGGTGACAACACAGAACTAAAGACCTATGAATCAATATTTAATAACCCAATGCTTACTGAAATCATACCTTTAAAAGATAATCTATCAATAATTATATTCTTACATAGAAACACAATATACTAAACTCCTACTACCAACTTTGGCTTCAAACTTTAGAACACAAATACTTTGTACAGTACTACAAATAAAATGTCAGACATAATCTACATGACACTATACAAATAAAACATTCAATTGGATTATAGTTTTTTTAATAACACCTTAAATTAGATCACAACTGAGATGGCAAAGTAATCTCATACAACTTAACTACAGTATATTAATTTTTTTTTTATGTAATTCTCCCCCCCCCCAAAATACAAATTCCTCAATTACACACTTGGCCGATATCTATGCCCTCTAAATATCAGCGACTAGACCAGTTCTTTCCAAAACAGATGCAAAACTGCTGATTATTTTTTTTTTTTTGCTGGTGACACTACCACTGCCTATTCAAATACAGACTCCAACATTAAAAAAAATAAAAGGTAAAGAAATTCAAGAAACCACCCCACGGATCACAGCCATAATCATTATACCTATGAAATACCACAAATGTTTGATTACGCCTCTAACCCATATATATCTAGGCAGCAGCTGTCGAGTAAATTATATAATATGTTTCATCAAAATACTCAAGGTTATCTATCTTCATTAGCTCATGTGCTTTCTCAGTACAGGACTCCACACAGGTTCTCTCATTAAATGCTATATTAAGGGTCACTTTAGCAATCTTTTTCCATTACAGTGTCTAGCAATGTTTTAACAATCCAACCAGGCACCACCGGAGGATATTGCGATTGCCAGTAAGGCGGTAAGGAAGCATTTGCTTCAATTGGATGTAGCAAACACTGTTGGACGCGACAGAATCTCACCATGAATACTAAAACAGGGAGCAGAAGCACTATGCCTACCACTCTCGATGGTTTATAACAAGTCTTCCAATTGGCAAAAATTTGGAAGATGGCCAATGTAGGCCAGCTATACAAGAGGGAAGACAGACAGCAGGTACTGAATTACAGGCCAGTGTCTAACTTGCATACCATGCAAGGTGATGGACAAAATTGTAAGAAACTAGTAACCGTCTGGAGAGAAAGAATTTTGTAACATATGACCGTAACCACCATGTGTTAAGGGATGATAAATCTTGCCTTGCCAATTAATAGAATTCTATGACCAGGTGACAAAGTAAGTAAGTAATTATCAAAAAAAGGCACCAAACCGGAAAGGCTATGCAACACCATCAAATGTGCGGGATAATCAGAGGGCACTAAATATCACCAAGGATGCCAATACGAGAACAGAAACGCATAAGGCGAATGATATCAAAAGTATCCAATTCACTAAGAAGTCTATTAAGGGATAAGTGACCGCGAGGGATGGTCGGAAAGCAAGACACACACTCTTCCTGGAAGTCAGGGCATTCAACAAGGATATGCACAACTCTAAGAGGGACAATTCAATATGGACAATAAGGAGCCGGGCGGCGCTCCAATAAGTGACCGTGAGTTAAGCGAGTATGGCCAAAACGCAACCTTGCTGGAGCCGTTTCCCACTGCCAGTTATGGTGACAGGAGGAAGGCCACGGGGACACACAACGCTTAAGAGTACGCAGTTTGTTACCAACAACAGAAGACCAACAACCCTGCCAACTGGCAAGGATGAAGGAATGAATAACCGAGTAAAAGTTGGAATAAGGAATACCTTTACGGGAGATGGGACAAGAGCGGATAGCTTCCTGAGCGGCAGCATCTGCATACTCATTTAAAGAAACATCAATATGGCTGGGAACCCAGCAAAACTCTACAGATTTAAATTTATTAGAGACAAGAAACAGCCAATGTTGAATCTCGACGCCCACCGGATGAACAGGATTAAAGGACCCGAGAGCCAGGAGGGCACTACGAGAGTCAACTACAATCACAAAGGAGATTGACAACGAGAAAGCAGGAGACGGAGAGCATAGAGAATAACAAAGTTCCACTGTGAAGATGCTAGTCTCTGAAGGGAGGCAATACACATAAGTGTGGTCAGGAAAAACAACAGAGTAGCCCTACACCGTCCACAGACTTAGACCCATCGGTGAAGATGGAAACGGAGCGGGAGTATGAAGAAAAGTGCTCAAGGAAAAGGCGTTTCAGAACCGTAGGAGGGGTAAAAGCTTCAGTGATCCGGGTCAGGGAAGTACAAAATTTTGGAAGGGGGACTCTCCAGGGGGGCAAGGAAGGAACAATACGAGGAGAAACATTAGAAATACGAACGGAAAGAGAATTCTGAAAGCGAGATAGTCGGACAGAAAGAGGGAGGCGATGAAGAGGAACAGGGACCACAGTAGGGGTAGAAGTTAAAGCACGACAGAGGCGAGAGGAAGGATGTTGTAAAGACCACGCAAGATAGTGAAGACAGTAGCGATCACGGCGGTCCTGGAGAGAGATAGGAAGCCAGTGTCAACATACAAGCTGAGGGCGGGAGTGGAACGAAAAGCACCAGAGCTGAAGCGCAACCCAGTATGGTGCAAAGCATCAAGACGGCGAAGAGTAGAAGGAGAAGCATTAGAGTATGCAGGGCAACCATAATCGAGTTTAGACAGGACGAGAGAGGAATGCAAAGAGAGGTGTGTGCACCAATCCGCTCCTCAAGAAGCATGGAACAACACCTTAAGTAGGTTAAGGGCTTAGAGCATTCAACTTAGAGGTAAGAGATATGGGGCGACCAAGACAAACGAGCGCCAAAGATTAACCCCAAAAGCTCAGTGGAATCCCTGTACACAAGAGGACGACCATAAAGCTGTCCTGTTATCGCAATCTTCACATTAAGTTTATAAATGGTTTTCTGTTGGATACAGAATGCCTCTTAGGCATATTTTACATTCCTTTAGTCCAATAACTGCCCTTCCACAGAATACAACCAAGTTGTGTAACTCCTAAGTACCTATTTAGTGCTAAGTGAACAAAGTTATCAGGTGTAAGGAAACACCCTGCACAGAAGTAAGTAAGTAAGTAATTATCAAAAGAAGGCACCAAACCGGGAAGGCTATGTAGCACCATCAAATACGCAAAATAATCAGAGGGCGCTAAATATCACCAAGGATGCCAATACGAGAACAAAAACGCATAAGGCGAACGATATCAAAAGTATCCGAGTCACCAAGAATTCTATCGAGGGACAGGTGACCGTGAGGGGCGGTCGGAAAGCAAGACATACGCTCGTCCTGGAAGTCAGGACATTCAAGAAGGACATGCACGACCGTAAGAGGGACAATGCAACTAGGACAATAAGGAGCAGGGCGGCGCTCCATCAAGTGACCATGGGTTAAGCGAGTATGGCCAATACGCAACCTCGCCAGAGCTGTTTCCCACCGCCGGTTACGGTGGAAGGAGGACTGCCACGAGGAAACACAACATTTAAGAGTACGTAGCTTGTTACCAGTAACAGACAACCAAGAAGCCTGCCAACGGGTAAGGACTGAGGAATGGATAACCGGGTAAAAGTCGGAATACGGAATGCCCTTACGAGAGATGGGACAAGAGCGGACAGCTTCCTTGGCGGCAGCATCCGCACGCTCATTTAAAGACACACCAATATGGCTGGGAACCCAACAAAACTCAACCGACTTAAATTTACTATGAACGAGAAACAGCCAATGCTGGATCTCGACAACCACTGGATGAACTGGATTAAAGGACCCGAGAGCCATGAGGGCACTACGAGAGTCAACAACAACTACAAAGGAAGACTGACAACGAGAAAGTAGGAGACGAAGAGCATAGAGAATAGCATAAAGTTCCGCTGTAAAGATGCTAGCCTCCGGAGGCAAGCGACACATATAAGTGCGATCAGGAAAAACAACAGAGTAGCCAACACCGTCCGCTGACTTAGACCCATCGGTGAAGACAGAAACGGAGCGGGAGTGAGAAGAAAAGTGCTCGAGGAAAAGGCGTTTTAGAACCGCAGGAGGGGTAAAAGCTTTAGTGATACGGGTCAAGGAAGTACAAAACCGCGGAAGAGGGACCCTCCACGGGGGCAAAGAAGGAACAACACGAGGAGAAACATCAGAAATACGAACGGAAAGAGAATCCTGCAGGAGAGATAACCGGACAGAAAGAGGGAGGTGGTGAAGAGGAACAGGAACCGCAGGAGGGGTAAAAGTTAAAGCACGACAGAGGCGAGAGGAAGGATGTTGCAAGGACCGCGCAAGATAGCGAAGACAGTAGCGATCACGGCGGTCCTGGAGAGACAGGAAGCCAGTGTCAACATACAAGCTAAGGACGGGAGTCGAACGAAAGGCACCAGAACTGAGGCGCAACCCAGTATGGTGCAAAGCATCAAGACGGCGAAGAGTAGAAGGAGAAGCAGACGAGTAAGCAGGGCAACCATAATCGAGCTTAGACAGGACGAGAGAAGAATGTAAAGCAAGGAGAGTGCGCCTATCTGCCCCCCAAGAAGTATGGGACCCTGCACAGAAATCAAACCCAAGTCATACCAATTATGATCTGACCATTACACAGTATTATTGTACATGGCAGTCTGATAATAGATTGTTGAAATGCTGCTAATAAAATGTAAAATATTGGCAAGTCATTTTGAATTTGCTCTATGACAAAACAACTCATGAGTAGTGAAAAAGCATATAAGAAGCAAATTAATTTAGGATATCATATATATACCGTCCATTTGGGTCCCAAATAGTGCAGTCGGGTTTGTTCTCGACTCATAATAGGGAATTCCCGGGTTTAAACCCCAAGCAGGACAGAAATGGATGGGCGTGTTTCCTATCACATAATGAACCCGTTTACCTAGCAGTAAATAGGTACCCAGAAGTTAGTCAGCTTCTTGTGAGGTTGTATCCTGGGAAGAGCCAGTAATTTGACCCTGGGGGGTACCGTGATACAAGCCTAACATGTATATATACACTGGCTGTCTGTTTTCCAACATTATCTGCTCTTCAGTGAAAATAGTAGAAAAATAAATTTCCGTACAGAGGTGCAAAAATGCACATGAATAAATTTTAAGAATTTTAACATAACAATACCATTGAACTACTAACAACAGCATATGCATTATTATTTAACAGAAATTATCACAATGTCAAATATGCTTAACTACCAAGTCATTTTTAATTGTAAGTACAGTACATAAGTAATTATTAACTGAAAATTATCTTGTCAACATCTTTATAATTTTTCAAATAAATTACTACATAATTTGTGTAACCATCTCATACTCTTATTATTTTTATAATTATTTTATAGACATATATATTGTATTCTGTTATATAGGCTAGTACATTACATGCCATGCAAATAAATTCAATAAAGTAATGCATATTTAAATTTCATACACAAGTTTAATTGTAGTTCCAACTAGTTTTGTTATTAGAAGCAATATGCTTCAGGTTTCCCGAAACAAACAAACCGTTTATGTCAGTACTGCTGGAACTCTTACTGTACAGGGATGTGGGCTACCAAATAATGTGTAAAAAAAAAAACATGTGTATGTGTAAAAAATACACCTGCATTTTTACACCTGTGTATGTGTACAAAAACACAAGTGGACCAAATACAGCAGGTTATAATCATGAGACTAATATATGAAGGACTAGTGCATATATAAACATTTATAAATAAATTTTAGTATATACATGACAGACTATATATATATATATATATATATATATATATGTCGTACCTAGTAGCCAGAACTCACTTTTTGGCCTACTATTCAAGGCCCGATTTGCCTTATAAGCCAAGTTTTCCTGAATTAATATATTTTTTCTAATTTTTTTCTTATGAAATGATAAAGCTACCCATTTCATTATGTATGAGGTCAATTTTTTTTTATTGGAGTTAAAATTAACGTAGATATATGACCGAACCTAACCAACCCTACCTAACCTAACCTAACCTATATTTATAGGTAAGGTTAGGTTAGGTAGCCAAAAAAAGCTAGGTTAGGTTAGGTTAGGTAGGTTAGGTAGACGAAAAAACATTAATTCATGAAAACTTGGCTTATTAGGCAAATCGGGCCTTGAATAGTAGGCTGAGAAGTGCGTTCTGGCTATTAGGTACGACATATATATATATATATATATATATATATATATATATATATATATATATATATATATATATATATATATATATATATATATATACTCCACCACTACCCCTACTGTCAATGAAAAAAAAAAAACAGATTGACAATGAAAAGCTTTCTGATCGACCAGTCATATTTTCTATTTATTTCGTGTACAGAAACTAACTTTACTTTTTTGTTTGGCCTAATCAATACACAGTCTTAAATTGTTGGCTTTATTCTTGCCTGAAATGCTACACATACAAGGAATCCCCACAACTGTAAATGATATAGAACTCTACAAATAACCCCCTCCATCTTGTAATATTACAATGGATATGGCACGGTACATTCTTGAATCATTATATTTGTGGAATAAATCCATCTCATATCTGCTGTTTACATAAACTATGTAACTAGAATTGGAGACCAGAGCAAATAAAAATGTATACTACCTTTATAAATTCAGCAAAAACTGTCAATAAACAAAAAATACATAATAATCACAGTAATTAAAGCATTTGTGGCAAAGATTATATATTACTGTAAATACTACTGTAACAATCTTTTCTTAAGCTACCACACCAGTGATCACACAAAACAATCAATATCATCTTTAATTATTTTAACTAATATGAAAGAATGAATAAGCCGTGTGCGTGTGTGTGGTGTGTGTGGTGTGTGTGAGTGTGGTGTGTGAGTGTGGTGTGTGAGTGTGTGTGGTGTGTGTGTAACAAAACTTAATTGATGGCCAATGCATCTGACTGAGCCTCCATGCTTAACTGGTTCTGCAAATCTGATAGTTTCTTCTTAAGAGCTGCAATCCCCATCAGGACGATATTCTCTGGTTTGAGCGCTCCTGCACTCTCCACATTGTAGTAGTACTTGTTAGGTTTGGCTGTTGGGTCAAACTCTGCCTGGGCTGTCAAGAAATATATTAAGTTATAAAAAGAGTTCTATATATTACACACATCATAAATGATTTCACACACACACACACATATTCAGACTTGGGTGACGACACATGTACAATATACAGTACTGTACATACAAGACTGGGCAGATTAAGCCTTAAACAGCAGAACCTATTTTGCGATTCAATATACAATAGAGAAAACATATATTTCTAGTTTCAATTTATAGTACCATATTCAAATAATGATATTTTAGGAATAATTTAAATTAATTTGGTATTACTTAGATTGCCTGGTCAGTTTGTGGATAAACTGTTAAAGGCTGTCTGCTTTTGTATATAGTATATGGTAATTTTCTGCAGGGGGCCGAGAGGTCGCTCCCAGTAGCTATCTTGCAGAGATAGCTCCACACCAATGAGCCACATCAGCCCCAAGAGTCCGATTGGCCTACTGGAGACTAGAGCCCGAACACGAGGATCAGGAAGCAGGGGGGGATTGTTAGAGTGAGGTGGTGGTGGAGGCCAAAACCGTCAGTAGTTTCAAAAATTATACAGTATGACAAAGAGTACTGGGAAGATGGGACACCAGGAGCGTCGCTCTCATCCTGTAACTACACTTAGGTAATTTTTTACACACACACACACACACACAAATGAAATGAGAAAGAAAGAAATGAAAAATGAGAAAGACAAGAACCTCCCCTTAAGGGTGAGGGTTAATGGAGTGAAAAACATGATGGAAGTGCTTAGAAATGCCAGGAAATTGCAGAGTGATGAGGTTGGCAAACTTTGGTCAATAAGACAAGACCTGTCCAAGGAAGACAGAGAAAAGCTGAAAATGAACCTAATTGAGGCAAAACGTCTAAATGGAGATAGAAATGAAGAAGACAGATTCTTTTTTTCTACAAAGTGACAGGGACTGGAAAGCTTGTGAAATGGTACATAGAAACAAAGCAACAAGATCAGTAGTGGAGGGGGAAGTAAAGAGCAAAGGAAAAGGGAACATGTTCCTGAAAACTGTATATACCAACATAGATGGGGTGAGGTCAAAAACTTTAGAGTTGCAAGATATAATCCAGCTTAGGGTCCCAGATATTGTCGCATTATCAGAGACGAAACTTGAAGGAAATATAATAAATGAAGTCATATTCCCAAGGGGCTATTCAGTTTGGAGATGTGACAGGAAAACTAGGAAGGGAGGAGGAGTGGCTGTACTGGTGAAAAAAACACCTGAAGGTAAGAGAGTTAATATTTGAAAACCCTCGAGATATTGACATAATGGCATTGCAGATCTGGAATCAGGATGATAAGCTGATAATATTAAATGCCTACAGCCCACCAGCAAGCAACACATGGACAAAGGAAGAACTGGATGATAAACGAGAGGGCCTCAATGGTCATGAGAGATATTATTGTACAAGCAGATAAGGATAAATCACGACTGTTGATATTGGAGGACTCCAACTTTAAAGCAGACTGGGAGGCCTATGAAGCAAGAACGGAGGACTTTTGGACATGCAGATTTGTGAACCTCATTCTAGAGACATTCTTGTATCAACACATAAAGCAGGCCACAAGAATGAGGGAAGGAGATGTACCATCAGTACTGGATCTAGTATTCACCAGGAAAGAAGAAGAGATATTGAACATCCAGTACCTTCCTCCCTTGGGAAAGAGTGATCACGTCCTGTTAGGCATTGATTATGCTTTAAGATATCATCTAGAAGAAAATGGGGAGATTGAAACAGTTGATAAACTCGATTTAAGGAGAGGTCACTATGGGGAACTTCGAAATTTTTTTAACGAGTGTAATTGGACAGACTTGTTGCTAGGCAGGGAAGTAAATGAAATGTATGCCAAGTTTTTAAAAATATACGAGGAAGGCACACAAACATTCATACCAAAACAGAGATGTAGGGTCAGAAAACAGGATTGGTTCAACAGAAATTGTGAGAGGGCCAGAGACCAAAAGACACAAAAATGGAATCAGTATAGGAAGAGGCCAAACCCCCAAACATACCAGCGATACAAAGATGCGAGAAACAACTACACGGCAGTAAGGAGAGAGGCAGAAAGAAATTTTGAAAAAGGGATAGCGGATAAATGTAAAACAGAACCGGGCCTATTCTACAAATTCATAAACAACAAATTGCAGGTAAAGGATAATATCCAGAAGTTGAAAATGGGAAACAGATTCACAGAAAATGAAAAGGAAATGTGTGAAACATTAAATGAAAAGTTCCAAAGTGTGTTTGTACAAAATGAAATCTTCAGAGAACCAGACACAATAAGAATTCCAGAGAACAACATAAAGCGGATAGAGGTGTCTAGAGATGAAGTGGAAAATACGAAGAACAAAGCAGCTGGAGCAGATGGAGTTTCACCATGGGCTCTGAGAGAATGTGCATCTGAGCACAGCATTCCACTTCACCTGATCTTTCAGGCATCCCTGTGTACAGGAATCGTAGCAGACGTGTGGAAACAGGCTAACATAGTTCCAATCTACAAAAGTGGCAGCAGGGAAGACCCCCTCAATTATAGACCTGTATCATTGACAAGTGTAATAGTGAAAGTATTGGAAAAACTAATCAAAACTAAATGGGTAGAACACCTGGAGAGAAATTATATAATACCAGACAAACAATATGGTTTTCGATCTGGAAGATCCTGTGTATCGAATTTACTCAGTTTCTATGATCGAGCCACAGAGATATTACAGGAAAGAGATGGTTGGGTTGACTGCTTCTATCTAGACCTAAAAAAGGTTTTCGACAGAGTTCCACATAAGAGGTTGTTCTGGAAACTGGAAAATATTGGAGGGGTGACAGGTAAGCTTCTAACATGGATGAAAAATTTTCTGATAGAAAAATGAGGGCAGTAATCAGAGGCAATGTATTAGACTGGAGAAATGTCACAAGTGGAGTACCACAGGGTTCAGTTCTTGCACCAGTGATGTTTATTGTCTACATAAATGATCTACCAGTTGGTATACAGAATTATATGAACATGTTTGCTGATGATGCTAAGATAATAGGAAGGATAAGAAACTTAGATGAATGCCATGCCCTTCAAGATGACCTGGACAAAATAAGTATATGGAGCACCACTTGGCAAATGGAATTTAAAATTAATATGAATAAATGCCATGTTATGGAATGTGGAATAGGAGAACATAGACCCCACACAACCTATATATTATGTGAGAAATCTTTAAAGAATTCTGATAAAGAAAGAGATCTAGGGGTGGTTCTAGATAGAAAACCATCACCTCAGGACTACATAAAGAATATTGTGCGAGGAGCCTATGCTATGCTTTCTAACTTCAGAATTGCTTTTAAATACATGGATGGCAATATACTAAAGAAACTGTTCACGACTTTTGTTAGGCCAAAGCTAGAATATGCAGTGGTTGTGTGGTGCCCATATCTTAAGAAGCACATCAACAAACTGGAAAAGGTGCAAAGACATGCTACTAAGTGGCTCCCAGAACTGAAGGGCAAGAGCTACGAGGAGAGGTTAGAGGCATTAAATATGCCAAAACTAGAAGACAGAAGAAAAAGAGGTGATATGATCACTACATACAAAATAGTAACAGGAATTGATAAAATCGATAGGCAAGATTTCCCGAGACCTGGAACTTTAAGAACAAGAGGTCATAGATTTAAACTAGCTAAACACAGATGCCGAAGAAATAAGAAAATTCACTTTCACAAACAAGAGTGGTAG
This sequence comes from Procambarus clarkii, assembly GCF_040958095.1. Classification (NCBI taxonomy): domain Eukaryota; kingdom Metazoa; phylum Arthropoda; class Malacostraca; order Decapoda; family Cambaridae; genus Procambarus; species Procambarus clarkii. The sequence goes on from NC_091176.1 coordinate 19,156,334, forward strand.
ACGGTTGGAACAAGTTAGGTGAGAAGGTGGTGGAGGCCAAGACCATCAGTAGCTTCAAAGCATTATATGACAGTGCTGGGAAGACGGGACATCACGAGCGTAGCTCTCATCCTGTAACTACACTTAGGTAATTACACACACAGTGTACACATGTACATGAACATGTGTACACACACAGCTACACGTGAGAAGAAAATTACAATCCGCCGACCAGTGGGCAGAGAGCACCACGCCGGCCAGGCGAAGAAGGCACAAAACTGCATCAAAAGGCCCACGTCGACAACAAAATCCAAAGCCCCGGCACAACCACAACACGTGCCAAGACCCAAAAAGTTCAGCCTGCAAGCCAGGAAGACCCCGGAACCCCAGAAGGCAGAACCGGGTCACACACAAGGAAACAAAGCCCCCCGAACCCACAAAGGAGGCCAAAGAGGAAGAAACCTCCGGAACGAAACCAAAGAACCCAAAGGAACCCGGAATCGAACCCAGGGGAGCCCAAACCACCACATTTGCCAGTGGAGATACACCACAGAAAGGCAAAGCACAGCCCCCAGACAGAACCCCCGGGAAATGGCCAAAACGGACCGAAAACTGAGGGACAAGGTGTGGGAACAAGCATAAACAGATAGGGACACTGAGCCCAAACCCAAAACAGACAAAACGGAAAACCTGGTGTAAAATCAACACCCCAAACGTTCCCAGAGGAACAGAAGACGGGCAGAAAACACCAGAAAAGCAAAGAAACGACAACAGGAGAATAAAACCCCTGAAAAAGGGTGAAAACTCACCCAAGCAGCTCGCTCGCACACCCAGGCGCATGTAAATAAACCGCAACGCCGCCCTGGTGGCCACGCCGGGAAACTGGCAGAAGAAAATGACCACCAGAACAGAAGGCTATGACCGACGCAAAAGATACGAAAACACGCCAGCAAAAGTGGGAAGCAAGCAGACTGGATGGGCGAAAAACTCCGCCCAGAAGCATAAAACCCAGGCAGGGGCAAACAGCCCCAGTACTGCTAGCAGGCATCCACCCCCCCCCCCAGCGCCGGGAACCTGCAACAGAGGCCCTGGGGCAGAGCCGTCCTCCAAGCCCTCAGCCCTTAAAGAAAAGGAAGAGTCCATTGGAAAGGCAGCAAGGGCCGCTGGTAAGACCCAGAAGCCTTGGCAGGAGGAACAGGCTCGAAAACCTCCATCCCCAACCTGAACGGGGCAGGCCCCCGAAACAACCCAAGTCTCGGCCCCAACTAGACAACACCCCGACCCCGAAACCTGCAGACGGTCCAGAGCCGGGAACAGGGAGGGAAAGGGGCGAACAGCACCTAACCAAAACAGGGCGGCCCCGGGGCATCCGAGTGGGAAACCAACCTAGTGTGTTGCAGCAACCTAACCTAGCTTGCAACACGGATGCCGCCTGTACTCTGAACAGTAATAACATCCGGAGAGTACTGGAGAACAAGCAGTGAATATCTCTTGCAAGATTCCGGGTGAAGATGTCAGTGACCCAACAGGCAACATGACGGAGGTAAAAGTGGCGGCTGTCACCCGGAGACAAGGGCACAGCAACCAACGAACTCGCACAAGATGGGTTGGAACCCGGAAGACGCATTCAATGGTCCACCGAGCCCCGACAGGGTTTTCCAGGGCCCGTAGGGTAACAACTATGGGAAGCCTGGGCAAGGTGTTGCTAACCAGTTAAAACCCAAAACTAACAAGGAGTAGAGGACAACACTGAAAACCCCTGCGACGTGTACAATCACGGGGGCCTAGCAGAGGGCCACCAAACACTACCAGTGGAATTATAGCCACACTAGGCAGACCCCCACCAGGCGAATGAAAAAAGAAAACCCCCGCAATAGTACATCGTCCCCAGAGGCAACAGGAACCGGTCGTCGCTTAGGTGGCAGGTCGCGCAACACCTTCATGCCCTAACCAGCACAATACCAGTCCCTACCCAGGGCTAAACAAGGGTTCCGAGCCCCAGCTGGCCCCAAGGGCGAGGCAAATGCCAAGCAGCAAGAACCTCTATGGGAATGGTTCCCGAATGCCCCAGGGAAGATAACGCTGTAATGCAGGGGGCAGTACTCACAGAGCGCTTAGGGGAGGAAGCCCCTAAGTGCATGCAGCCCCGGTACTGATGAGGAATACCTGGCCACCGCACAACACAACACACTGCAGTGAACACCACGATAGGCAAACATCGCCTAGGAAACTGAGGCCAGAGAAGCGTCTATCCCGGTTGACATCACCTTACGAACTGATGCTAGGCAGCCGGCGTGGTGAGGTCCAGGGCTCCCCCCTCCCCCTCTCGGGGTGGGGAGGGCTGCGCGGACGATCGGCGCGGCAGTAAAGTGTGATGTTTGCTTGTTTCCTTGGGATTGTAGGGAGTTTCTACCTCTCTGTTCGGTTTTAAGTTTTTGTTTTTAACATGTGGGATTTGTTTAGTTATGCCTACCTTTCTGGGTGAATAACCCCAGTCGATGGCAGATAAGGAAAACCCCATCCATATATAAGGGGGTTTTCCATGGCCATTGCTCCCTGAAACCTCTCTGAAGGGGCCAGGTTCTGGCACTGATCCTTGGTAGGTCTGAACTCCTTAGCTAATGTCCCAGTCTAATATAACATACATTAGCCAGATAAGCTCCAGGGAGGTGTAGGGGCTCCCCACAGAAACTATAGTTCTAACACAAATTACTAATAGAAATGGTGAATCACTATAGAATCTATAAATTAAAAAATAATCCTTTATTGCATATGATCTTTAACAGTAATCAAATTCATTAATAAATCATTGGCATCATAGACATACCCAGTTTTGTGTGGCATTGTTTTTTGGAGAGCCTAGCAAATTTTCAAAAAGTAGATCACAGCATTTGTGACAGGAAGCTTTACAATACCTAGAGATGGAACAGGGTTGGTATCCACCCATAGTAACAACAATTGTATGGATAAGGATGTTAGCTCAGCCCAAGGAGGAATAAGAAAAGTTAGAAATTGTTTAGGAAATCATGCACAGAGCTTCAAGCCTGCAGTATGTTAGTTGGCAGTAATTACCAGAGGAATTTTAATGTTGATTGAAGTGAATTTAAATAGAAAGTAGTCTGGATTCTTCTGTAATTTCAACAACTTTAATCAATATAGCAGAGGTAGCAGCAACATAACTCTGTAATGTGAATTTACTCCCACCAAGCTGTGGTATCTCCAGATACCTGGGTTATGTGGAGAGTCTCTGACTACTTCTCTTGCCTAATTACGGTGCAGTTCTAATGATCTTATTCCAATGCCAATTCTGTACATAGATGCACACAACATTCATCAAGTTAAAGTTATCATATTGCCAGATTTATTTATCAAAAATAGCTTTCTCTGAATATTTTTTTATTGAAATTACAAAGGCAGCATTCTGTTAGCAAGCTATTCACAACTAATAGTTCTGCAAACTGGAATGTTCCGTGTTTTGCCTTAATATAACGCAGTCAGAAGCTCCTCATGCAATGTAATTCCTTGGTTCTAATTTTTTTCAAGAAAGTGAGGCCCTAATAAACAAGGACACTAACCAAATGCATAAAAGATGCATATTATTATTATCACACTCATTCTAGAAATTCAAACTTGAACCTTATTTTTGCTTAGTTGATGGCCAGTGCATCTGTCTGAGCCTCCATGGTGAGCTGGTTCTGGATATCTGATAGCTTCTTTTTTAGGATGGCAATACCCATTAGTACAATGTTTTCAGGTTTGAGGGCCCCAGAGGCCTCAACGTTGAAGTAATACTTGTTTGGTTTCCCAGTAGGATCAAAAGGTGCCTGAGCTGCATGAGTATGAAAGGAAGTAATTATCAAAAGAAGGCACCAGGCCAAGAAGTATGGAGGAAAATGCGAGTGTCAAGAGCTCATGGAAATATGGCTGATGAAGCATAGAAAAGTAACTATAATTAAAGAAATTACAGAGTGGAACACACAACAAAATTCAAGTTTGTAATGACCTGGTTCAGGTCATGATCAACAGTGTTGTCTTTAATATTAAACGGCTAAAGTAACAGAATTAAAATTAAGAAATTTAAATATATAGTATCCATAACATCCTGTAAGTCACATGAAATATTTACTTAAATAATACAGTGCTGGTAGAATAGTTTATCACCAACCTGTAAGTTAGCACTCATCATGAAAGATGTTACTTACGTGTATTTTCATCCAAGGTTGAGTATTCACTCTTGGGCCATTCTTCTGGCTTTGGGAGAAGAGTATGCCTCTGAGCGTTGTCTGGGTCGTACTCAAAGGCTACACTGCTTGTGGGGTTCCACTTTGCATGCTCCTTGCCAAATCCTTTAACAGCATAAGCTCGGAGTCTTAATGACTGACCCTTGCGAAGCTTAACGATAAGAATGTCTGGAAAAAAAAACAGTGTTGAATATAATGAAACATCATTTTCTGGGCGAGCCCCAGAGGCTCCCTGGAGCTATCGGGCTAATATGCGATATACTAGTCTAGGGCATTAGTCAATGGAGTTCAGCCTACTGGGGACCACGAGCCAGAACCTGGCCCCCCTCAGAGAGGAACAAGGAGCAATGGCCTCTGGAAAATCCCCCTGTGGTTGGGGGTATTCCTTATCTGCCATTGACTTGGGTTGCGCACCCAGAAAGGTAAACATAACAAAACACACCCCAACTGGTAAGAAAATTGCAACCGAAGACTGAAACAGGGAGGCAGAACTCCCCTAATTTTCAAGGAAACAAGGAAACAAGTAAAGTCACACCTCGCAGCCGCAGCCTTCCCCTCTCCTCCCTTCCCTAGGAGGGGGAAGGGGAGCACCGGCTTTTCAACCCCAGTTCGGAGGATAAGCATCAAAAGCAAAACAAAACCGCCGACCAGAGGGAGGGAGGGTGCCAGGGAGCCTCCGGGGCTCACCGAGAAAATGGTATCTCATTACATTCAACTGGTTTTCTGTAGGGAGCCTCTACGGCTCCCTAGAGCTACATAATCCAAGATATGTAAAAGAGGGACTTACCCGGGAGGCAGCCGCCATGCGTTCCTCAACCCAAAGGCGAGACAACTGGCTACAACCAGCCACACATGAATGTGCAGAACCACGAATGTTGACCAAATAATGGGCAGCCAGGACCCAGTTCGATCTCTAAAATCCCTGTGTCTGAATGTCAGCCCAAGACATGTTGCTGAAGATGGCAGCCAAAGCAGCAAACGAGTGGAGGAGTAGAACGAACCAGCCATGTACCGGACTGAACCAATCTGCTAAAAGAGGCAGAGCTGCGGAAAATGCCACGGGTTCTAACACCAAACGGCCACCACCTGAAACCAAGGCAGGGCCGGCTTCCAAGGCAGGGCTGGCTTCCAAGGGGGCCACTAGGACAACTCTCCCGCAGTAAGACTCTAAATGAGCCAGAACCCAAAGCAACAGCTGGACCGGGAAGAAAAGGTACATGTAACCCCACCTCGACCAGTGCTGCCGAAAGGAGTCCACTGTGATGGCTCTGCAGTCGGGGAAGTGCGCCACAGATATCGGGAGATGCCAAGGCCACGCTGATGGGAAAAAGTCCGCCACCGAGAACCTGCACATCCGGCAGAGCCAACTGAAGTAATCGGAGTGGACCGTCCATTCCGTGGACAGGGGAATGAATCGGGACAGGTCGTCCGTAAGGACGCTGGACACTCTCCAGGATATGAACCACACCGAGAGCCAAACCCCAAGAATTCAGCAGACGAGCCACTCGAAGCGACCAGCCCCAAAGAGCCAAGGACCGAAGAATACCCCCGCAGTTCAATCAATGAACCACCGAATGTCTGAATGTAGCCGGATCGTTGATCCCTAATCCTCCGAAGCGACAGCCAAATCGCCGCAAACTCCCGTACCGTGCTGTGAGCCCGACAGAAAGACGGACCTCACTTCCCCTGACCAGCATGGCAAGCACTGGTCTCAAAGCCCCAGCCGAGAGATGATGTGTCCGTGAACACATCGATCAAGAGCTCGAGTAAATCCGAAGAGGAAGCTGGTGACACAGCAACGGACGCAAGGCCCATGGAGGCCAAACCTACCGATTGCGAGAGCAGAAGGGGCGTCCCCGGAGGAACCAGAACAGATGCTGAAGCCAAACCCGACCCAACAGGAAAACCAGCATGGGGAAGTTCAGACTCTCACAGAACTGCTCAAGCAACCAGTAAGTGACCCGGGACCGACCAACCCCCCCCAGAAGCATCTGAAGGTGGGACCGTAGCCACAGCAATGCCTTCGGAGGAAGAGATAGGGAAGCGGTCCAAAAGTCATGATGGAACCAGATGGGACTTCTTCCAGTAACCCGAACCCGGCAAGCTGGGAACGAACCACACCCCTGGCGAGCAGACAAGCAGACCGGCTGGGAACCCACACCAACCAGTCGTCGAGGTAGGCCAGAACCTGAACCCCTATCAGAGGCAGATGGGTCACCACGACCCGGGTAAGACGCGTCAATATGCGAGGAGCCAGATTCAAGTCTAACCCCCCCCCCCAGTACCTGAACCAAGGGGTACGAGCAATGAAAACAGACCAAGACACATAAGCGCACCATACAACACAGGCTGAAGGAACGCCCAAGAAGCCAAGGAACACAAAGAAAACCCCTGTGGCAGAGGAGGACACAAAGGGAACACACAAGGAAGGGAAGCGGAGGAAACCGACCTCCTCCGTTAACAGTGAGACCAAGCCTAATTGATTTCTGGGATCAGGAATTCTCTTTCAGAGCAGATGTCTTATCTGTCAGGTTTCATTTTAATACTGCTTCATAAAAATGAGAGGTACTCAATCTGATATTAGTCTATTGTCTATAAATATATTTACCTCCACTTCTCAAAACAATGTGCACTCACCATCAGATTCACCATATTCACTGGCCTCATCTTCACGGTGGCGTGAGGTGACTGGTATTACTCTGGCATCTGAAGACTTGAGATCTGCTGTGGTGATTTGACGTGTATGGTCATCCTGACACTTGACATCTAAAGTGAACTCTACCGAACATTCTGGGCAGTAGTCTGTGCATGAGCAGTCCTGCAATAGTTAAAGCTTGATACACAATATCCTTTCATAGATGTACATTAAGCACCAAGCTAAATTTTTCAATATAAAAGCCACATTTATTCAGACAGCTTGGTCCCTGACTGTGTACAAATGAAATCTACAAGCATTATACAACTCCAGAATATGCAATTACAGTACTGTAAATTAAATAATCCATATTGTTCACAGCAGTTTCAATTTATAAACAAACTCGGAATTGTTTTTAAAATGCTTAAAAATTCATGTTACAAAAAAATACAAGTACACCTATATTTGCACAGTTAGAGGAAAAGTATTATTTTAACACAGTTCATTAATCTACTGTACACTGATCAGCAGAGAATTATAGTTCACAAACCCTAGAGAACTGCATCTGCTCAATGCGTTCGTCAGATGTGAAAGGAATGAGACCAATGCGATGCGCAATGAACTCATCACTCAAGACAGTTGAATTCTCCTCAAGTTGGACCCAATCAATTGCAATAGTGGGAGTTTCAGCCATAAGAATTCGTCTGATACTGTTGGCCACACTGTAAACAAAATGTGTATTGTCATCACAAGTTTTAAATGCTGTATTATGATTTTTACAATAGATAAAGCCAGAGTTGAATGTAATGAAATGCCATTTTCTGGGTGAGACCCGGAGGCTCCCCAGAGCTATCCAGGCTGGTATGTAACTATTAGCTTTCTGGCATCAAAGTGCATGGAGTTCTTGCCTACCGGGGACCACGAGCCAGAACCTGGCCCCCTCAGAGAGGCACGAGGAGCAATGGCCTATAGAAACCCCCAGTGTGGTTGGAAGCATTCTATGTCTGCCATCGACCGGGTCGGGCACTCAGAAAGGCAGGCACTTCAAAACAAAGCCCTATCGTGGTGAAAGTATTGTTACTGAAAACCAAATGAGTGGACACAACTCCCCAAATGAAAACTAGCAACTAGCATGACGTCATCACATCGCCGCCCCACCGTCTGTGCAAACCCCCTCCTTCCCCAGTAGGATAAAGAGGGAGCCCCAGACCCTTGCGCCAGCGATCCAACCCGCAATTCTTAGGCTGGATGTAAAAAACGTGCAAAAACACCGCCGTCCAGAGGGAGGGAGGGATGCCCGGGAGCCTCCTGGTCTCACCCAGAAAATGGCGTTTTATTCAATGCTGGTTTTCTGGGGGGGGGAGTCCCGTTGGCTCCCCAGAGCTACCTCACCAAAGATAGGAAAAAAGAGGGAACGACCTGGGAGGCAGATCCCATGCATCCTAACTCAAAAACAAGACAACTGGCAAAACCGAAGGACCCAGCAGACAATTTGGGAGACCCAAACCCCAGAATAGGAGGGAAGGAAGGGACCCCGGGCAATCCAAAGTGCGCCGAAAACAAAGAACTCGGCACCGAGAATGTGCCAAGAACAGCAGAGAGCCACAACCGAACACAACACATGATGCACCCCCGGCCCGACCAACCAAGCTTCAACAATCCAAGGGCCCCTCCGGAAAACAGCAGACCCATACATCGCCAGAAAAGACGGAGACTGCTGCAAACGAACAAACCTACCTCCAGGACATAACGAGCAGAAAAACACCTGCACCAGAGGAGAGCCTGAAGCTTCCTGATCCAACCTCCAGAGGACAATGCCAACAGGGAAGAGACCAGGAAAAACAATCCTGAACCGTAGGGGCCACGGCGAACCGAAGAGAAGAGAGAAGAGAGAGTACCCGGTCCAACGACCAGGATGGCACCAGAGGTGCATGAGCAGGCCGGAGGTGAAAATGCACGAAACAGCTTGCGGAATGGGGCAGAAGTAACCAATACCGAACGCAAGCTGGAGCAGTTCCGCCAGCACTGCACGATATGAGACGACAGTATAAAGCATAAGATGACGGGCCTGGAACAACCATGAAAGGAAGGACAAGACAACCCTATCAGGGACCGAAGTATACCTACACAGTACTGTATTAGGAACTGGAAGGTCCGCCAGCAACTTCAGATCGCCGCCGAGTCGAAGCATGCAGGTGGGAGACCAACAACGAAGCTACCTGCACCCCATACAAGAAATGAGAAACTGGAGACAAAACCTCCAGATGCAAAGACCCAAGGAGAAGAACGAACCAGCCTCATACCGGCCTGGACCGATTTGCAGAAAGAGGTGGAGCTGCGGGAAAACCCTCGGGTTCAGACACTGAACAAGCAGCTCCTGAAACCAAGGCTGGGTCGGCCACCAAGGAATCAGAAGGACAACTCTCCCCTGGTAAGTCTCCAAGCGAGCCAGGACCTAGGACCCACGCAGTCGGAGGGAGGGTGGGGGGAGGCTGGGAGGGGGGGGCTGGAGGGGGAGCATAGAGGCGCCAGTCACATGTTGTCTCTACAGCCTCTACTAACACCATTACTTCAGCTTCCCTTGACAACTTCTACCACTGACAACCTGCCTCCTATGAGAATACGTAACTTACACCACTAGAATAGTAGTAAGAAGAATAGTAGTAAGAAGAATAGTAGTAAGAAGTGTCCACAAAGTAAATATGCAGTTGGTGCCTTTATAGCATTGGTGAGTAATAGATAACAACAAATAATAATGAGTGAGTTATATAACAAAATAGAGCATAAGAAAAAAAATACTGTATATAATAACAACTTTTATGTTCAAATGGTCAAATATCCAACAAAACACCGTAAATCCTGGTGAAGAATTGAGGGATAGTCACTGGACAAGAGGCACTGGTAAACTGAGCAGCGATCGCCATGCCACCAAGCGCTAGTTGGCCTGTACGTGTATCAACACCCTCGTAGCCTGAGGCAACCCTCGTATCCCGATACAGTACAAATTTTCCGAGCAAATCCTGCTCGTAACCCGAAAAACTCGTAACCAGGGGCGCTCGTAAGCCGAGGTACCACTGGAACTGATAATAACATTAGGCAATGAATTTATATGATATGCTCTACTTTGTTATATAACTCACTCATTATTATTTGTTGTTATCTATTACTCACCAATGCTATAAAGGCACCGACTGCATATTTACTTTGTGGACACTTCTTAGTACTATTCTTCTTTGTGTGCGTGGGACAGGTGCTTGCATCTCTCTATTATTGCAATATCCATCAGTTCCAGTTAATAGGAGCTGTTCTCATCATCAACAAAATGCTTTTTTATTTTTAACATTCGTTTAAAATAAATTTTTGAAAAAATTTTGATGAAAGTTTAACGACACTGAAGCCAATAAGTTTGAGATTTGTTTAACATTTTCAAGATGCTGCGCGTACTAGTGGCTTTACAAGATTGTAAATACTAGGCTTTGTATTCTCTCTAACCCAATGTACCTTCTTGTATATAAATAAATAAATAAATAAGTAATGTTTACATAATTTGAATATTTTTCGAATTATGCCCCCCTTATGCCGAGCAGTTTAAGGGTTAACTGCGCTAACTCATCTGGCGCATAATTATTTAATACCTGATTAATGTTTACCAAACATAAATGAATTATGGCAAGACTGTATGTTTGCTAGGTACATGCTGATAGCCAAGATATATATATATATATATATATATATATATATATATATATATATATATATATATATATATATATATATATATATATATATATATATATATATATATATATATATATATATATATATATATATATATTATATAATAATGCACTTCACAAATATTTATTTAGATAAGGATAACAGAAGCACAAAATACATCCATAAATACCAGCGAGAGCATCTGTATACCTTAGATCTGTATCCTCGATGAAAAATTTGATGTTCTCCTCAGAGAGTTCCATGAGGTTCAGCGAGGGTTGGTTAGCGTAAGGCATGACTGCTGCTCCACACTCTTGTTTGGGGCCTCAAGTGTCAGTCTGTGTCAAGCCTGTCAAGCCACCTGTGTCAGTCTACACCAAGCCAGCTGTGTCAGCCTATATCAAGCCAGCTGTGTCAGTCTACGCCAAGCCAGCTGTGTCAGTCTACGCCAAGCCAGCTGTGTCAGCCTATGTCAAGCCAGCTGTGTCAATCTATGCCAAGCCAGCTGTGTCAGTCTACGCGAAGCCAGCTGTGTCAGTCTATGTCAAGCCAGCTGTGTCAGTCTATGTCAAGCCAGCTGTGTCAATCTATGTCAAGCCAGCTGTGTCAGTCTATGTCAAGCCAGCTGTGCCAATCAATTTCGGCCGTCACCCTTAAGGGAGTCTGCGTGAGCCTGGACGAGGGGCGCTGTGTGTGTGTGTGTGGCCGGGGCCTCACGCTCCACCCGGGGCGCTCTGTGTACAGGTAGCCTCTAGCCACACTACCACCGTCATGCAGTGCTGCAGTTACTCTCAATATACAATATAACAACAAGTTGCTTGTAATGCATAACACAGATGTTGTCATACATGGTGGGATGGTATATTGATCAATGTTATGTAACCCGGCTAATGTTGCTAGTAAACGTGATTCTACTATTTATAAAAGGCAAAATTATATTAGTTTCAGAATCTTTGCAGATTATATTCTTAATCCACTCGACAACTATCGTTATCTGACAGATATATAACACTGTTCAAATTCTCGATAGTACAAAATATCCTAATATAGGTATAAATTACATAGAGCAGGTGTGAATGCAGCAGCTAGTGACGCCACGAGCGGGATATTTAAACGGGTTTCAGAAAGAAATATGTCGAGTACACCAAGACGTGCGCCCCGCTTCTTGGTGCATACAGTGTTATTTTTGTCATAAACTATATAAGTTAAGAACTAAAGTATATACTTACTAGTTGGCCAGTAAGTTATTGTGGTCGATATAACCTTAACACCGGGGCCAAGAGATATACCCAGTGCACGGGAAACACGAACATTACCTTTCTTTACCTGATTGATGAAGATTAAGCCACCACGGCTGACAGAATGGCACTCAACAGACTTGAATGGGAAAATGCCTAAATTGCATCATGATATGTATGCCTATAGAAGAGGGGTTGGCACAGTGAAGTGTATTACAACTCTATTAGCCCACTTGAATGACAGACCAGGAATGCTGATATTGTATCAGCAACACTTGAGAAAGCCTTTGAACTAGCTAGCGCCCCAGCTATCCCCTGCTGCCTCATCGACGTGGTCAAAGGTCAAATGGTTGGTCTAAGGCAACCTGCTCTCCTGGACCAAAAACTGTCTCATAAACAGAGAGGCAAGCGTGAAACTTCATGGCACAGTCTCTGAATACAAAAGGCATGAAAACGGTACACCGCAAGGAGGCATTCTCAGCCTCCTTCTTTTCAACTGTTTAATGGACAGAATAATGAGGTTGAAACTCCCACAACACTGCAGGCTGCTAAACTTCGCAGACGACCTTGTCATCATCATAAAAGGAAGGGTTGCGGCGCACCTTGCACCCAAATGTATATACATACTAGTTGGTTACAGTCTCCGTGGTGTAGTGGTAAGACACTCGCCTAGCGTTCCGCGAGCGCTATGTCATGGGTTCGTATCCTGGCCGGGGAGGATTTACTGGGCGCAATTCCTTAACTGTAGCCTCTGTTTAACGCAACAGTAAAATGTGTACTTGGATGAAAAAACGATTCTTCGCGGCAGGGGATCGTATTCCAGGGACCTGCCCGAAACGCTACGCGTACTAGTGGCTGTACGAGAATGTAACAACTCTTGTATATATCTCAAAAAAAAAAAAAAAAAAAAAAAAAAAAAAAAAAAAAAAAATGCTTTGACTGCATCAGTGAAGAGGCAAAGCAGATTGGTATTGTAACGTACGATTATGTTACGTTGTTGAGTAGATTAGATACAGTGTTTAGTGAGTTTTCATATTTATTTAGTAGTCTTGGACACAGCAGTGTCGTAGAAGTTGAGACAGAGCTTGGAGCAAAGCAGAGAGCTGAGTGAGGCCGGAGTCGCGAATCTCGAAGCGGGCAAACGTGGCTGCTCGATGGGGAATCATGAGTGTCTAAACTCGATGGGGTGGTGAGTGTTTAAACTCGATACGGTCGTAGTCTGCTGTCTGCTCTATATCGAAGCTGTAGCGTCTTGGGGTCAACTAGAACTGTACACGCCGAGTGCAACATTCTTGAGGTTGAAGAGGTGTGGTAAATCAGAATCGTCTGTATTCAAGTTAACTGAATCACTGTGGAAATTGTATTGTTGGCTATTCGTTGTTGTTGTTGTTGTTGTTTAAGATTCGCTACTTGCAACAAAAAGTTTCCAGTAGCACGGGTTATAGTGAGCCCGTAGTGGACTTACCTGGCACGAAGTGGAGCTGTAGAGTTGTTGGCTATTCGTTGTTGTTGCTGTTATAGATTCAGCTACGAATCTGTTATAGATTCAGCTTCACCATAGCACGGGCTATGGTGAGCCCGTAACTTACCTGGCACAGGAGCGGGGCAAGAAGCACGGGCTATGGTTAGCCTGTGGTTGGCTATTCGCTTCTTTGCGCTTATATTGTTGGACAACACCTCAGCTTCCTCCCATAGAATGGAAAGAATGTTACCTGTAATTAGGGAAAAGATTATAGCTTCGCATTTAGTGTTAATTGAGTTTGTCATTAATGTAATGAGAGGTTGGAGTGAGTATAATGTTTACTCGCTACAGTATCAAACTCAACCCCACTAGGATAAAAGTCATGCTCATAAAAATAGTGAAGCCCAACATCCAACTAACAGTACAGGGTCAACCAATTGAATGGGTTGACACTTATCAGTATCTAGGAATAATCTTGGATACACACATCCAGATCAGCGTTATATGACAAAGAGTGCTGGGAAGACGGGACTCCACGAGCGTAGCTCTCATCCTGTAACTACACTTAGATAATTACACTTAGGTAATTACACATCAGTTTTAATGCTGAGGTCACTTATTTGAGAGAGAGATCGAACTGCGACCCGGACGACAATACTCAGGTCGTTAACCTCCCTCTCTGGAGAAGCCAATCTGCAAGTCCTTCGCACATACTGTGTACAGGCAGCCAGATCAGTGATCGACTATGCCGCACCTGCACTCACAAGCTTATCACAATAACAGTGGAAAAAAAGCTTGAAGTAGCACAAACCAATGCTATGAGAGCTGCCCTGGGAGCCCCGATGTGGACCAAGCTTGAAACTCTAAGACTTGAAACGGGTTTGCCCTCTCTTCAAGAAAGAATATCTCAAAGAACAGCTAAGATTATCATTAAGATCATTGTTTCCCCTGATCCAGTCCCAGTTCGACAGGTCTTGGTGGTTAGACTAGGCCAAAACAACGGAAACTCTTGGGCTGCCAGACCTGGAAAAGTCCTGAACAGGTAAAAATTAAAAAGAATGATTCTTGACAGAGGTGATCAACCACACCCAAACTATACTTGTTCCCCACCGTGGGAGGAGCCTACCTTCAAAATGGTAACAGAAGGTCTTCCAATGAAAAAGGCTGCCTATAGTAGTAGGCATACATCAGTCTCGTGAGACTATGGAGTTGCGCTCTGGTTGTCAGTCTAGAGTGGCCTCTCCAAGGCACAAAGCCAAGGTAGGTTGATACAGAGGAGAAGCTGTTACCCAAGCAACAGGTTCCCCCTATCCACAGCGCCGAAAGTCTCCAATGGAAAGGCAAACGCCAATACGATTGGTTCCAGCGCCGTCGCAGGAACTGAGCTCCGGAGTTGACCTCGAAGTTGGTGAAAGAAGGCACAGGGACTCCAAACCTGGAGACCTCCGTGGTCGGGGAAGGAGAAGAACCACCCCAGCAAGGACAAGAACAATCCCAGCCTCCCAAAGCAGAGCTTGGGCCGAACGAGCCCCAGGAGATGGACGTCCCGGTCTCGCACCTACGGGTTCCAGACAGAGATCGTCTTAGCCCTCTTTCATCCCCCCAAAAAGTGATAATTATTAAATACAACAATTGTTAATTATATATATTATTATTATTATAATTATTATTTAATAATTATCACTGCCTATGGTAAAACAATCCTAAGGCGTTAGTTTAGTTTAGTTCATTTATTATGCACCCCATACCCATCTTGTGGGCGGTAGTGGAAAGGGTTACAGAGGCACATAATGGGCTCAGGGACTGAACCCCACAATTCATTTAGCTAAGCAAGTTACAATCTTGATGAGCTAGTTACAAAATTCAATATAAGTCGTCACATCAACAATGGGTTCGAGATCGACCTCAAGTACAGGTTCTAAATTAAGCAACTGACATATGTGGAGAGCTAGTGTCAAAATTTATATGTTTGTCCTGCACACCGCCCCCCATCCAGTGGGCAGCGGTGGATAGGTTACAATCACTTAGTTACTACCTACAGTTAGCAAACTGGGAATATTTGGCTAAAATTTCTGGTAGCAGATCATTTTGAATGAAATATTGACACATCGCTGGAACATTGGTTATAGAATTGTCTCTATATTCACGTATCTTTTCGCACTCCATCACATAGTGACGGAGGGTGTGCGAACAATTTTGTTGACACAGTTTACATTTGGTCAGGTCTACATCAGCAGATAATGAGAATTCCCAGAGATACTTGTAACCGAGTCTAAGCCGAGCAGCAGTAACATCTAGAAGTCTGCTGATTTTATTGGATGATCCATAGATGTGTGGCTCCTCTTGCATGATAGTATGATGATAGATGGAATTACTGGTGTCAATTTCACTTTGCCTCAGATCTACAAGATCTTGTTGAAGTTCTCGGTGTACTGCTGCTCTCAGATTGCTCATTGACAATCCAAGGTTACACTCAACGGCTCCTTTAAAGGCAGATTCTTTGGCTAACTTATCAGCTCTATCATGCATTCGGAGGCCAACATGAGATGGAGACCACATGAAATGGACTCTGTTACCATCCTTAATAATTTTGTTGTATTTGTGTCTAGCTTCGGACACGAGCATGTTACAGTTATGTCTTAGAGTTGAGAGCATTTAAGGATGATAAGGAGTCACTTACAATTAATGTATCAAGTTTGGAGACTTGTACACATTTCAGTGCAAGGATCAAGGCAAATAGTTCAGTCTGAAGGGTAGAGGCCCAGTTGTTTATACGGACTCCCCACTCAAAGTATAGGCCATCGCCCATTGTCAGGACAACTGCACTTCCAGCTGCACCCGTGGTGCGGTGTAGGGAACCATCAGTGTATATAATTTGAGAGAGAGAATGCTCTGTGGACAGAGCATCAATATGGCTTAAGGCGTTGAGCTTTGCCTCAAGACGAAGCTTGGGCTGATCTCTAATTTGCTTCTTGGGTGGAAAGGGAGGGATTAAAACTGGAAAGGGTGTAACCTCCCACGGTGCAGGAAAGTGCCGTTGTTGTTTCTCTTGGTACAAATCATGAACCCCATACATTCTGAGTTGATCTGCAATGCTGATCAATGCAATAAAGAAATTCTGGAGGGCTTCTGTGCAAGGATTAGGATGAGTTAGCCTAAGCATTTTTATACCAATTTGACAGTTAATTTCAGTAACACGATCAACAACGCTCAGAATATTAAGTTCCTTTCTCATATTAAGTATCTTTGTGGTACGAGGGCACCCAAGGATTATCCTCAAGGCTTCGTTCTGCAATTTTTCAAGCCTTCCAAGCTTTCTTTCAGGCATCAAAACAAGCAGAGGTGCAGACAATTCTGACATTGGCACCATAGCCTGAGTGATAACCTGCAACAGCCTTGAGAGCTCGGAGCCTCTCTTTATACTGACGACAGAGTCTGAATACAACAGGACCATACAGTGGCACCTCAAGGCCAAGGTATTTGAATCTGTTTACATAGTCAAGCTGGGAGCCATCAGACAGTTGCATCTTGCGAACAGCTCCTCCCTGCCTGGGTGGGCACCGATTTAGTATCTTTGTTTTCTCTGCTGAGATAATTAAACCTAGGTCCTGACATGAGTCTAATACAGTTAAGAGTGTTCTGCGTGTTAGTATACCCAGTAGTGTGTATCATTATATCATCAGCATAGCTAATGATGTGGACGTTGGGTTTGCTCGGTATAGAGTTTAACAGCGTGTTTATTAAGATATTAAATAAGGTAGGACTGAGGACACCACCCTGCGGGGTACCTAGTTCAAAGTCTCTTGTTACACTCCTATGCCCCTGGAAAAATACAGATGACTTTCTGTTGGATAAGTAACCCCTGATCCAACAAAGAAGCCGACCACCGATATTCATTCTTGCAAGCTCACTCAAGATAACATGTCTATTTGCAATATCAAAGGCAGACTTAAGATCTAGGAAGGTGGTGTATGACTTTTCAGTGTGCAGGGTAAGAAAGGTGGTGATGCAATGATACACACTCCTTCCATGCATGAAGCCATATATCTGGGGGGGATAGCATGGTTCTTATTCTATGGAGGAGACGGTTTAGGACCATTCTCTCGAATGTTTTGCAAATGCAGCTAGTAAGGGAAATTGGGCGGAAAGCATTCTCTTGATTTGGCTTAGGAATTGGAATGATTATACTGTTGGTTCAAGAGTTAGGAAGCTCCCCAGTAACATAGCTCATATTATACAGCTCAAGCAGGGGATTCCCTGGTACTAAAGGGAGCAGACGCAATATGTCATAAGTGATACCATCTTCACCGGGGGATGTGGCTTTGCCTTTGTTTAGGGCCGCGAGTAATTCAAACTCAGTAAATGGCACGTTGCATTCATCTTCCTTGTGGAGCATGAAGTCAACGAGCCTTTCTCGATCTCCGTAACCAGCATTTAATCTGAACTGTATGTCTGGGGGAAGATTATTGAAGCTAGAGGTGGTTGCCCAAGCATCGACTAACTCGTTTGCTCTGTGTAGAGGGTGAGGGTGTGCTACTTGGCCGATCTTATCGCCTTTAATTCTTTTAATATCCTTCCATGCCTGGCTGAGGGGGGTGTGAGAGTTGAGACTGTTAACAAAAGTTTCCCAGTTATCTTGCCTGAGCTCTGTCATGCGCTCCCTCGCCTTGGCTAGGGCTTTCTGAAAGAGCTTGAGCATTGCTGGCGTACGTGTTTCCCTATATGCAAGCCCAACTCGTCTGGCAGTGCGTTTCAAAGTCAGCAGTTTGGGGTCATTGTAATAGGCATGGTGTTTATTACCTTTCATATCGTTCCAACTATTGGATGGTGCAGGGGGCCGACCTAAAGGGTCAGCAAACATCTGAATGCTCTGTACTAGACCGTCGTTAAATGTCTGGACTGTGGAGGGATCAGTTCACAGAGGTGACGTACAGTCTATTGCCGTGTGGAAATCAGTTCACCCTGGGCAGTCCTGAACTCCTGACCCGTTTCCTGCGAGGACAAGTGGCCACTGTCGGTAAGCAGTGTGTTGGCTGCTGTACTTAGGCAGTGTCATGTGGACCAACGTACCTGGGACTTGGAGGAGTTACTAGATGACAGTACGGTACTGGCCGTCTGCCGAGAAGTACTGCTAGCGTGTTACTAGAGACTTCTGCCAGGGTGTTAGAGACCCTTGGAAGTGATTTTGTGACCCCTGTCAGCATGTTGCTTAAAATCTGCCAGTGTTTTTCTGGAGAGCAGATGTGGGGGGGGGGGGGGGTATATATTTGGACAGTGATATTACTGTGTGGAATGGCCCATGTTGAGGAAGGTGAACTCGCTAGTGATTACTATTGAGCATGGACAACTTATACTTAAAGATAGTGGACTCACTGGGATTTGAAGAACACTGCAGATATATTGAGTGTCCTGGGTGAAAGCAACACTCTGTACATAAATGTAGTTATACTTCGATAGATAAT
This sequence comes from Procambarus clarkii, assembly GCF_040958095.1. NCBI lineage: Eukaryota > Metazoa > Arthropoda > Malacostraca > Decapoda > Cambaridae > Procambarus > Procambarus clarkii. The sequence goes on from NC_091176.1 coordinate 19,175,068, forward strand.
ATATTGGGGGTGAAGGTGTTATTGCGTCTTTGTTTAACCCCCCCCCCCTTTATTCCTTGCACAATTACTACTTACTCACATTCTTGAGAACTTACCATTGACTTGGGGTGGGATCACAGAAGAGGAGGCTATAAGGCACATTAAACAGAAAGAACCCGATTACTGGCTCAAGCAGGCCGGTAACAGTATACAGTACTACTAAAGGAATAGGAAAAATATACTTTACATGATTATGAATTTATTTAAAAAAGAACAATTAAGTAATTTAACAAAATATGAGTGATAACCAAACACTGCATGGATACAGGTTTACCAATAAAAAGTATTAATTTTCATGATAATCAGGTAGTGTCAAACTCCTTATAAAACATAATTAACTACAAATGACAAAGTTAATGTACTTGATAAGTACTCATCCATTTAAATTATAGCAAATTAGTATAAGTACTGTATCACAACTTAAAGCTTTTTAATGTTGTAATTCATATAGAGGTCACAAAATTTATTACTACTGTAGTGACCAGTAATTTTAAAAGTAATATTTAGTTTTCATGCCACATGAAGTATGCCCAAAGAAATGGTATTTCAATTCATTAATGATTCTCATTTCCAGATATACAATTTCTACAACCACTGGTAAGGCTTCCCATTTTGTGGAACAGGAAGCCTGTACTTGACTTATTAACCACTGAACTGCTCTGCCTCCAAATATGGCAACCCCCTGGTGCGCAGGAAATAAATTCTTTCCAAAAAATGTTCTTCTTTTCTTTATTGTTAAAATGCAGTCTCTGATCACAGGAAACTAAACAAAAATATTGTATGTAACATACATTAGCTGCGATGAAGCTGGGAAGTTGAGCAAATTATGGGCACTGAACGATGGAGCACTGGGGTCAGTCGGCCCTGCGACCCCGTGGGGCGGCAGTTGCCGTAAATATAATGTATCTCAATAATTTTGATATTTCTCATTTGTTTCTTCTTTTGAATAATATTACAGAAAAAACAAGTGTGTAATTTGTGGAATTTATATAGTTCAGTGTGGAACATCGCTATGCTCAAAATTATGGGGCTCATATGTGACATATACTGTATATTATATTCTACGATCAATCAGTGTTTTTGCTGTTATTACACTATATATATTGTATATACCCATCTACATAAGTGTTCACCATAACAAACCATTAGGTTGGTATGGTGAACCCCCCAAATAATGAGTGAGCTGCCACACCCAGCCAGCCCTCCTTCCCTCCCCCAATACCTTACTCGCCAACATTCCTCCTCCCACCATACTGTTATTGTTTTTATTACACTATTTACACACGTTATGTATAAGTATCTAAGTGTTTTATTCACCATAACTATACAACTAAGCTGGTATTGTGTGTCCAAACAGCACAGTGGCCACCATGCACTATATGACAAGTCACACAGCAGACGACACTACGAGTACGGCGCTACCACCTTCACCAAAATGTCTCCTCCCAACATACTCCTGTTGCTGTTATTACACTACGGTATATACACACGTTATATATAAGTATCTACATTGGTGTTCACCATAGCAAACTTCTAAGCTAGTATGGTGAGCCAAACAAGAGTGGTTGCCACACAGTGATGCTACTTAGATTCCCTCCCTCTTCACCAAAATTTCTCCTCCCACAATACTATGCACAGCGCTAATTATCACCACAATCCTGGTCACTAAATCCTGTAAATGAATATTTGACCACAAATTTATTTTGTAAAGGAACACAAGTCTTTTGAAGATTCCTAGATGGACAAAAAATGCTGTGGTGCTGTGATCATTTGAACAGCATTGATTCACTGATATTTGAACATTGTACACAGTCATTATCACACTCAGGCTCTTCTGTAATACTATCATGGCTAAATAATACCAGTTACATATATTTTTTACATTATTAGGCGATGCTGTTGTCACAAGCTGAACAGCAGAGCTGTTAGCTCATGCTGCGTGCGCCAGCCTTGGTTGCTCACTCAGTACTGAGGTTTTCACACCTGGGAATGTTGCCCATGATTTTTTTTTTTAAATAGGGTCTGTTTACAAGAGCCCTGAGGAAGCTGATGTGAACCCCATGCAGCCGAGGGAGTTGTGAATTATACGCTATACCTATAAGATCCCTGAGGCGCTTTGCGCACCACCCGTCAAGCTCCTACAGGCGTATTGCGTACCACCCGTCAAGCTCCTACAGGCGCGTTGCGCAGTGCAGTGGTTTTAAGGTTCATGTAGGGGCAACTTCTGACCTTCCCCAGGATGCAACCCACAATAATTGCCTAATTTATAGGTCCCAATTTATTGGCAAGTGAACCGAGGCATCAGGTTCAAGGAAACATGCCCACCAGTTTCTGTTCTACCTTGGAAATCAAGCTTTGGACCCTCAGTTGTGAGCCAATGACAGTTCACAAAGACCTCAAAAATTATATTACCCAGAACAAAAGCAGAACAAATAGTTTTAAATAACAGGGGGGGCCCTTGATATATAAATTAAGATACATTCATGAAAATTACTCTATAAAACAAGCCCTATACAATCTATATTCATATTTACTCTACAGTACTTTAATTACAAAATTGAAGGCACATTCCCATGGGAAAAATCTTCCCCAATATGCAATAGTCTTACACAATGTAGAATTAAAAAAAAAATGTACAGTACCTGTATTTAAATTTAAAATAAAAATTTTACTTAAAATTGCAATAAAATGCTATCAAGGTAAGTGTGAAATGCAGGCAATGACAAATAACAGACCAAGTATTGCTTGATTATTCTCTGTTATTATGTGGATAATACAAGTTCTGTAAATTGGAATTTAGCATAATATTTACTGGAATCAAAGCCATTCCCAAATTTAAGTTACAATACTGTAAGTAAGTAATTATCAAACGAAGGCACCAAACCGGTACAATACTGTAAATTATAGCAAAATTCCATTAACCTAATTGCCTTATAAAAAAAAAAGAGTTATATTTATTGTACAAGTTCATCGCAGTATTTTACTACCAATACAAAAAAAAAGAATTGAATATAATTTAAAGCCAATTTCTGGGCGAGACCCGGTGGCTCCCTGTAGCAAACATCGCCGATGTGTGCAATGTCAAAAAGTTGCCGTCAGATGTGCAGTTCTCGGGCCCACTGGAGACCCAGAGCCAGAACCTGGTCTCCTCACAGAGGCACAGCGAGCAGTGTCATTTGTGTTTTTATATGCCGCCACCACCAGGGAAGGCATCCAGAAAGTCAGAGACAAAAACCACATTTGGCTACTTTCTATACATGCAGACATGTATAGAAAGACATGTCTTCGAAGAAGACATTCTTCAGCACAAAGCCTTAACACCGAGTATCTTGGAGACACCCCAGATCCAAGCACTGGCACCAGCTTGACCCGATTCTTACCAGGCGTGCAAGCCTACCCAGCGTCAAGATTACGCGTAGCTACCAGAGTGCTGTCTGTGACACCGACCACTCCCTGGTATGTAGCAGGGTCAAGATGCAACCAAAGAAGATTCATCACTCGAAAAAGGCGGGCAGACCTCGCATCGACACCACCAAGACCCGCAACCAGGACAAGGTGGAAGATTTTGCATGCGTGCTCGAGGAAGCTCTCCCTGGCCCAGCCGGGGTCACTGCCTGTAAAAGATGAGAGCACTTCAGAGACGCTGTGTTCAACGCTGCCATTTCCACCTTTGGAAAGAAGACCAGCAGGTCGGCAGACTGGTTCGAGACTCACTCGGAAGAGATGACACCTGTCATCGAAGAGAAGAGAAACGTCTTGGCAGCCTACAAAGCCTGCCCAAGTCGGCGCAACTTACAGATCCTTCGGGCCGTCCGCTGCAAAGTGCAGCAGAGCGCCAGGCAATGTGCCAATAACTATTGGCTCCAGCTCTGCTCCCAAATACAAACTGCAGCGGATACAGGCAATGTAAGAGGAATGTATGACAGCATCAAGCAGGCCCTCGGCCCAATCCTGAGGAAGACCGCTCCTCTGAAATACCCACATGTCAGGAGGACCAAACACGAAGAGCGGAGGTCGGCTCAGTGAGGAGCGGCTGCTCGACCTTCTGTAAGATGTGGAGCTGCGGAAAGATGGCCGGATTCGAGCACTGCGGAACCAGTGCTACAAACCAGGGGTGGGTCAGCCACCAAGGAACCAGACGGAGCACACGCCCCCCAGAAGGACTTCAAACTTTCCAGGGCCTGGAGCAACAGCTGGACTGGAAAAAAGAGGTACAGAAACCCTGAACTTGCCCAGTCTTGCTGAAAGGCTTCCACTGCAAGAGCCTTGCAGTCAGGGAATAGGGCTACAGAAGAGGAAGATGCTGACATGAAGAGGTCCACGTCTGGGCGACCAAACACCCTGCACAGCCATAGGAAGGCAACAGCATCGATGGTCCACTCTGTGGAGATGGGACAGAACAGGATAGACCGTCGGCCAATACGTTGGACCCTCCCAGGGCACGAAAGGAATAGGTAAACTGTGGTAGCTCTGGGGCATCCAATTGGGCATACAATCTGGACCTAGAGAAATGTAACTGAAATGTAAATGTATCTAGAGTAACCTAGAGAAATGAAGACAAAGATCAGTTACCGAGTGGCAAACCCAAAAGTTATCAGGAGGGCTGGAAGATGACTTGCACAATGGGAACACGCCCTGCAGGACTCAGGTTGGCAGCAGGTGGAGGAAGGGTTAATAAACACGGCCCGGTGGGACATAATACTGTATACACCCATAACCTCGGAAACAGCGAGGGCAGGGTCAATGGGTAAACCCATGTGAACTGCTGAACCTGCTGGGGATTCAGCCTGTCCTCTTAAGGTTTCCTAACGTCAAGAAAATGGTAAATTTAAAGTGTCTTCTCCTAACCTACCAGAGGACACAAAACAGAAAATGGGACAGTACGTCACTCAAGAATGCTACTTCCATTTTCTAGTACCACAATTTTTTACTTTATGTAACATATACAAGTGAAAAGGAACATTCTTTGTGCGAGGACAGGTTAGGGAATTTCCATGGCCTGAAAGCTGGAGCTAAGTGGGAAGCTCAGGCACTAGGACATGACACCGGTGCTCTCTAGTAAATCAGCTTAACCTGGACCACTCGGTTAGAAGAATCCACCTCAGTGCACTGTAATGCAGCTGCAAATAACCAGTGATGCTCCACCAGCCAAAGATGTTCAAAACCAGGGGAAAGATGAAGGGTGAAAACCACAGACTCACCCCAAATTGAAAACTACCACAAGCAAGGCAGATCTTCAAAGGAATGTCCCCGAACACTTCTGGGAAGAGGTCCCTGGCAATGCAAGGGAAGAACTAGGGAGTGCACAGAGAAGAGAACCATGAGCACATGAAGCTCCTAGTGAACAAAACTCCTGGTGCACTCACACTAAAAGCATAAAGAACCGCCACCAGGGCAAAAGATCTCCAAGAAAACAACACTGGGGCCAGAGTGACTGTGGCAGCCCAACATATCAGAGGAGAACTGACTACTGTGTGGCCTAGGAACCACAGACTGCCCACCCCCACCCCAAAACGAGGGTGGGGGTGGGGTAAACGAGTATTTTAATGATTTTGGCCATTTGTCTATCTAGTTTAGAGAGTTCTTTGGCTATTGTGAGTCTGCAGATATAAAAAGTAGCCAATGGTGGAAACTAAACAACAAGACTACTGTTTTGTCTTGGCAACTTTGCGTGCCTTCCCTGGTGGTGGCATATAAAAACACACATGTCACTGCTCCCTGCACCTCTGTGAGGATACCAGGCTCTAGCACAGGGTCTCTAGTATGCCAGAGAACTGCACAACTGATGGCAACTTTTAGACATTACACACATTGGAGATGTTAGCTACAGAATGCCACAAGGGGGCCCTTTCAGAAATATAGCCACTTAATCACAGAAAACATGTAATATTTGATACAAATGCTTCTTATTATCAATCTTCCTAAATTGTTCAGTGTTTGTGACCTGATTTGTTTCACAAGCTGGTAAAATAAACTTACATCTTATTTGTAAAGACACCTAACCAAAAAATACTAATCCTGATGTGTTCTAAAATTACTTAAAATAATATGAATGAATGAATGAATACTGACAAATAAAATTGATAAGGTATTGGATGTGAATGAACTTTTTAATTGATAGCCAATGCATCTGACTGAGCCTCCATACTTAACTGGTTCTGCAAATCTGAGAGTTTCTTCTTAAGAGCTGCAATCCCCATCATTACAATATTCTCTGGCTTAAGAGCTCCTGCACTCTCAATATTGTAATAGTACTTGTTGGGTTTAGCTGTTGGATCAAACTCTGCCTGGGCTGTAAGAAATTAATCAGTTTATGTATAAGGAATAGGGACTTTTGGACTACATTGTAAAATATTTTCAAGTTTGCTGGTCCACTTTTTCCTTGGCACCGATATAAAACTGGTTTCATTCCCAGAAAGATCAAAATGTAGCTTCAGCTGTATTACAGTATGAATGCTAAAGATTAAAAAACCAGCATTGAATGTAATGAAACACCATTTTCAGGGTGAGACCTGGAGGCTCCCCAGAGCTATCCAGGCTGATATGTATCTCTTTAGAATTTGGCATCAGTCGATGTGGGTGGAGTTCTAGGCCTACCAGGGACCACAATTCAGAACCTGGCCCCCTCAGAGAGGTACGAGGAGCAATGGCGTATAGAAACGCACGTGATTTAAAGCATTTTATGTCTGTCATCGACCGGGTAAGGCCCCCAGAGGTAAGTGCCTCAAAACAAACCTCTATTCTGGTTAAAAATAGACAAACGGCTGGACAGAACTCCCTAAATGAAAACGAGCAAACGAGCATGATGTCATACGAGCCGCGCCGCATGTCTTCGCAGCTCCCCCCTCCCCGGGAGGGGAAGGGGTAAGGAGGAAGGGAAAGCCCTAGACCCTACAGTCCTTGCACCACTGCTGTTCCTTATTCTCGTATCAGATATAGACAAAAACACAAGTCACAGCTTTGTGTCATCCTTTGCAGATGATACAAAAATCAGCATGAAAATTACCTCTGCTGAAGACATTGATAAACTACAAACAGATATTAACAAAGTTTTCAATTGGGCAACAGAAAATAACATGATGTTTAACGGTGATAAATTCCAGGTACTCAGATACGGCAAAAATGAGGATCTTAAACATAATACAAGGTACAAAACAGAATCGAATCTGCCCATAGTAGGAAAACAGCATGTCAAGGATTTGGGAATAATGATGTCCGACGAACTAACATTTAGGGAGCATAACCAAGCAAGTATTGCGTCAGCCAGAAAAATGATAGGATGGATTACGAGAACCTTCAAGTCCAGAGATCCCATCACAATGGTTGTACTCTTCAAATCACTTGTGTTGTCCCGTCTTGAGTACTGCTCAGAATTACACTTCCCCCTTCAGAGCAGGAGAGATTGCCGAAATTGAGGGAATACAGAGAACATATACGGCACGCATAGACGAGATAAAGCACCTAAATTATTGGGATCGTCTCAAAGCTCTCCAAATGTACTCACTAGAAAGGAGACGAGAGAGATACCAAATAATATACACATGGAAAATACTGGAGGGACAGGTCCCAAATCTGCACAGTAAAATAACAACATACTGGAGTGAACGACATGGAGAAAATGCAGAATAGAACCAGTGAAGAGCAGAGGTGCCATGGGCACAATCAGAGAACATTGTATGAACATCAGAGGTCCACGGTTGTTCAACGTTCTACCAGCGAGCATCAGAAATATTACAGGAACAACCGTGTTTACTAGTTGTGTTTTTACGGGGGTTGAGCTTGCTCTTTCGGCCCGCCTCTCAACTGTCAATCAACTGTTTACTAACTACTTTTTTTTTTCTTTTTTTTTTTTTTTTCCACACCACACACACACACACCCCAGGAAGCAGCCCGTGACAGCTGACTAACTCCCAGGTACCTATTTACTGCTAGGTAACAGGGGCATTCAGGGTGAAAGAAACTTTGCCCATTTGTTTCTGCCTCGTGCGGGAATCGAACCCGCGCCACAGAATTACGAATCCTGCGCGCTATCCACCAGGCTACGAGGCTCCCCACCAGGCTACGAGGCTCCCCTTGCACCGTGGACATCTTCAAGAGGAAACTAGATTGTTTCCTTCAAAGAGTGCCGGACCAACCGGGCTGTGGTGGGTATGTGGGCCTGCGGGCCGCTCCAAGCAACCGCCTGGTGGACCAAACTCTCACAAGTCAAGTCTGGCCTCGGGCCGGGCTTGGGGAGTAGAACAACTCCCAGAACCCCATCAACCAGGTAACCCCCGCGCCGGCGATCCACACCCCAGTTTTAAGGCTGGATATCAAAAATGCAAAAACCGCAGAGTTGCCAAGGAGCCTCCAGGACTCGCCCATATATTGACGTTTCATTACATTCAATGCTGGTTTTCTGGGGGAAGCCCCGTTGGCTTCCCGGAGCTACCTACCAAAGATCAGGAAAAGAGGGACGGACCCAGGAGGTGGATGCCAAACGCCCGAACTCAAAAACAAGACAACAGGCCTAACCAAAGGACTGCACACGACCTGGAAGACCAGAACCTCAGAACAGGATGCGCAGAGAACAGCGAAAAGCCACAACCAAATGCAACACACGATGTAGCCTCAGCCCGAACAACCAAGCATCAACAACCCAAGGACCCTCTAGAAAACAGCAGACCCAAACATCACCAGAAAAGAAAGACTACCGCTAACGAACAAACCTACCACCAGGACTAAATGAGCAGAAAAAACTCGTCCGCTGGAGGAGAGCCGAAAGCTCCTCGATGAGCCCCAAGAGGCCTGGCGAGCAGAGAGACAGACTGACTGGGAGCCCAAACCAGTCAGTCGTCAAGGTAAGCCAACACCCGAACACCTAACAGACAAAGATGGGCCACCATGACCCGGGTAAGGCATGTGAACACGCGAAGTGCCAGGTTCAACCCGAATGGGAGACAACGAAAGTGGTACCTCTGACGCCCCACAACAAAACCGAGCCAGTCCCTAAACCCATGGATGAATCGGGATGTGCCAAGAAGCATCCATGAGGTCCAGGGACACCATCCAAGCGCCTGGCTCCAACAGAAGAAGGACCTGGGGCAGAGCAGTCAATGAAAGGTGGGGGCAAGAAACCAGGGGGTCAGACGGGGACAAGTCCAGAATGAGCCGCAGGTTTGCACAGTCCCATTTCGGAACTGGAAACAGGTGGGAAACCTACCTGAGAGACGTGGTCGTTTCGACCACGCCCAAACGCACCCACTCCAAGATGATCTGACATAGCGCAGAAGAAGGCTGCCCTGCCAGCCCCAAACCCCCTCGAAGGAGGAGGCCACTCCCCCTCATCGCCGAGCACAGAGCGAGCACCGCACCGACCAGACACAAACGGTTCCAAAAGTGGCACCAGCTTTGAAACTGGCCCTTGTGGGCTACCCTGCGAGCCCAGGCACGACCCCTCCAGGAAGAACCCACTTGGGACCCCCAGAGAACCAACAAGTCGGACATCGGACGGCAGATGGAAGAAGCCGCCTGCAAATACAACTCAACCGCAGATGCCACAAACACCAAAGGACAAAAGAGCAAAGACTACCCAAGAGCCAGGGCCCAAGCGGATTCCAAGGAAGACGGGAGCACCACCCGTCTCCATGCGAGACGCGCAGCAAAAAAACGCGACAGATTATCCCGCCGGATCGGCACAAACAGCTTCAAAAGCGCAGACGATGCATGAGCAGCCGAGACCAAGGCGCCAGACCCAGGAACAGCCCCAAGCACCTCAACATCCTCCTGCACCTGAAAGTGAATTACGCCAGCATCCCGCAGAAGAGCAGGAGCACTATATACCTGTGTATATAGTGTAATAACCGATAAAGTATTTGTTCACTGATGAACATAATTGAATCAACAATATGCACATCATATTTTTGAGTACAGCGATGATTCACTCATTTTATTATATAAATGTATCACACTACACACTATTGAATAATATTACAGCAAAAAAACTACAAAAAATCAATCAGAGACATTGAAATAATTAGGTAATTATCTTTTTGTGGCCACTCCTGCCCAACAGCTGGGAGCAACAGACCGTCTGGGACGCACGCTGAGTCAGCACCTGTTTTTTTGCCAGACTTCCCCGCCCTATAGCTGGCAATATATGCCACTTACGATTTTTTTTTATTTTTCCCATAATCAGAGAATACAAATTAACAGGTTTAGATTTTTTTTTTGTATGTGCCTGTGGGTGACCAATGCTAATTAGCCCTGAGCAACACAAGGGTTAAGGTGCTGAAAGTCGCCCTCCAAGTAAACCTGGACCAGTCAATGCCTTGCCCCACTCAAGCGTGCGGGTACGACAGACGGCGTCCCAAACATTTAAAGAGAACAATGAGCAGTCTGGAAGCCAGGATGACTCTGGAATCTCGTAATGAACCCAGTATGGAGACGAAGATCCATTATAAAGGCATGCTCCAGGTCCCACAGAAGGTAAGCCGCAATGGCCACTCGCACATGGTCCCGGCAGCCATTCCGAGCAACGTACTGCACTTGTACTGTGAGGAGCAAATGGTTTAATGGCTGGTACTGTGAACCAGTACCAGCTGCACCCAGTAACCTGTGCCCCAACCAGTGCAAGCTACCCCTACTCAAAGGCAAACAAGGGTGCACGAAACACCAACACACTAAGGGCGGTCAAACACCGAGCAGCAAAAGATCAAGTAGAGGTAGATCCCAAGGTGACTTGTGGAAGGTGGTCTCAAGCCCCAGGGGCTGTACTTACAGGGCACCTAGGGAAGGTGACCCTAGACACATGCAGCCTGAGTACTTATGAAATTTCTCCTGGGTCATGCACCACCAGAAAATTAACACCACAACACTAGGCACAGAGCTTAAAGACAGGAAAACGGGAGTCAGCATCACACGACTGTTGCCAATCACATCAGCCAAAGAACTGGGGTCTGAGGCTCCCCATTCCACCTCCCGGGGAGGGGGGAGCTGTGCAGACAGCGGAGCGGTGACGTGGTGCACGGTGGTGATCTCAGACTCGTTTGCTCGTTTTCATTTGGGGAGTCTGTCCACTAGTTCGGCTTTCAGTAGCAATTTCTTAACCCAAATAGAGGTTTATTTTGGGGTGCTTACCTTTCTGGGTGCCTGACCCAGAAAGTGGTGGTCCCAGGTAAGCCTAGATCTCCATTCACAGTGACTCATGCCAAAGTCTAATATATCCACATCAGCCCTGATAGGTCCAGGGAGCCGAAGAGTTTCCCCCCAGAAAACGCCCCCCAAAAATGCGAGCTCACACACCCAGCTGGCCTATGTAAACAAGACAGCTTGCTGCCCTGGTTGCAAGCTGTAAAGGCTTCCTCAGTAAAGCAAAATGGCTGCCAAAACAAATCACGAAACTGCAGCAACACCAGCCAAAAAGAGATGCGCCCGACACAAGGGTGCTTAAATTATGCCTGCAAATGTGGTAAAACCAAAGCAGAAGGGGAGGAGGGGATGAAAAACCTTTCTCCCCACCGCAAAACCCCCAACCTAGAAGGCACAAAGGCCCATGCGGGGCAAACATTCCAAGCGCTCCAAGCGGGTTCCCCCCCAAAGCCTCGAACAATCCCAGACAGGCCCTGAGGCAGAGCCCTCATTCATGCCCACCACCCCGGAAGAAAAGGCAGAGTCCAGGAGAAAGACTTCAAAGGAGAGAGTCCGTTGGGTCGACCAACAAGGCTAGGCGGGATAAATAGGCTCAATCACCTCCGTACCCTATTTGGAAGGGGTGGCCCCCGAAGCCACCCGAGTCTCATCCCGAGCTAAATCCAACCCTGACTTCAAAACCCTCAGACGTCTGGGAGCCGCCAGCTTGAGGAAGAGCTGGAAGGAAAGAAAAGGGAAGAGAAGGGAAGGGAAGGGAAGGGAAAGGGAAGGGAAGGGAAAGGAAGGGAAAGGAAGGGAAAGGAAGGGAAAGGAAGGGAAAGGAAGGGAAAGGAAGGGAAAGGAAGGGAAAGGAAGGGAAAGGAAGGGAAAGGAAGGGAAAGGAAGGGAAAGGAAAGGAAAGGAAAGGGGCACGGAAAAGACCTAAGTCGATGTGACTAACGCCCCCAAATCCAGGTCCCTAAACAAAGTAGGGCAGCCCCAGGGCTTTCAACTGAGTAATCAACCGGGCACATTACAACATTAAAAACCTGAACTGCAATGCAGCTGCTGCGGGCGTGCTAATGAGTGGATAGTAGTAGTTTACTCTTGGGGGTAGTTCTTGGGCACTGTTTGATCTTGGGTTGCAATGTTTTACCAGTAGGGGTTTGTAATGGTTCACCCACCTGTCTGTGTGATACCCCCGGTCGATGGCAAACATGACTACTCTCTCACAAAGTGGAGTTCATAAGCCATTGCTCCCTGCGCCTCTCTGAGGAAACCAGGTTCTGGTTCGTGGTTCCCAGTAGGCCAAGAACTCCAATTAACCAATGCTCTGGACTAAAATATTGTACATCAGTCCCATTAGCTTCAGGGAGGCGACTGGGCTCACCTCAGAAAAATTGGTATAAATGCGATTGACAAATAAGAATATTGCTCCAGTAATACACAAGTAAAATTTATGCAAGTTATTTTTAATTTATAACCTAGCAAAGGCCATGAGCTATGCAGTTTATTTGTCAACATGACAAAGATATGAAAAATAATACAAATATTATATATACAGTACAGTATTACATTAATATTTAATTTAGGATACAAACTAGGGCCCCCAAAATGTCTCAATGCTATTTATCATAAACTTGAAAGTTAGCTAATGATAAAGAATGTTACTTACGTGTATTTTCATCCAAGGTAGAGTATTCACTCTTGGGCCATTCTTCTGGCTTTGGGAGAAGAGTATGCCTCTGAGCGTTGTCTGGGTCGTACTCAAAGGCTACACTGATTGTGGGGTTCCACTTTGCATGCTCCTTGCCAAATCCTTTAACAGCATAAGCTCGGAGTCTTAATGACTGACCTTTGCGAAGCTTAACTATAAGAATGTCTGGAGAAAATAAAAAAATGAAACTCAAATTACACAAGTATACGGTTTAAATATTTGTCATTTCCTGACAAGTGCACGAGTGAGTAAACATTCAAACATGCACCAATGCCACATTTCCTCAAATGAGGCTCTGTACACATTACATAGACAACATAACACTTTGCCCAAGAATATGCCTTTATATTTTGTCCTTGTAGCCCTAACAATTTGGTTGAAGGATTCAAATGGTTAAGTGAGACTGAATATGATCTGAATTTCATTAGGCAAAAATATGGTCACAGAAAAGTAAAGACAAGAACAGGCAGTAAATGGGTAACAATGTCTGCAGGACACAACCGTGAACACAGTAACACATGCTATTCGAGCGTATAATAATAGTTTTGGTTGTGTGTTATGACTGCAAAGGGAAATTACAGAAGACTAAGTCCTCATGTTTGTTAGTGTATTTTTGCTCCCCAAAAAACTGAAAATTGAAACCATTCTACAAAATATATTTCATAGAAGCAATTTTGATATAAAAATAGGGAAAGAATAATATACTAAAGATTGCATTAATAAAAACCAGCATCTTTTGAATATAAACCAATGAAAAATAATATGGTTCAAATACAATGCAAGTTTGTGACTAAGGGTCTTGCACAAATTTGTCTGAGTGCGAGTCTACTGTATGCTTATCATACAAATTATGTTAATAATCATAATAATAATATTATTATTATTACCATTTTAAACCCAAATTCTATGGTTCATTTTCATTTTGAGTTGGCAAGAATTTCGTTCACTCAGGTATGGCCCTGCTACCTTTTGAAAATAAGTTTTGAGGCTGGGGATAAGAGAAATAAGCTAGAGGTGTTATATTTGTTTGCAGACAGGTTCATTAAGTGGTTGTCTATGATATTATAGGTTGGAATGAAAATTATGCTAAGTGAAATTAGCATAGGGCAAAGGACATTAATGCATCCTGGAGGGATCTCCAGTTGCAAAAAAATCACTCGCTGCAAAAAATTTGGGTTGGTCCCATATAATTTGTTGAATCAAGGTGGTACTGTACAAGCCAAAATGCATAAAACACAATAAAAACTCATGCCATGCAAATCACACCCACACACACCATACAGGTTTTGTTAGTATATTAAAGTATGCAACAGGGCGACACCAAAAAATAGATTTAACCACTGCACTGAGCACCTGGTTTCTGCAAAAACGTTTTAGTGCAATTGTCAAGGACATATTCTAGTTGTTTTTATAAATATTCAGGTAAAGTTAATGTCAAAGTGTTTCCAAACTCAACTATTTCCATTTCAAAACACAGTAATGAAAACATGAAAAAACATTAAAATATAGCCTAACTAAAAAAAATAGCACAACTCTCAGTGTGCCTAAAGGAGCTTTGCACAGTGTGTGCCTAAAGGAGCTTTGCACAGTGCAGTGGTTAACCCTTAAATTGCGCAAAATGTCAAATGAACAATTGTAAAGCATATACAATCATTCTCCTCATGCGCACTCACCATCAGATTCACCATATTCACTAGCTTCATCCTCACGGTGGCGTGAGGTGACTGGTATTACTCTGGCATCCGAAGACTTGAGATCTGCCGTGGTGATTTGACGTGTATGGTCATCCTGACACTTGACATCTAAAGTAAACTCTACTGAACATTCTGGGCAATAGTCTGTGCATAAGCAGTCCTGCAACAATAAGGTCAAGAATCAATACATAATCCAAGATGGACATTAACCCTTCAAGGGCGCAATACATACATAGACGATTGGAGTAAATGTCACAGAATGGCACACATCATACATAGACGAATGAGGATGCTACACATGATTTAAATGACCCACTTGTCATGCAATTTTTTTCTGGCCACTATGTTGTTTGGACACCATACCAGCTTAGTTATACAGTCATGGTAAATAAAACATGTAGATACTTATATATAATGTGTGTGTGTATATAGTGTAAAAACAGCACAAACAGTATAGTGGGAGGAGGAATGTTGGCGATTGAGGGAGGAAGCGTCAGCTGACTGAGTGGCGACCTCAATTATTGTCTTGACTCACCATACCAACTTAGTGGTACATCTACATTTACACATATGTAGATACTTGTATATATATGTATATAGTGTAATACCAGCACGAACAGTATGCTGGGAAGAGCCATTTTGGCGAGGGAGGTGTTGGTGGGGGAGGTTGGTTAGCATCGTCTGCTGGTTGATATATTGGTGGCCACTATGTTGTTTGGATATCATACCAGCTTAGTTGTACAGTTGGTTCACACATTTTATTATATAAATATACCACACTACACATTATTGAATACAGTAATATTACTGAAAAAAATCAATGAATCAGACATTGAAATAATTGGGAAATAATACCTTTGTGGCAACTTCCACCTGTCAGCACAGGTGGAGCAAAGCATCACATGAAGCTTACTCTGTCAATGCACCAATTTTCAAAGAATTCCCCGCCCTATGCGACCAAACTATGTCACCTAAGATTTCTTTTATTATTTTTACCGTGATCAGGGAATACAAAGGAACACTCGAGATGATTTTTTTTTTTTACTTTTTGCACCTGGCAGTGTTGAAGGCTATTAAGGCAGGCACCTCTCAAGGGTTAATAATTTGGCCCCATAATGACGTTCTAGAATTCATTAAAAAAACCAGCATTGAATGTAATGAAACGCCACTTTCTGGGCGAGTCCTGGAGGCTCCCCGGAGCTATCCAGGCTGATATGTATATCCCTAAACTTTGGCATCAGTGTGAATGGAGTTCTAGGCCTACCGGGGACAACAGCCAGAACCTGGCCCCCTCAGAGAGGCACGAGGAGCAATGGCCTATAGAAATGCACATGGGATTTGGAGCATTCTATATCTGCCATCCTGGGTGCCAGGACAGGCACCCAGAAAATAAAAACGTTACTAAAGTGAAACGAAGTAATGCAAACCATAAGGTCAGAAAACTGGAAAGAGTATAAACATTGAAGTGTGATGGAGTGCTCACGGCCTACTTTGACCTTTGCTGGGCAGTGCATGTGCCGAGCTGAACTGATAGGTAGTATGCAGGCCAAACCGGCAGAACAAAGTGTTAATCACTAAGCTATACCTTAGAATGTTAAATTTAAATTATAATAAAGTTGGGCCACTTTACCTGTCTAAACAATCTACAAATGTTAAAAAAAAATATATCAATGGACTTAATGCCTAGGAAACCCAAAAGCAATAGAAGTTTGTTATGGTAGTACTGTATGGTTTTTATTTTTTACTATATTGGAAAATAAATTAAAATGTCCACTGGAATGACAATGCATTCACTGGACTTGAATGTAGCCAAAAACTTGAGTAAAATAAAGTATAACAAGTATTTAAAAACTTTTTGTTTTAACTAACTTTGGTATCAAATAGTATGCAGTTTTGTGTTCATTGCCATAATTTGTAATGTGATGATAATGTTTGGTATAAAATGACAGACAATGCTAAATTTGGGTGGCTGTGAACCTGCAGTTGCAACAAAAGGGATATGGTACAACTCTGTACATTTGAATAGATGTACAGTATGCTGTACTGTACTTTCAGAATAAATGTACTGTACATATTTGTGACCAGCAATTTATATAGCTTTTAGTATCTAAAAAACCAGCGTTGAATGTAATGAAACGCCATTTTCTGGGAGAGTCCTAGAGGCTCCCAGGAGCTATCCATGGCTGATATGGATATCCCTAACTTTGGCATCAGTCGATGTGGATGGAATTCTAGGCCTACCGGGGACCACGAGCTAGAACCTAGCCTCCTCAGAGAGGCACGAGGAGCAATGGCCCATAGAATGCACATGCGATTTTGGAGCATTCTATATCTGCCATCGACCGGGATAGGCACCCAGAAAAGTAAGCACCACAAAAACCCCTATTCTGGTTAAAAACAAAGAAAATAGACAAATGAGTGGACAGAACTCCACAATTGAAAACGAGCAAACAAGCATGACATCACATGAGCCGTGCCGCATGTCTGCGCAGCTCCCCCCTCCCTGGGAGGGGGGAGCCAGTTCACCAGGAACCTGAACCCGAAAAGCTGGGAAAGCCCCAAATCCCTGGCAAGCAGACACGCGGACCGATTGGGAGCCCAAACCAGCCAGTCGTCTAGGTAAGCCAACACCCGAACACCTAACATCTGAAAGAAGGGGGCAAAAAACCCAGGGGTTCAGACGAGACAAGTCCAGAATGAACCGCAGATCCGCATACTGTAGTCCCGTTTCGGAACTGGAAACGGGCGGGAAACCCACCTGAAGGACGTCGTCGTTTCGATCACGCACCCACTCCAAGATGACCTGACAGAACGCAGAAGAGGCCTACCCCACAGCCCTGAACCCACTGGAGGAGGAGGAGGCACCCAACGCCACTGAAGGCTGTAAGAAATGACCCGAAAAGCCCACAAATTGTGGGACCAGGCATGAGCAGAGCAAGCCTCCCCCCCCCCACATCATCCCATCAAAGGGGTGAACCATGAAAGGGCTGGTGCCCCGTACGAGAAACTGACCTGTGCACAGAGCAAACACTGCATCGACCAGGCACAGCCAGGACTGCTGGTGGCACCAGCTCCGAAACTGGCACCTGTGGTCCACCTTGACAAGCAGAACCGCGGGCCCTGGCACGACCCCTCTGGGAGGAACCCACCCAGGATCCCCAGAGAACCAACAAGCCAGACATATTAGGGAAACTGGAGGAAACCGCTTGCAAATATTTTTCGACCGCAGAAGGCGCAGACAATAAAGGGCAAAAAGGCAAAGACAATCTAAGAGCCAGGGCCCAAGCGTATTCCAAGGAGGAAGCGAGCACCACCTGCCAACACACGAGGTGCGCAGCGAAAAACTGCAACAGCATATCCCGCAGAATCGGCGCAAATAGCTTCAAAAGTGCAGATGATGAACAAGCAGCCGAAGTCAAGGCGCTAGATCCAGGAACGGCCCCAAGTGCTCCTACATCCTCCTTAAGCCAGTCGGAAGACAGCTCAAGGAGAGAAAGAAATGCAGGACCGAAGCCAATGAGCCCCGAGCGCGTAGGTCCTCAGCCACAGGCGCAGCTGATAGGGAAGGAACTAGCACATGAAGCAGAACCCGCGCAAATATCCCGCAGAAGAGCTGGAGCGAAAAGGCACTCATTAAGGTGTGCAAAATTGCCACCCAGGTAAACCTGGACCACAGTCAATGCCTCATGCCACTCAAGCGTGTGGGTGTAATAGAAGGTGTCCCAAGCATCAATCGAAAGCAGAGGGCAGCCCGCAAGCCAGAAAGACTCCAGAACCTCATAACGAACCCAGTAAGTACACGAAGACGAAAACCTGAAGGAACACTGGGGGGTCTCTATAGGCCATTGCTCCTCGTGCCTCTCTGAAGGGGCCAGGTTCTGGCTTGTGGTCCCCAGTAGGCCTAGAACTCCACCCACAGACTGATGCCAAAGTTATGGATATCCATATCAGCCATGGATAGCTCCGTGGAGCCATAGGGGCTCCCCCCACAAAAGCAATTTAGGTAAGAGGAGTATTAAACTTAAAATTAAAAAAAAGTTAAGTACTGTACAGTATTATATAATTTAATCTACTGGTATTTACAAAATGAAACTGCCATTTGAAAAACAGATTACAGTACTGTATTATACAAAGATCATTAGATTACAACATTTATATACTGTATAGGTGGTTCACTAACCCTTGGGCCTTTCATCTGTTCAACACGCTCATCAGATGTGAAAGGAATGAGGCCAATGCGATGTGCAATGAACTCGTCACTCAAGACTGTAGAATTCTCCTCGAGTTGAACCCAATCAATTGCTATAGTGGGAGTTTCGGCCATAAAAATTCGCCGGATACTATTCGCCACGCTGTAAACAAAATATTAAGGAAAAATTTTAAAAATATTTTGCATTAAAATATATTAACATTTTGATATGATGCAAACTATTGATGAAATAAACTGAGATTGAATTCAGCTACTATACTGTATATCCTCAAAACACCAGTGTTGAATGTAATGAAACGCCATTTTCTGGGTGAGCCCCGGAGGCTCCCTGGAGCTTATCGGACTAATGTATGTTTTATTAGACCGGGATATTAGCTAAGAAGTTCAGACCTACCAGGGACCAGCGCCAGAACCTGGCCCCTTCAGAGAGGTTTCATGGAGTAATGGACCTGAAAAACCCTCTTGTGGTTGGGGTTTTCCTTATCTGCCATTGACCGGGGTCAGGCACCCAGAAAGGTAGGCATGACAAAACAAACCCCACATGGTAAAAAACTAAAAAAAAACGAACAGAGAGGTAGAAACTCCCTACAATCCCAAGGAAACAAGCAAACATCACACTTTACTGCCGTGCCGATTGTCCTTGCAGCCCTCCCCGCCCTGAGCGGGGAAGGGGGAAGCCCAGGACCTACCGTGCTGGCTGCCAAGCTTTAGTTCGGAAACCAAGCTTCAACCAACGCGAAAAAAATGCAGACCGGTGGGAGGGAGGGTTGCCAGGGAGCCTCCGGGGCTCACCCAGAAAATGGCATTTCATTACATTCAATGCTGGTTTTCTGTGGGGAGCCCCTACGGCTGCCACAAACTCCGCAACGCGAAGCTGAGACAACAGGATGCAACCTGCAACCCAAGGCAACAAGAACGCACAGGAGCAGACGCGCATAAAGAATGGGCGGCCAAGAACCTGTGCGACCCTCAATTCCCTGCGCCCAAAATGAGCCCTAGACGTCACCAACACAGCAGCAAAAGCTGCAAACGGTTGATCCGGCACACCTTAAGAAAATTATCTAGTTTTCTCTTGATGTCCACGGTTGTTCCGGCAATATTTCTTATGCTTGCTGGAAGGATGTTGAACAACCATGGACCTCTGATGTTTATAGTGTTCTCTGATTGTGCCTATGGCACCCATGCTCTTCACTGGGATAGACCCTACATCTAACTGAAGTGAACACAAGCATCAGGTGTAAGCAAATATGCTCAAACATCTTGCCCTGCCCAGGAATCGAACCTGGGACCTTTCAGTTATGCAAAAGAACAACCTCGTGGTAATATATTATTTATGAAATATGACATTTCTTGATTATTATTGATAACATTTTTGGATTTGCTTATATAATCAATTATTTTTGTAACAAGTTAGGGTACACACTTACACCAGAGGAACAGAAACAGGGGTAACATTGGCAGCATATGCCCTAGCAAATTGTTTTCATCGTTTCAGGACGATAAGAACATCGCTTAGGAACCTGAATCAGAACGTCTGTTCTCAAGTCCTCGTTCTCGACTCACATTCGAGAATTCCTGCTTCGAATCCCAGGCAGGACAAACAGTTGGACGCATTTACTATCTCCTCCTGACTCTGTTCACCTAGCAGCAAGTAGGTACCCAGGAGTTAGTCAGCTTGTTGTGGAGTTGCATCTTTGGGAAGAAAGGGGGGACCTCAATATAAGCCAAATACTGTATGTATAAACACAAACTAGCTGCCTGTCCCCCGACACACTGAATTAAAATTAATCTACACAACATTTGTTTGACCAATACTAGAATATGCATCACTGACATTGAATCTGCACCTTGTGAAGTATAAAGCCAAAATTGAAGACATACAACGGTTCACAACAAAATTGGTGTCGGAGCTAAGAGAGCTAAGCTACAATCATAAGCTAATGGAACTAAATCTCACAAAATAAAGTGCCATCCACACTTGTGGAAATAAACCTGCCACCAAAATTCCAGTTTGGCAGCAGGATGCTGCTTCTGGAAACTTTCCTTTTTAAGACTGCTCATAGCCCAGTTGATAGAGCTACGGCCTCACATGTGAGGGGTCCACGGTTCAAGACCTATACAGGCCAGGTGAATAAATCTCTCAGCAAATGGGATATTATCAACTTACAGGATACTGAGGGGAATAGATAACGTGCACAAGTATAGCCTCTTCAGATTGAGAGAATGCAAGACAAGAGGACACAGGTGCAAGCTGGAAGCGCGAATGACTGGCTGTAAAAACAAAAATGTTTTTACAGCCAAAAGGTCGAAGGAAGGTATTCGTACCCTGTATGGGGTAGTTAACAAGTGGAATGCTCTAAAACGAGGAGGTTGTGGGAGCCACTTCCATCCACAACTTTAAAGCCTAATTTGACAAAAGAATTTGAAAGTTGAAATGCAGCAGGGACAAGGCTAGTAGGTGGGGCATAAAGAGCTAACTCACTTCCCTGTAAACACTGATAGGTAAGCACAGCAGTATGTTTCTGCTCTACTCTATATGGAGTGGGGGGGGGGGGTTAGGGTATAGATCTAGAGCTACATATATGCTCAATGTCCCCATCTCACAGGATGGTTAAGTCATGCATGGGATCAGAGAAAAAACGAGCCATGTCTAGCATACTAGCTCGCATTAGCAAACTTTGGGTAGTGTTATAATACTGTACCTTCCAATATCCAAGTATGAATTAAATAATTACAAGGCTCAAAGTATCTCTTGCGCTCATTTGGTAAAAAATAATTGATAAAGAGGGAGTAAGAATAGTTTTGCTCAAGTTCACATTTAGTCAGATGTCCTTGCAAGTTTACAAGACCCGCCGCACCAAACTTTATGATCTCTCTAGCATGTGCATGCTCCAAGATATTTCCCAATTCACGATCTTTGGAACATTCTTTTCGTTACTTAACAAAAAATCTCAAGTCTATAGTTCCCACCCGCATTATGTGCCTCTGCAACCCTTCTACCACTCAAAGAGATGTATATTAGGGATCATAATAAATCAAATATCCGCGAGTTTTCCACTGTTAGGCTACTTACCCAAACATGATAGCCATACACGTGCCTTGGGAGAAGAGTAATTAGTACGTCAATTAAAATGCTGTTTATATTTTCATGGGTCTGTTTCCGTAAGAGGCATATTTTTCTTTATAATATGATTCTAAGCCCCGAAAATGTGACATCAGACATCAACAAAAACAAGCGCTTGCCATGGAGGAGCCCGCTCATGTATTTGAACTTTCTCTAGTAAAAACACACATGCAACTACAGGGACGAGGGCAGCCCAATGCAAGCCATACCTTAGATCTGTGTCTTCTATGTAAAACTTGATGTTCTCCTCTGAGAGTTCGGTGAGGTTGAGGGAGGGTTGGTTGGCGTAGGGCATTGTGGTGGTGAAGAGTGTGGTGTCTCTCCTGGGTGACGGCGTCAGCTGGGACCCGCCTCGCTCCTCACCAGGGTTGCCCGATACAAATTGCTGAAAGTAGCGAGCTGACGGTCAAAAAGTAGCGAATTAGTAATAAGAGTAGCCTAATTTTTTGTTGAGTGACTGACACGGGTTTCAAAGTAATATATTTTGATAAATAGAGTACACTACACGATGTTAAACAATTTATTCATATTATTTCTGCACACACACACATACAAAAAGAAACCCGGATTTCTAGCAAACATATAAACATATTTCACACATATAAACATATAAACGGAGCTCTACAAATCAAGGGACCCAGAATGTGGAATGACCTTCCCAATCATGTTAAAGACTGTACCTCTCTCAACCAGTTTAAGATAAAAACTAAGCACTACCTAATAAATTCCCTGTAACCTACCTTACCCCTATGTTGTCAACCCATGTCTTTTTTTAAACAACGATGTTTGTCGACCTAATTGTATTTGTGCTGCTTTTTCTGACATGTTCCCCTCATTTTTATATTTATTTTTATTTGTTCTCAACACATTTTATCCTTTAATTCAATTAGTATTAAGTTTTAGTCTTTAATGTTTTCCTGCCCGAAACGCTTTGCGTAATAATGGCTTTAGGCATTGAATGTACTAGCTCTTTCTACAAATCTATCAATTTTTGTATAACCTCTTGTACGTATTTCACCTAAATAAACATTTAGTTATTTATTATTTATTATAGAGCCTTAGCAAACAAACCTGGAGCACTAGTACACAAACAACCGCTGGTACCCACCCGGAGCCCGACCAGTCAAACACCCGGAGCCCGCCAGTTTAGTAAACCGGAGCCCGCCAGTTGAGTGAACTGGAACCCGTCAGTTGAGTTCCTGGAGCCTGCCCCGAGCCCTACCGAGAACCGACCCTGAGCCCGACCAAGAACCTACCACGAGCCCTACAGAGGTTCCCCAAGCCCGAGAGCCTATCCCGATCTCGAAAGAGCCCACCCCGAGCCTGACCGGGAGCCAACCCCAAAACCTACCAAAAACCCACCCCCAAGCCCTACCAAGAACCCACCCCCAAGCCCTACCAAGAACCCAGACCTAATACCTACCAAGAACCCACCCCAAGCCCTACCAAGAACCCACCCGAAGCTGGACAGACACCCACCTGGAGCCCGAACAGTCACCCACCCGGAGCCCGACCAGTCAAACACCCGGAGCCCGCCAGTTTAGTAAACCGGAGCCCGCCAGTTGAGTGAACCGGAGCCCGCCAGTTGAGTGAACTGGAACCCGTCAGTTGAGTACCTGGAGCCCGCCCCGAGCCCTACCAAGAACCCACCCTGAGCCCGACCAAGAACCTACCCCGAGCCCTACAGAGGTTCCCCAAGCCCGAGAGCCTATCCCGATCCCGAAAGAGCCCACCCCGAGCCCTACCGAGAACCCACCCCCCAAGCCCTACCGAGAACCCACCCCCCAAGCCCTACCGAGAACCCACCCCCCAAGCCCTACCAAAACCCACTCCCAAGCCCTACCAAGAACCCAGTCTTAATACCTACCAAGAACCCACCCCAAGCCCTACCAAGAACCCACCCGAAGCTGGACAGACACCCACCTGGAGCCCGAACAGTCACCCACCCGGAGCCCGACCAGTCAAACACCCGGAGCCCGCCAGTTTAGTAAACCGGAGCCCGCCAGTTGAGTGAACCGGAGCCCGCCAGTTGAGTGAACTGGAACCCGTCAGTTGAGTACCTGGAGCCCGCCCCGAGCCCTACCGAGAACCCACCCTGAGCCCGACCAAGAACCTACCCCGAGCCCTACAGAGGTTCCCCAAGCCCGAGAGCCTATCCCGATCCCGAAAGAGCCCACCCCGACCCCTACCGAGAACCCACCCCCCAAGCCCTACCGAGAACCCACCCCCCCAAGCCCTACCGAGAACCCACGCCCCCAAGCCCTACCGAGAACCCACCCCCCCAAGCCCTACCGAGAACCCACCCCCCCCAAGCCCTACCGAGAACCCACCACCCCAAGCCCTACCGAGAACCCACCCCCCCAAGCCCTACCGAGAACCCACCCCCCCAAGCCCTACCGAGAACCCACCCCCCCAAGCCCTACCGAGAACCCACTCCCCCAAGCCCTACCGAGAACCCACCCCCCCCAAGCCCTACCGAGAACCCACCCCCCCAAACCCTACCGAGAACCCACCCCCAAGCCCTACCGAGAACCCAGCCCTAAGCCCTACCGAGAACCCAGCCCAAAGCCCTACCGAGAACCCAGCCCCAATACCTACCAAGAACCCACCCCAAGCCCTACCAAGGACCCACCCGAAGCCGGACAGACACCCACCTGGAGCCCGAACAGTCACCCACCCGGAGCTCGACCAGTCAAACACCCGGAGCCCGCCAGTTTAGTAAACCGGAGCCCGCCAGTTGAGTGAACCGGAGCCCGCCAGTTGAGTGAACTGGAACCCGTCAGTTGAGTACCTGGAGCCTGCCCCGAGCCCTACCGAGAACCGACCCCGAGCCCGACCAAGAACCTACCCTGAGCCCTACAGAGGTTCCCCAAGCCCGAGAGCCTATCCCGATCCCGAAAGAGCCCACCCCGAGCCCTACCGAGAACACACCCCCCAAGCCCTACCGAGAACCCACCCCCCAAGCCCTACCGAGAACCCACCCCCCAAGCCCTACCAAAACCCACCCCCAAGCCCTACCAAGAACCCAGTCTTAATACCTACCAAGAACCCACCCCAAGCCCTACCAAGAACCCACCCGAAGCTGGACAGACACCCACCTGGAGCCCGAACAGTCACCCACCCGGAGCCCGACCAGTCAAACACCCGGAGCCCGCCAGTTTAGTAAACCGGAGCCCGCCAGTTGAGTGAACCGGAGCCCGCCAGTTGAGTGAACTGGAACCCGTCAGTTGGGTACCTGGAGCCCGCCCCGAGCCCTACCGAGAACCCACCCTGAGCCCGACCAAGAACCTACCCCGAGCCCTACAGAGGTTCCCCAAGCCCGAGAGCCTATCCCGATCCCGAAAGAGCCCACCCCGACCCCTACCGAGAACCCACCCCCCAAGCCCTACCGAGAACCCACGCCCCCAAGCCCTACCGAGAACCCACGCCCCCAAGCCCTACCGAGAACCCACCCCCCCCAAGCCCTACCGAGAACCCACCCCCCCCAAGCCCTACCGAGAACCCACCCCCCCAAGCCCTACCGAGAACCCACCCCCCCAAGCCCTACCGAGAACCCACCCCCCCAAGCCCTACCGAGAACCCACCCCCCCAAGCCCTACCGAGAACCCACTCCCCCAAGCCCTACCGAGAACCCACCCCCCCAAGTCCTACCGAGAACCCACCACCCCAAACCCTACCGAGAACCCACCCCCAAGCCCTACTGAGAACCCAGCCCTAAGCCCTACCGAGAACCCAGCCCCAATACCTACCAAGAACCCACCCCAAGCCCTACCAAGGACCCACCCGAAGCCGGACAGACACCCACCTGGAGCCCGAACAGTCACCCACCCGGAGCCCGACCAGTCAAACACCCGGAGCCCGCCAGTTTAGTAAACCGGAGCCCGCCAGTTGAGTGAACCGGAGCCCGCCAGTTGAGTGAACTGGAACCCGTCAGTTGAGTACCTGGAGCCTGCCCCGAGCCCTACCGAGAACCCACCCTGAGCCCGACCAAGAACCTACCCCGAGCCCTACAGAGGTTCCCCAAGCCCGAGAGCCTATCCCGATCCCGAAAGAGCCCACCCCGAGCCCTACCGAGAACCCACTCCCCCAAGCCCTACCGAGAACCCACCCCCTAAGCCCTACCGAGAACCCACCCCCCCAAACCCTACCGAGAACCCAGCCCAAAGCCCTACCGAGAACCCAGCCCAAAGCCCTACCGAGAACCCAGCCCCAATACCTACCAAGAACCCACCCCAAGCCCTACCAAGGACCCACCCGAAGCCGGACAGACACCCACCTGGAGCCCGAACAGTCACCCACCCGGAGCCCGACCAGTCAAACACCCGGAGCCCGCCAGTTTAGTAAACCGGAGCCCGCCAGTTGAGTGAACCGGAGCCCGCCAGTTGTGTGAACTGGAACCCGTCAGTTGAGTACCTGGAGCCCGCCCCGAGCCCGACCGAGAACCCACCCAGAGCCCTACCGAGAACCCACCCCCCAAGCCCTACCGAGAACCCACCCCCCAAGCCCTACCAAGAACCCACCCCCCAAGCCCTACCGAGAACCCACCCCCCAAGCCCTACCGAGAACCCAGCCCCAAGCCCTACCGAGAACCCAGCCCCAAGCCCTACCGAGAACCCAGCCCCAAGCCCTACCGAGAACTCAGCCCCAAGCCCTACCGAGAACTCAGCCCCAAGCCCTACCGAGAACTCAGCCCCAAGCCCTACCGAGAACCCACCCCCAAGCCCTACCGAGAACCCACCCCAAGCCCTACCGAGAACCCACCCACAAGCCCTACCGAGAACCCACCCGAAGCCGGACAGACACCCACCTGGAGCCCGAACAGTCACCCACCCGGAGCCCGACCAGTCAAACACCCGGAGCCCGCCAGTTTAGTAAACCGGAGCCCGCCAGTTGAGTGAACCGGAGCCCGCCAGTTGTGTGAACTGGAACCCGTCAGTTGAGTACCTGGAGCCCGCCCCGAGCCCGACCGAGAACCCACCCAGAGCCCTACCGAGAACCCACCCCCCAAGCCCTACCAAGAACCCACCCCCCAAGCCCTACCGAGAACCCACCCCCCAAGCCCTACCGAGAACCCAGCCCCAAGCCCTACCGAGAACCCAGCCCCAAGCCCTACCGAGAACCCAGCCCCAAGCCCTACCGAGAACTCAGCCCCAAGCCCTACCGAGAACTCAGCCCCAAGCCCTACCGAGAACTCAGCCCCAAGCCCTACCGAGAACCCACCCCCAAGCCCTACCGAGAACCCACCCCAAGCCCTACCGAGAACCCACCCACAAGCCCTACCGAGAACCCACCCGAAGCCGGACAGACACCCACCTGGAGCCCGAACAGTCACCCACCCGGAGCCCGACCAGTCAAACACCCGGAGCCCGCCAGTTTAGTAAACCGGAGCCCGCCAGTTGAGTGAACCGGAGCCCGCCAGTTGTGTGAACTGGAACCCGTCAGTTGAGTACCTGGAGCCCGCCCCGAGCCCGACCGAGAACCCACCCAGAGCCCTACCGAGAACCCACCCTGATCCCTACAGAGAACCCACCCCTAGTCTTACCATGAAAACACCCTGAGCCCTACAGAGAACCCACCCTGGGCCCGACCAAGAACCTACCCCGAGCCCTACAGAGGTACCCCAAGCCCGAGAGCCCATCCCGAACCCGAAAGAGCCCACCCTGAGCCTGACCGGGAGCCAACCCTGAGTCCTACCAAGAACCCACCCCGAAGCCCTACCAAGAACATACCCGAAGCCGGACAGACACCCACCTGGAGCCCGAACAGTCACCCACCCGGAGCCCGACCAGTCAAACACCCGGAGCCCGCCAGTTTAATAAACCGGAGCCCGCCAGTTGAGTGAACCCACCCCGAGCCCTACCAAGAACCCACCCCAAGCCCTACAGAGAACCCAACCCCCCCGAGCCCGAAAACTAAACTATTGCAGTATTTGTACATTGGCCTGTCGCTTGTCACTAAACTTAGTTGTTAACTATTAACTTGATGAAATAATATCTTATACGCGAGAATAATTCTGAATACACAGCGATAAAATTGACGAATGCGGCTTTGGGTCGGGCGGCCACGGAGGCGAGCCTGGCCTGAGGACAGGCAACTGCAAATGCTTCACCCTCCACATACTTTAAGTGCAAATAATTGCCAACAGAACCTAAATACCGAACCTACTATTCGCCTAATTAATTATAGAATATAAAATTAATTTATACACAATAAAAACAATTTGTAATACACAGTACATGAAAGACGATAATAAATGCGTTTTGGGATGTGGGGGAGACGACCACCGCGTTAACGAGCCTAGCCTGACGACGGGGTAGTTTAACACTGGGAAGTGTATTCTACATAATATCCTACGCATATAATGTTGGAAAATCATGATCCTCAAAATTTCCCACAATATCCGAGAGAGGACGGACTATTTAGCATTAATGGAATACAAACATTTGAATACTACAGAACCCGGATGAAAAAAATACGGAAACAATGACCCTCCAATGACCCTTGAGACATTACAAAACTCAATGTTATAATAGCGATCAAATGTATAATGCATTAAGCATTGTAGGTGGAGGTAGACTATACATTCATGCGCACGTCCCAACTGTTCAGATATATTTGAAAAACCAAAACTTATCAGCCTTACCTACACGGGAGCGACGTGCTCACACCGCCGCTGCTTCCTAACGACTGACGGGTCGTCGTCGAAGACCCGTAGCGACCAACCGAGCCAGAGACTCCCTGCCTAAAATTATTTGAACACCATATTGAAATTCCTAGCGTATAGCGCCAGGAATGTGTAAATTAATATTTATAGGCATTATAGGCCTTTCTAAAGTAATTTATAGATCTGAATATCATATATTGTCTAACAAACGAATTATTTAAGTTAAGATTTTAATTATGCCAGATACACGTCTCATCGAGGCACAAAATCGGTTTAGGAACTCAGATTCAGATGTTTATTCAGGTAAGGTATATACATACAAGTGATGTTACATTAATGGATTGATATATAGATAGAGCTAGTACACACAATGCCTAAAGCCACTATTACGCAATGCGTTTCGGGCAAACTCCGTTAGCCGTTAAGTCTCATCGCACACAAGAAGATTCGTCGGCGGATTTTTTTTTTATTTATATATAAAAAAAGTTTTTAAATTCTTGTAAAGCCACTAGCACGCATAGCGTTTCCTTAATCCTAATTTTTTCCCCAGAATACGACCCGCCAAATCGTTTAACAACCTATTTACTGCTGGGTGAACAGTTAAGGAATGACCGGGCGCCAACGCCCGGTCAATCCTTCCCGGCCAAGATACGAACCCAGTTCAAAGGGCTAACGATGAGCCGGCGCGTGCTTTACCACTGCGCCACAGAGACTGCTCCCTGGCGTAGTGGAATTTTGAATTTTGAAACCTGACTAACATAGCTCAACCCAACTTAACGTAACCCAAATCAAACCAATCTAATTCAACCGAGCCCAATGCAGCCTAACCTTAATAACATAGCCTAATACAGCCTAGCATAATGTAGCGAGTAGATTATCCCAATAATATACTCGCTCCAAATGCATTGTTAATATTCCTGTCAACCTTTGGAGATGAATGAGGTGAGGCGTTGCCCGGGCAACACGGTGAGGTGTTGCCCGGGCCATTACCGTACTGGACCATTACCGTACCAACTGTCAGTGCGCTCAACTCACACCAAAGTATCACCTGTGTACTTCTGTATATTCGACCAAATATATATATAGTATCTTAGTGTCTGTGTTTATTTGTCACCATACTTTACGTAACAATAGAACCGTTACACCGTTACAATAACAATACATCAGGATTTAAAACAGAAAATAATGAGTTTAGCCGAATCGTCTCGTGTCCGAGTGTAACAAGAACCCGACCAGTTGTGTACCTATACTGACCTAGCAAACAAACACCTGCAGACGAGGAGTCTCAATAACGTGGCTGAAATATGTTGACCAAACCACACACTAGAAAGTGAAGGGACGACGACGTTTCGGTCTGTTCTGGACCATTCTCAAGTAGATTGTGAGAATGCACAATTGACTTGAGAATGGTCCAGGACGGACCGAAACGTCGTCGTCCCTTCACTTTCTAGTGTGTGGTTTGGTTAACAAACACCTCACCTAACCAGACAAACACCCCCCCCCCCTTACTCTACCAAGCACACTGATATCCGTACCAAAGTAGGGAGGGTCCACATACGAGAACGTGGTTGTAAGTATAGGTCCACACACATGGGCCCCAGTGCCCATCATCTGGGTTAGAGGGCAACAGTGCATTGCTTTGCTCAGAGAGTATAATGCTGCTAACACAGCACTGCCTTCAATAAGCAAATTTTTCAGGATTATTTAATTAGCTAAGATTTACTTGAATTTACCAGTCACTATCTCAGTGAGGATAGGAAGCCGACGGCTTGTCAAATGTCCCCTATTTGTCCTGGTGATTTTATCGAGCAATGTTTTGGCATTTACGGCTTCGGCGGGTATACGTTTCCACAACGTTATAATTCTATGGGTGAAAACAAATATTTTCCATCCTTCAGTGTGGCTTGTTGAGCTGGAAACCGTTGCTCCTTGTTCGTCTTACATCTAGCCTTTTGAAGAAGTGTTCTGGGTCAATATCTTCCAAATTATTCAATAATTTAAATGTTTTGCTGAGAGCAGCCCTGTCATGTCTGGTCCCTGTGGCCCTCAACCGTCCCTGGTATGAAAGTCGACTTAGTTCGGGAAAGATTTTAGTCGCCCGGTGTTGAACTTTCTCCAAAGCAGATATGTCTTTCTGAAGACGAGGTCTCAATGCGTGGATATAATAATCCAAGCGGAAGCACACCAGATATTTATACAGTTGTATAAAGTACCTTTTCCTTCGTCAAAATTTCGTTTGACTATTCCAAAGGATTTGGTTTGCTTTTATAACTGCAGCTTCCACTTGTTGTACAACTATCAGGGATTGGTGGATTCTGACTCCAAGATAATGTTGATGATTTGGTAGTTGTGCATTGTTAAGTCCCACATGGGTGAAAAAAATCTCCTGTTTTCTGTCCTAAGTTGTAGCTTGTTGAACTTGAAATCGTTGTTCCTTATTTGTGATTGATTGATGAAGATTAAGCTACCCAAGAGGTGGCACAGGCATGAATAGCCCGTAAGTGGAAGATTTTTTTGGAGTGAATGTGATCTTTGGTCGTAAAAGTATATATTGCGTGCTGTGCTCGCATTTAAATTGTCAGTCTATGGCTCCTATCGCGGGGTGCTTGTTTGTGTTGCATCTGACCATAAATAATCATCATTGAGTTGCTTAACTCAATGATTAATAGCCCAAATTAGCCCAACTTGCTTTAAATTAGCCCAAAAAGTAGCAAGTAGCGAAATTAAAAATTTGGGAGCGTGGGGCTCTCAAAAGTAGCCCAATTCGCTACTTGTAGCCCAATCTGGCAACCCTGCTCCTCACTACAGTTGCCGCCGCTTTCATTTTGGGTATTATTATTTATATACTCAACAGTTCTTACATTCTTATAAAGCCTCTAGCGCGCAGAGTGATTCGGAAAGGTCCTTAATCTTAATTTCCTCTGTAATACGGCCCGCCAAATGATACCCATTCCCTGCTGGATGAACAGAGGCTATAGTTAAGGAGTTTAGTTTAGTTCATTTATTATGCACCCCATACCAATCTTGTGGGCGGTAGTGGAAAGGGTTACAGAGGCACATAATGGGCTCAGGGACTGAACCCCACAATTCATTTAGCTAAGCAAGTTACAAAGATAGAGCTGATAAGTTAGCCAAAGAATCTGCCTTTAAAGGAGCCGTTGAGTGTAACCTTGGATTGTCAATGAGC
Organism: Procambarus clarkii; assembly: GCF_040958095.1. Taxonomy (NCBI): domain Eukaryota; kingdom Metazoa; phylum Arthropoda; class Malacostraca; order Decapoda; family Cambaridae; genus Procambarus; species Procambarus clarkii. The sequence continues at coordinate 19,206,812 of NC_091176.1, forward strand.
AATCTGAGAGCAGTAGTACACCGAGAACTTCAACAAGATCTTGTAGATCTGAGGCAAAGTGAAATTGACACCAGTAATTCCATCTATCATCATACTATCATGCAAGAGGAGCCACACATCTATGGATCATCCAATAAAATCAGCAGACTTCTAGATGTTACTACTGCTCGGCTTAGACTCGGTTACAAGTATCTCTGGGAATTCTCATTATCTGCCGATGTAGACCTGACCAAATGTAAACTGTGTCAACAAAATTATTCGCACACCCTCCGTCACTATGTGATGGAGTGCGAAAAGATACATGAATTTAGAGACAACTCTATAACCAATATCTACAGTTAAGGATTTATTTATATGTACAGTATACAAGAAGGTACATTGGGTTTATGAGAGTACATGGCATTTGTGTTTTTACCTTCTTGCAAAGCCACTAACATGCAAAGTGATAAAATGAGGGCGGGCTCCAGCGACGACCAGTCTTACGACATCGTGCACCCCCTACATGGGTGTACAATCCTGCTGTACGATCACCTCGCAAGGACATGGAATGGGGGTCCACCATGCCTCTACGCTCTGTGGATCGTCGCGATGATGCTCCGTTGGCCTCACCAAGGACGCTGTTTAACTTGCAGTATCTGCCTAGTAGAACCGGTTTGGTACCTTTTTCAGTCAGGAGGAACCCGACAGTTTTTTAACGCCCTCTCTGGGGATACGAGCACGGTTACTGTCACGGAAGCGAGTGGCCATATTCCTAGTTAAAGGTTTGCGAGGAACGCTCACCTCGCAAGGTCTAGTTGGTGGCTCTCGTCTCTCTATGCCCATGACCCGTCGCGATGGCGCTCCGTTGGCCTTATCAAGGAAGCCGTTTCACTTGCAGCATCTGTCTAGTAGACCCGGTTTGGTAACTTTTTCAGTCAGGGGAACCTGTCACGGGCACGGTTACAGCCACAGTGCGAGTAGTGACATTCCTAGTTACAGCGGCCAGCCGCCGCTCGCCCTTCAGGGTTGGGGGTTCCGCGCCGCTGGCCCTCGCGGGATTGGGGGTGCTCCACCAGAACCCCCATAGTGATAAGCCTGCAGATAGCTAAGACATATTACCATGAATTGTAATTACTGTAAATTCAAATAATGCAACTTTCAATTACTAATTATAGATGTAACTATTAATTGTAATTGATTTAATACTTTATCATTATAACGATTATTCATTATAATTATTCTTTAATACTTTATTGTTATGCATTACAGTCACTAATTATTTATCATTCATCCTAATTAGCTATTTGATTCATTAAAATTATTGCTTATCATTATACTATTTATTATTATTATTATTATATTATTTATTATTATTATTACATTATTTATTATTATTAATTTATTATTTATTACTATTAATTTATTATTTATTATTACAAAATAAACAAGTCCCCACTCTGAGCGCGTTTTCTTCCAACCACAGAAAATGGAATTCTTCACAGAAACATACTGGAGCCTGTCAGTAAGGTAAGACTGAAGATATAGGAGGGAGTGACCTCTGACTCCATAATGATGTAATTTAAGAAGAAGGTTTTGGTGGTTGACAGTGTCAAAAGCCTTACATAGATCAACAAATAACTCAACAGGGAACTCATTTTTATCAAGAGCTACATGTATCAAGTTAATCATACTAATAAGTGCATCGTATAGTGCCTTTAATGCTGTGGAATGACCTTCCCAATCATGTTAAAGACTGTACCTCTCTCAACCAGTTTAAGATAAAAACTAAGCACTACCTAATAAAGTCCCTGTAACCTACCTTACCCCTATATTGTCAACCCATGTCTGTTTTTTTTTAAACAACGCTGTTTCAATTTCTTTCTTTATTATGCACCCCATACCCATCCCGTGGGCGGTGGTGTAAAGGATTACAGAGGCACATAATCGGTTCAGGAACTGAACCCTCTAGTGCGTTTAGCTAAGCAAATAACAATGTTTGACGCTAGTTACAAAATTATTAATGTTGTATACATATGTACACACTCTCATACATACATGTACATATATGACAGTGTCAGACCACGGAGGAAAATTGAAACAGGAATTTCCTTAAGTACTTTGGTATATTAATACATCTTCAGAAGGAGTGATTTTACAGGTCGAGTACTGGACATAAATAGGCAGGAGAGAATGGTGGAGTGAGGTGAGGTACAATACGTGGACACTGCAGACGGCCTATTGGCCCATCCGATGCAGCAACCACACACAGGACCACACATGGATAATTATAGCATAAAATAGTAAATATTTACAATGAATTAGTGAGACAAATGTGTTTCAATTATCCTACTTAAATCGCCCTTTAATTGATCTAAGCCTAAGCCCGTGCTACTTGGAACTTTTTGTTCCGAGTAGCTGAATATAAAACAACAACAGCATTAGTGATAGGAATCTAAAAAAAATGACATTAGTATTGATAATGCGGGAGTCTGGGTGGAGCTGCTTGCCGGGCCATGAGAACTTTAGCATGCGTGTTTGTGTCGAAGGGGCTCTGAAGGACGGGCAAGGCGCGCTAGGCTAACCTTATCATGCTTTGTACGAAAAATATTGATGCTGTGACTAAATTATCATTTGTCAGCTGTTCGGATGTGTGAAAGACGGAACCTCCTGAGAGAATTTCTGGGTTCTCTTGGGAGACAGAAACTGGGTTAAACAACGGAAGTGGTCACCTGGACCTATTGAGGTGATATCAAGGGCCCTTCTAGGAAAGACAGAGTATTTTCTGAAAGCCTGTGTAATCCTGGGAAGGCTTATAGGTTCTTTTATCAATATATTTGGCGCATACTGCAAATTTATCTGGGCCCTTTTTGAAACGTCTTCAAATTTTCTTGAAACCGTCTTTAGACAATACTTGCAGGATTCTTTATATATTCCTAGAAAGACCTCTGGATACTCTTCGTTAAGTGTCCTGGTAGTACAGCCGGGTTCGTTCTCGACTCACAATCGAAAGTTCCGGATTCGAATCCCGGGCGAGATATAAATGGCTGGGCTCATTTCCTATCACCTAATGCATCTGTTCACCTAGTAGCAAGTAGGTACTCAGGAGTTAGTCAGCTTGCTGTGGGGTTGCATCCTGGGCGGGGTCAGTAATTCGGCCTTGGGGGGAAGGGGAGACCTCGATATAAGCCTAACGTGTATGAATACACTCTGGCTTCCTGTCCCCTCTACACATTGAATTATTAATTATGTCTGTGTTCAACGAAGGTTTGTGAACCCACACCAGAAGAGTTTTGACCACGCTTGAGAAGGTGTGTCTCCTAGCCACGAGGACGCATCAATGTCACAGGACGGCCTAGAAACATTCCCAAGAGGGCCGAGGAATCTTTCCAGGTTTCCGGGACATAAAAATCTCATGGTTTTCTGGTAACCTTTTTATTTGCCCTCCGATGAAGGTCTCTGGGCCCTTTACCTCATGATAGGTACTCCGGGGAAGGCCTCGAGGTCTTCTTCCAGGGTAACGCTGAGAATGCGTGATTAACCACAGCTGGAAGAGTTCAGACAAAATAGAACCTTGTCGCACAATAATGATCAGAGAAGAAACTATCTACAGAAAGTACAATCGCGAGTGAACGTTAAGAATTTAAAGTACACTAAAGTAAGTACATTTTGCTATAGACAGGGGGGAACAGGTTAAGGGTTTGCTATCCGGAAGCTGGAATTGGTGATAAGTAAACAACATGAATGATATTATGGCTGGAAATTGGGAACAAATCCATTATTTGTATCAGTGCTGGTGTAAATGATGTAGGACGAGTTAGGAGTGAGGCACTGATACAGAAGTTTAATACAACTATTGAATTAGTTAGTAATAAGGGAGGATTCCCGATCATATGTGACATTCTTCCAGGAAAAGGGAGTTGGAAATGAATGGTTGTCGAGGGCACTTGGTGTCCATTAGCGACTGAACAAATATTGAAATTCAAATGCAATATCATTCATAGATAACTGGGAACACTTCTATGGAAGAAATGACATGTATACTCGGGTTGGGGTGCGTCTATCTAGGGCTGGGGTTGTTGTTGTTGCTAACTCGTTGGAACCTGTGGTTGGAGGGACTTCTTTGGGTTTAAACTTAATAGATAGTATTATGGGAATTGATAAAGGAGGTAATAAAAGTAGGTGTTTGTGGGGGAAACAAATTGGCAAAATGAACAGGGAAAGAGAAGGGCCTCAAAATAACAATACACTTAGGGTATATTACACGAACAGTGGGAGTCTAAGAAACAAAATAAACGATTTAAATGCTCTTGTTTGCACAGAAACAATAGATTAAATTTTTTTTTTAATTTTGCCCCGAGGGGCGAGTTTATTGGGCAGCGCCACTCATCTTGTGAGTGAACATACCGCCATAGCAGAATGTACAACACTCCCCAATAGGAAGAAAACCCGCTGGGTTGTTCATCCTGTCACTTGTACCCAGACACAGCTGGGACTTGCTTAACTGTCTCAAGTGAACAGCTCCTCAAACAAGAAGATTAACATTTATCAACCCTTAAAAGTTTACGTTATCTTGCGGGTGCAAAATGGGGAAATCTTTTAAGAACAGTATCAATATTTGACAAATAGTGTTTTCCTAACTCAAACAATGTGGGGTTTATTATTCTACACATATTCCTAATGTCTCTCAGGTGTTCACATTCACGTAGATAGTGGTCAAGGCGGTGTCCATCACTCTCACCACAGATTCTGCAACTTCGCTGATCAACTGTTGTTTCCATTCCAAATCTCCATGGATATTTGTATCCAAGACGGATTCTCGCTATTACTGATTCTCTCCCTCGTCGTCCTCCTCTTCGGCCATAATGATTGGGATTGCCAGCTGCAACCATGTTGTACCATCGTACAGATTCACTGGTTTGTGCTTCTATCCTCCTTTCCTCAGTTACCTTGTCACGGTGATGTTGCCTGATAATACCTCTAATTTGTAGTTGAGTCTTGGGTATGAAGTATTCAATATGGTCTCCTTCAGCGCCTTCAGCAGCCAGCACATCTGCTCGTTCATTCCCACATATTCCAACATGGGAGGGGATCCACAGAAACTTGATGACTCTTCCCTGATTGGTAAGTACTCTCACAGCTCTCTTAATTTCAGCGACTATTGCAAGATTTTCTGCCTGATTTTTACTTAGGCTTTGCAGTGCTGCTTTCGAATCGGTGCAAATCACTGCACCATTAGTGTTCCGTTCAAGAAACCTTAACGCCATAACAATGGCAGTTAGCTCTGCTTGCGTTGAAGAGGCATAGTTCTCAATACGTGCTTTTTCTTCATTTCTGCGTTGGAAAGTATTATCCTTGATTACTGTGTATGCTGCACCAGCCCTGCCATTGATAGGATTAGATGACCCGTCAGTGTAGATTTGATCAAGTTCATCTCCGGCTTCTTTATAAATTTCCTCGAGATACTTGTGCCTCATTTCTTGTGGTATCATGTTGGATTTTTTCGTTGCCATTTCATTGATGATAATCTTGCACGAGTCATCCTCCCAGGGAGGTAACCTCTCTACAGGCAGGAGCTCACGGGCTTGCTCAAGCAGGTGAAGCTCTTCAAGGTAGCAGACTGCTCTGTGATGCCATTTTTTGCTTCTCCTGTTTCCCCCTGAAAGTAGCACAGAGCTCAGTTTTTTCTTGGCAATATCATTGTAATGGGGATCTCTGGCTATCCTAATTGCAAGCTTAGCATTCAGCTCCTGAATTTTGCTTTTAACACTGGGAAGGGACAACTCCTCTCGTAGATTAGACGTTTTGGCAGTTCTTGGAACTCCAAGAATGATTGTCATGGCTTCATTTTGAATGCTTTCAAGCCTTTTCATATCGCTTTGGGAGTAGGTGCACAGAACTGGTGCGGCATAGTCTATGACGGAGCGCACATAGGCTGTGTACATCATTTTAAGCACGGCAATAGAGGCTCCATGTCCATTCCAGGTCATAGCTTTCAGTGCCCTGAGTCGACTTTTGCATGTTCCTATGAGTTGATTGAGCTCCTCTTTCTTTCCCTTGTTAGAGCCGACAGTGACGCCAAGGTACCGATAGTGGTCAACCCATTCAAGTGTTACACCATTAATTTGCAGTTCTTCATTTGCTCTCCGCTTGTGATGGGAGTATGCCTTCGTCTTGTTTGTGGAGAGAGTGAAACCGAACTCAATACATTTCTTTCCAAGGAGTTCAATGAACTGTTCAATTTTTCCCAAGGTGGGAGCTTGTATTAGAACATCATCTATAGTCAGTTTAGGAGAAGAATTCGTCCAAATGGTTCGAAATTAAAAAAAGGAGATAAGGAGGGCAAAAAGAAACTATGAAGTTCGCATAGCAGGGCAAACAATGACAAATCCTAAAGTTTTTTCAGTTATATCGAACAAACATTAGGGAAAGGATAGGTTCATTAAAATCTGAGACAGTTCAGATAACGGATAATGACGAAGAGATGAGTATGTATTTTTAATAAATATTTCAACTCTGTATTTACTTGAGAGGAACTTAACATTATGTCTTTAGGCAAACAAGTCTATGTGGGTGGGGACGAGGACAGGTTGACTAGTTTAGCAGTTACCAGAGAGGATGTTATTAAACAGATAGTGAAACTGAAGTTAAACAAATCCCCAGGGGCCAGATGAAGTGTTTGCCAGGGGGCTTAAAGAATGCAAATAGGACGTTTGCGAGCAATTATGTACCATATTTAACAAATCATTAGAGTCAGGCAGAGTGCCAGAGTCGTGGAAGGTTGCTAATGTGGTACCAATTTTCAAGAATGGTGAAAGATCCCTTGTGTCAAACTATCGGCCAATTAGCTTAACGTCTATTGTGGGAAAATTACTTGAATCGATAATTGCAAATACCATTCGTCTTCATCTTGAAAAGCATAAATTAATAAATGATTCACAACATGGTTGTACAAATGGCCGTTCATGTTTAACAAATTTGCTATTATTTAATTCCAGCATAGTTGAGGCAGATGATAGTGGTAAGGTTTGTGATGTTGTGTACCTTGACTTTAGCTAAGCTTTTGATACAGTGCTACCAGAAAGACTGATTAAAAAGATAGAGGTTCATGGTATTGGGGGTGCGATATTATGTTGGATTAGGGCATGGCTATACCAAAGGAAACAGAGTCAGTGTAAATGTGGTTAAGTCAGAGTGGGAAAATGTTGTAAGTGGAGTGCCTCAAGGCTCTATCGTGGGACCTCTGTTATTCATATTATATATAAATGATTTAGATTCAAGTTTGAATAGCAATATTTGCAAATTTGCCGATGATACAAAAATCGGGTTTGAAATAATCACGGAAAAAGACCCTATCACTTCAAGACGATCTAAATAGGGTTTTGAAATGGTCAATAGATTGGCAGATGCAGTTTAATGCTGACAAATGTAAGATTTTAAAGCTAAGTAATGATGATATAGTTACAAGATACGAGCTAGATGGTATTGAGATTGTTAAGTCAGATTGCGAAAGGGATCTGGGAGTTATGATTAGTTAGAATTTAAAACCGAAATATCAATGCATAAATGTTCGTAATAAGGCAAATAGGACACTGGGATTTATTAATCGAAATGTTAGTAACAAGACACCTGGTGTTGTTCTTCAGCTATATCTTGCTCTGGTTAGGCCCCATTTAGATGATACAGTTCAGTTTTGGTCGCCGTACTATAGAATAGATATTAATTCACTAGAATGCGTCCAGCGTAGGATGACAAAGTTAATCCCACAAATTAGAAACCTGTCACCTGCCAATGTTTTGACCATTTCAAAAACCCTATTTATATCGTCTTGAAGTGATAGAGAGTCTTTTTCCGTGTTTATTTCCCCTCCCGATTTTTTATCATAGGCAAATTTGCAAATATTGCTGCTCAAACACGAATCTAAATCATTTATATATATTATGTATAACAGAGGTCCCAGGACAGAGCCTTGAGGCACTCTACTTATAACATTTTCCCACTCTGACTTAACCCCATGTATACTAACTCTTTTTTTTTCCTTTGGCATAGCCATGCCCTAGTCCAACTTAATATAGTACCCACCAGCATTAGATTCAAGTATTTATATAATGTTTGGTTCTTCAGATCCTTTGTTATCCATTTAGGGTCATTATTATTTAATCTATTCAATTTGTTTGGTATACTATGTTCCTGTGCTTTGCTTAGAATATTTTTAAATAAGCAATATTTTGAGTCCACATCAAAATCCCTTTTCATATCACCCATCGCTGGGTTCACGTCTCGCTCCAAGACCAGCCCACCCCCTATGCCCAGGATTTTCCAATGTATTTCATACCAAAAATCTCTTAGGCCATTGAAATCAGCTTTTCTGAAATCTGGCACTTTAACGAAATTTTCTCCTACAAATCTATTCCGGTTTATGCTAAATCTGATTTTTTTGTAATCACTGTTTCCTAGCTCACGCCCTATTTCGATGTCACTAATTTGTGTCTTCCTGTTAGTTAACATTAAGTCTAAAATATTATTTTCCTGCTTTGGTTCCTTAATGTGTTGCTTAAGAAAGCACTCGTCAATTAATTCTAAAAAATCTTCAGCTTCGTTATTCCCTGTTCTGTTAAGTTCTTTTTGTTGCCCATGAAAAATACTGTTAGACTTAGATGCTCTAGATATTTCATCCCATAGATGCTCTGCTTCCATTCCGTCGAAGTTTGGTGGCCTCTATATAACACCTATCCTAAGATTTTTTAGCTTTTTCTTTTTTTCTCTCCCCCCCTCCCTCCCTCCCCTCTCTCTCTCTCTCTCTCTCTCTCTCTCTCTCTCTCTCTCTCTCTCTCTCTCTCTCTCTCTCTCTCTCTCTCTCTCTCTCTATATATATATATATATATATATATATATATATATATATATATATATATATATATATATATATATATATATATATATATGTCGTACCTAGTAGCCAGAACGCACTTCTCAGCCTACTATGCAAGGCCCGATTTGCCTAATAAGCCATGTTTGGTGGCTACAGGTAATGAATCCCCCCAATGTTGAACATTCTAACTGTAAACTATGTGAGCAAAAGTTAGGACACATTCTCCAACACTATGTTTGGTGGTGCTCTGATTTCACACAAGGTATGTAATACCTTGAGCTGTGTATCTACTTCATACAGCGCTCAAGAGCTAGCATTTGATCTTATTCTGTGTGAAGGATCTGTAATCCTTCGTACAGATATGGGTAGCAGCACACTGTCACGTGCACCTAATCTTGTTCATAAAAATCAGAAAAGGATGGGTTTGACGTTGGGAGCGGCCAGGTGGCTACCTTCCCTTGGGACCTTGGACTTAAGCTGGGGAGTGCTTGAAGGCAATATAAAGCTGCCTGCTGGACGCTGCTCCTCACACAGCTTCTGCCAGCAAAATGAAGTGCCTCCTGGTCCTCCTCTCCCTCGCCGCCCTCACAAGGTAACACTCTGCTACACAACCCCACTTCTGTAGCAAGAGGGGTTGCTTAACGGTTCTTGTACTCCAGGACTAAACTAATATTGGGAATTATTCAGGGACTGTCAACTCACCAGTCAGCCACCAAGGCTTGGGATGCAGAACGGGAATGTTATGAGATGCATTACAACAGTTCCCAAACATTTAATATTATTTATATTGAAGCAAATGGATCAATATGTTTATCAACACTAGAGTACAAGATGTCCTGCAGCACAGTGGTGTACATTATTATTCTCACTCCCTTTTACATGCTCACATCCAAGAGGTTAATTTAAATAATTATATAAAAATATATTAGGTTACTAAAACGAAAAACTCATTACTTGTTGATTGTTGAGAGAAGCTAGTTTTACTTTTATATGCTGTCCTCGTGGTACAGTGGTAAGATACTCCCTCTGAGCTTCGCGAACGATTTGGCCTGGGGGTTTGTATCGTGGCCAGGAAGGATTGACTACGCGCCAATCCTTAACTGTACGCCTCTGTTCACCCAGCAGTGAATGGGTATCTGGTTGTTAAACGATTTGGTGGGTCGTATTCCAGGGAAAATTAAGATTAAGGACCTGCCTTAAATGCGTGCTAATGGCTTTGTTAAACTTCACTTGTGGTTTAGGCAAGTTAGTGCAAATTGCACAGACACGAGTTTTCCCATATTGACAGTGGTTTGATGAAAAACGTGAAGCAACCCCTCACCACTCTGGTGCCCTTGGGAGGTGGAGATATGTGGGGGTAAATACCTCGAAATCTCTATCTCTTTTTAAGGGTCTGAGTTGGTGTAGTGGGCTAAGGCATACTAGTTATGGCAGCTACTGGAAGGTGGTTGTGCTTTCTGGGTTCGAGGCCCACTGGTGGGTGCTGTCTAATGTTTGTTAAACTTCACTTGTGGTTTAGGCAAGTTCACACACATTGAGCTGTGTAATATAATATATATATATATATGTCGTACCTAGTAGCCAGAACTCACTTCTCAGCCTACTATACAAGGCCAGATTTGCCTAGTAAGCCAAGTTTTCCTGAATTAATATATTTACTATAATATTTTTCTTATGAAATGATAAAGCAACCCTTTTCTCTATGTATGAGGTCAATTTTATTTTATTGGAGTTAAAATTAACGTAGATATATGACCGAACCTAACCAACCCTACCTAACCTATCCTAACCTATATTTATAGGTAAGGTTAGGTTAGGTAGCCAAAAAAAGCTAGGTTAGGTTAGGTTAGGTAGGTTAGGTAGACGAAAAAACATTAATTCATGAAAACTTGGCTTATTAGGCAAATCGGGCCTTGAATAGTAGGCTGAGAAGTGCGTTCTGGCTATTAGGTACGACATATATATATATATATATATATATATATATATATATACATATATATATATATACATATATATATATATATATATATATATATATATATATATATATATATATATATCATGCAGCTTTCTCTCTCACGCACACACACACACACACACACACACATATATATATATATATATTATATATATACATATATATATATATATATATATATATATACCTCTGGCTGGAAGAAGGGGGACCCATAGCCTCGGAGGAAACTACACATAACGCATTGGAGGGAATGTAGGTCCCCTCCAATACAGTTTCTGTGTGCTTTTCTCCTACCACCCCCTTCCCTTTTTTTTCCTTTATTGTGTATTTAAAGGTTACAAAACATACAAGACAAATGCCTAAAGGTTATGGATCTCTTGAAGCTCCTCCGCTTCTGGACAGGAACAGAGGACGCAGCAAGCATTTCCCCTGTGGATCGCCACACTGAGGCGCTGAAACAAAAAACTGGAAGCCCTTGGGTCTCTGGTGCTATATTTCACACTTCGTCTCATGTACGATGTGAATATATCCGACTAAGTTAGACGATGGCTGTGTACTACTGTTTAAAATTAGCCTTTGGTAACAACAAACACAGAATACTGATACAATATATATTTATTACAAATTAGTTACAGAGGTTGGTGATAAATAGTATGTGGACGTTGTAGCAGGTTGAGCCGGAGTGTTTGAACCCTAGTTGCAGTAGAGATGACAATTAACTTCTGGCCAGGCGGCTCGTCGTATATCGAAAGTGATGTTATTCTTGACCACCTGTGAAGTGAGTCTAGTTAAGCTACGATTCCGGCGCCTTGTATCCACGTCCTGACCTCTGTTTCTTGCCGCAGGCTGCTCGTAATTCCATTGATGGGAACTGCTTGACTTCTGTTGGATGATATTATTAGTTTGTGGGATTTCTTGGGAGCATCTTGCAGTTTTCAGCAGTTGTATGAGGGATTCCTGTAACTGTGGAATACTTGGGGATAGTTAAAGTAACTGCTTTATTATCATTAATGTACTTGCTCCTCCTGCACCCGGAGCGAAATGACCGACTGTTTCATTGCTGCAGGGCTCAAGAATTTCCAGCCTGCTTATGCGGTGCCTTTATTACCTTGATGGAAGAGGAGATTGAGGTCTTCAGGTTACCTCCCATCGAAGTGGCGGACTGTGACGCCACTACGGACTGCCGCGCAAGGTGCATAGATGAGGTAGGACTCAGTGCGCTCCCTCCATCCCCATAATATAATTTTTCATTACTATAGTATATGATCTTGCTAGAGAATCTTCACCGGATATATATTGATCACGGCAGAGATATCATTCTGAGTAATTAACTCGTGTATTAATGTGTCTTTACTTTTTATTACTGTCTGATGACAAGGATGTTTGTGTTGCAGTGGACGACAATAACTGAAGACGGGGATCTGGACTACGCCTGGCTGGACGGGGTGACCATCGGCCAGCACATGTGTGACTCTCTCCACGATAATGACCACTCTGATGTTGGCCCACATGAGGTAACTAACACACACACACACACACACACACACACACACACACACACACACACACACACACACACACACACACACACACACACACACACACTCACACACTCACACATTCACACACACACACTCTATACACATACTGTGTATGGAGTCCGCCTTCACGCAAGTAGGTGAATACACACACACACACACACTAGTAGGAATGAGCGACCACAGCGTACTGGCGTTTCAGTATCTGGTTGAGGAAGCGTTACTGAACTCGAGGAGGGGTACTGAAAGCAAAAGGCTGGCATTCCGAAAGGGAAACCATGAGGAGTTAAGAAAATTCCTAACAGATATAGCATGGGAAACAGAGCTCAGGGCAAAGACGGCCCAAGATATGATGGACTACATCACGCAGAAGTGTAAGGACGCAGCAGACAAGTTTGTCCCAGTCCAAAAGAAAAACAGTGAAACGAAGATGAAAAACCCATGGTTTAATCAGAGATGTAGGCTAGCTAAGCAGCAAAGTAAAAGGGCGTGGAGAAACTATGGGAATAACAGGACACTGGAGAGCAGAGAAAGATACCAGAATGCCAGGAATGAATATGTCAGGATGAGAAGAGAGGCAAAAAGACAATACGAAAATGACATCGCAAGCAAGGCAGACTCAACCCAAATTGCTGCACAGCAACATCAGGAGAAAAACAAGAGTAAAGGAACAGGTAATGAATATAAGGATAGGGGCAGAAGGATTCTCTACAAACGACAAGGAAGTGTGTGAAGAACTGAATAAGAAATTCCAGGTCTTCACCTTAGAACAAGGAGAGATTCCAGAGATAAGAGAGGGAATAGTTAACCAAGATCCACTAGAAGAGTTTGAGATTACCAGTGGGGAAGTAAGGAAGTGTTTACTAGAGTTGGATGTGACAAAGGCTATAGGCCTGGATGAATCTCCCCTTGGATACTAAAGGAAGGAGCAGAAGCACTGTGCCTGCCACTCTCCATAGTGAAACAAATCACTGGCAACAGGGGAACTGCCAGAAATTTGGAAAGCATCTAATGTAGCTCCGATATACAAGAAAGGGGATAAACAGGAGGCACTGAACTACAGGCCAGTGTCCCTAACCTGCATACCATGCAAGCTGATGGAGAAGATTGTGCGAAGAAAGCTAGTGGAACATCTGGAGCGAAAGAACTTTGTACCACACCATCAACATGGGTTCAGGGATGGCAAGTCCTGCGTTCAGGGATGGCAAGTCCTGCCTCACAGGGCTAATTTAATTCTACGACCAGGCAACAAAAATCAGGCAAGAAAGAGAGGGGTGGGCAGACTGCATATTTTTGGAGTGCCAGCCTCTTATGCGGTACTGTGTCAAAGGCTTTCCGACAATCCAAGAAAATGCAGTCCGCCCAGCCCTCTCTTTCTTGCTTAATCTTTGTCACCTGGTCGTAGAATTCTATTAAGCCAGTCAGGCAAGATTTACCCTCCCTGAACCCATGTTGGCGATTTGTCACGAAGTCCCTTCTCTCCAGATGTGTTACCAGGTTTTTTCTCACGATCTTCTCCATCACCTTGCATGGTATACAAGTCAAGGACACTGGCATGTAGTTCAGTGCCTCTTGCCTGTCGCCCTTTTTGTATATTGGGACCACATTCGCCGTCTTCCATATTTCTGGTAGGTCTCCCGTCTCCAGTGACTTACAATACACTATGGAGAGAGCAAGTAAAGTGCCTCTGCACACTCTTTCAGTACCCATGGTGAGATCCCATCTGGACCAACAGCCTTTCTAACATCCAGATCCAGCAGGTGTCTCTTGACCTCCTCTATCGTAATTTGGAACTCTTCCAAGGCCGCCTGGTTTACCTCCCTTTCTCCTAGCACAGTGACCTCACCTTGTTCTATTGTGAAGACCTCCTGGAACCTCTTGTTGAGTTCTTCACACACCTCTTTGTCATTCTCTGTATACCTGTCCTCGCCTGTTCTAATTTTCAATACCTGTTCTTTCACTGTTGTTTTCCTTCTGATGTGACTGTGGAGTAGCTTTGGTTCGGTCTTGGCTTTGTTTGCTATATCATTTTCAAAACTTTTCTCTGCTTCTCTTCTCGCCCTGACGTACTCATTCCTGGTTCTCTGGTATCTCTCTCTGCTTTCTGGTGTTCTGTTATTCCGGAAGTTCCTCCACGCCCTTTTGTTCAGTTTCTTCGCTTCCATACATGCCCTATTATACCATGGATTCTTCTGTTGCTTCTCGGATTTTTCCCTTTGGGCCGGGATGAACCTGTTTACTGCCTCCTGACACTTTTGGGTAACATAGTCCATCATACCTTGTACAGACTTATCTCTGAGGTCTGTGTCCCAAGGTATTTCCCTTAGGAAACTTCTCATCTGTTCATAATTCCCCCTTCGGTATGCCAGCCTTTTGATTCCTAGTTCTTTTTTGGGGGAGGTAATTCCTAGCTCTACCAGGTACTCAAAGTTCAATACACTGTGGTCACTCATTCCCAAGGGCACTTCCATCTTAACTTCCCTTATATCCCACTCATTTAGGGTAAATATCAAATCAAGCATTGCTGGTTCATCTTCTCCTCTCATTCTTGTTGGTTCCTTAATGTGCTGGCTTAGAAAGTTTCTTGTTGCCACGTCCAGCAGCTTAGCTCTCCATGTTTCTGGTCCTCCATACGGGTCTCTTTTCTCCCAATCTATCTTCTCATGGTTGAAGTCTACCATAATTAGTAGTCCAGATCCATTCCTGCTAGCAACAGAAGCTGCTCTTTCTATTATGTTAATGGTGGCCATGTTGTTTCTATCATATTCCTGTCTGGGTCTTCTGTCATTTGGTGGTGAATTATATATGACTACGACTATAATTTTGTTCCCTCCAGTTGTTATGGTACCTGCTATGTAGTCACTGAAACCCTCACAACCCTGAATAACCATCTCCTCAAAATCCCAGCCTTTTCTTACCAGCAGAGCTAAACCACCACCACCTCTTCCTTCCCTCTCTTTCCTCATAACATAATAGTCCTGTGTGTGTGTGTGTGTGTGTGTGTGTGTGTGTGTGTGTGTGTGTGTGTGTGTGTGTGTGTGTGTGTGTGTGTGTGTGGAAAAAAATTAGTTAGTAGTTAGTAACAGTTGATTGAATGAGAGTTGAGAGGCGGGCCGACAGAGCAGAGCTCAACCCCTGCAAGTACAACTAGGTGAATACAACTAGGTGAATACACACACACACACACACACACACACACACACACACACACAGTGAGGACCTCCAGTGAGGTCTGGAGAAAGTTCAAAGGTTTGCCACCAGACTAGTACCCGAACTGAGGGGTATGAGCTACGAGGAGAGACTACGAAAATTAAACTTCACGTCACTGGAAGACAGAAGAGTTAGGAGGGACATGATCACTACAAACAAGATTCTCAAAGGAATTGATATAGTAGATAAAGAGAGATTATTAACACAAGGGGCACACGCACTAAGGGACACAGGTGGAAACTGAGTGCCCAAATGAGCCACAGAGATATTAGAAAGAATTTTTTAGTGTCAGAGTGGTTGACAAATGGAATGCATTAGGAAGAGATGTGGTGGAGGCTGACTTCATACACAGTTTCAAGTGTAGATATGATAGAGCCCAATAGGCTCAGGAACCTGTACACCTCTTGATTGACGGTTGAGAGGCGGGACCAAAGAGCCAGAGCTCAACCCCCGCAAGCACAATTAGGTGATTACACACACACACACACACACCAACCCATCCTCCTAAGGTTCCCAACGTCACGAAACTGTTGAAGTAAAGTGCCCTCTCCTAAGCTACCAGAGAACCCAAAACAGGAAACGGGCCAATATGTCACTTTCGCAAGCTGCGGAATTGCACACAATTTTTGGCATTGGGTAGAGTATATGTCAAAATGCAGGGTTCTATTAAAAGGATGGGTTGCGTACACATAGATGATAATGGTTTCCCCCTGCATATAGATCCCCGCTAATTTTCCGAAATATTTCCAGGTGTACCTGTACTACAATATCTGCCTTGGGCCCTGGATTTACACCGGCCAGACGAGCAGAAATACTCTTTGTTGCAGCAGCAGTAATTACCTCACCTGCCCGCCACCCCCCACAGTCTTTCAAAACTAGTCTAGTAGGAACTGAAAAAAACACTACAACTACTGTTTCTGCCTTACTTCAACGACCTGAGGTGGCACTCTAACAACTTCTACCACCTGCCCTAACAACCACCTGCCCTAACAACCACCTGCAAGAGGTCACTGGAATACCACGTCTCCATAGACAATTTTAGTGATCTTTTTAATTCTCAAAATGTAAACAACAAATAAATGGCAACAATGATTATTTAGAATCTACACTTGCGTTTTCTTGTGGATAATGGACACTAACTAACCTGACTGTCGCTGTAACACCCCCTCCCACCACACAAGCAAGGTTACCTGTCCAAAATAATCCAGCAGCGAATAAAAATTCACTGACTGTAGTGTAACTATATCACCCACAGACTTCCTGATAAAATTCAATTTGTTCAAAGATTCCTCACTCTGTGGTAGCGACTACTACACCAAATCTACACAGTAAAATAACAACGTACTGGAGTGAACGATATGGAAGAAAATGCAGAATAGAACCAGTGAAGAGCAGAGGTGCCATAGGCACAATCAGAGAACACTGTATAAACATCAGAGGTCCGTGGTTGTTCAACGTCCTCCCAGCAAGCATAAAAAATATTGCCGGAACAACCATGGCCATTTTCAAGAGGAAACTAGATTTATTCCTCCAAGGAGTGCCGGACCAGCCGGGCTGTGGTGGGTATGTGGGCCTGCGGGCCGCTCCAAGCAACAGCCTAGTGGACCAAACTCTCACAAGTCAAGCCTGGCCTCGGGCCGGGTTTGGGGAGTAGAAGAACTCCCAGAACCCCATCAACCAGGTAACCAGGACTCCAAGACTTCGAAAGTGGAGCTTAGTCGTTGCGCGCTGCTCTTAAGCTGTTCAAGTCATAAATTTTCAAGTATATACATCAAATTATATTAAAGAATATATGGAAATCAATCGGTGATGACAGCGCAAAACATTAAGTTTACCCCAGCTTCCCTACGGTCCTCGAGGCTCGTGCACACTATTATTCTATGTTTGGAAAGTGAATGGAGGCTAATTAGGAAAGGTCTCTTGCTGAACCTGTGTTATGGAATGCTTTTTCGCTAGTGCACAAGTTACTTAATATGCAACTTATGCACTAGTTACATTAAATGTGACTGTAATGTAACTAACTGGTAGCTATGTATCGCATATATGACCTATACTCAAAGGTCACTGCGATAGACTCAGCTGCCCAACCTGTCCTCTTAAAAATAACGTCGCTTTGGCCGTTTGCCAGTATGGCCGAAAGTGGACGTAATTTGAAAATGAAAAAAAACATGAAAATAAATTTGGGATTTTATTTTCAACAACAGTAAGTTAAGGGTCCTCTGATAGGTTAGGTGGGCAGAAAATTCTCATAAAGTTTCAAAACGTTATGAAAAACGTTAATTGAAAGTTTCCTCTTCTAACCTTACCGAGTAGGCCGGACGACTCAAACAGAAAACGGAACAGTACGTCACTTTTGTGAGTCGATTTAATTTAAAATTACGTCCAAATTTGGCCATAGCGCGCATACCAGTGAAAAGTGACATTATTTTTAAGAGGACGGGTTGCAGAAGATACAACAGCACGAGAACTGTCTTGAGGAACCATGCTGGGTTTCTTCAGACGGTGCGCTGTGTGATCTCGGATTATTGTTACCATAAGTTTTCCGACCACTGCTCTCATACTTACTAGTTGATAATTACACAGAATTATTTCAGTTGCCATTTTTTATATGTAATTTTGCGAATCAAATATATATAGTTCTTTAATATTTCTAGACACATGGAAATAAATTGTTGTTACGTTTGCACATTGTTCTCGTAAATGCGTCGTAACATAAGGCAAATAAAATTTTCATATTAGCCAAGTAATAAGGCAATAAGCAAAGGAATTAGATCCAAGTCTTCTGTAGTAAATATCAACGCAAAAACAACATAATAATCTTCGTTGCAACTCCTTCAGAATAAACAAAGTCACAATTTCCTGCAACTACTTGCTAATTAATAGACTCAGACAAATTTGTTTATAATTTTATGGATTTTATAATTAGAAATGTCGTAATAGAAGGGTTGGTACACACGGCTTGAGTAAGGGTACGGGGCGGAGGGAAGTGGTGGGTGGATGAAGCAATAGGTCTTGAGGCTGGGAGCGACCAGGTGGCTGCCATACCTTAGCACCTTGGACTCGTGCTAGGTAGGACTGGGAGACAGTATAAAAATGCCTGCTGGAGGGTGCTCATCCCCCCACACCTTCTGCCAGCAAGATGAAGTGCCTTCTGGTCCTCCTCTCCCTCGCCGCCCTCGCAAGGTAACACTCTGCTACACAACCCAACTTCTGGTCCATTACTCAACTGGTCTTGTACTCCCTGGCTAAACTTTCCACACAACAGTCAACCACCAAGACTTGGGGGTGGAAAAGTTATAATATTTATTACAAGATTTCCCAAATAGTTTATATTTGTTAATCTTATGGCGGTACATTAGATATCGATACCATCATATAAAAATGTACAAGTTCATTCAACTTGTGTTTATGTTCAGTGAAGCTCAGCATCATGCTGGGCAGGAACACAACGGGAAGGACACCTGTAGCATGTGTCCCATTACACCTGTTGTAACATGTGTACCATCACACCTGTTGTAACATGTGTACCATCACACCTGTTGTAATATGTGTACCATCACACCTGTTGTAACACGTGTCCCATCACACCTGTTGTAACACGTGTCCCATCACACCTGTTATAACACGTGTACCATCACACCTGTTATAACACGTGTCTCATCACACCTGTTATAACACGTGTCTCATCACACCTGTTATAACACTGACACCCTCTCACAATTGTATTTTTTAAGATGTATTTACATTAATAACTTACGTACTTCAAAAGTGATTATGAAATAATATTTGGGACAGTTCTCACAGAGATAAAGAAGGAACAGTGTAGGTACGAGCCTCTTTAATAACTAACTGCTCAGATGTGGGGCTTAAAATGAAGACCATTAATGTGTAACATAAATATAATCGAGGAAATATATGAAAAACATTGTTAATGAAACAGTTATCAGAACAGGACACATCAGGGACTGACCTCGATTCTTTTAAGCTTGACTACGAACAGTATCTGCACGAAACTGAAGGCATAATAGAACAAAGTAATAGGGGAATAAATGAAATAGGAAGATTAAACAAAATTATTGAGTCAAATTTGGTCGAAAACGAATTTGAGTATCTTTTGTAGTATTATTATTTAGTAATTTATTATGTACCATTCTCGCGGGCGGTGGTGGAATGTTTATTTTTGTATCAACAAGGAATTATGGTATCATGATGACGGGAGGAATTATGTTATCAAATTCACGCGGGAACTTTCCTTCGTGTAAACCCTGGTGTCAGGTGACTCCTGGTACTGGTAAACCCCGGTACCAGGTGACTCCTGGTACTGGTAAACCCCGGTACCAGGTGACTCCTGGTACTGGTAAACCCCGGTACCAGGTGACTCCTGGTACTGGTAAACCCCGGTACCAGGTGACTCCTGGTACTGGTAAACCCGGGTACCAGGTGACTCCTGGTACTGGTAAACCCCGGTACCAGGTGACTCCCAGTGTACTAGTCACGTAACTAGTGCATCAACAAGGAGGTAACCGAGTGTTTCACATGTGCAGGGCTCAAGACACCTTTGAGTGCGAGTGTGCCGCCTATGTTACAATGGGCGACAAGGAGGTTGAGGTCCTCAAGTTTCCCACCACCACCATTGACGACTGTACCACCGACTATCCGGTCTGCTTCGAGCGATGTTCCAACGAGGTAAGACTCGTAACACATCCCCAGATACACACACCTTCCTCTGTCAATATATTATGATCTCTTGTCGTGTAAGGTAATTATCAGGTGAAAACACCTGTTGTAATCCACAAGTGTTGTAGTAATGATCCTCTAGCTAATAATTCCTACTAACTTGTGGATTACAACACACCAAGTCATTATGATTATATAGAGCTTGGAGGGATAAGGATAAGGATGTGGATAAGGATTTAGGTTAAAACGAAGGAAGAGAATAGTGCCCAACCACTTGGACAGTCGTGGCTACATAGTCTTCCCGGCTTGGTGCCTTCTTTTGATAATTACTTACACGGACGGGCGAGGATTGAACGCTGGCCTGAAAGAGGCAGATAGCCGATCTATACCGTCCTGTCCAATGATATTACAGTAACGTAATATATCTATAATAAAATCTTTGGAGCAGTGCGGTGGAATTGAACCTGCTTCCTGGGACACCTTAGATGCACGCATTACCCAAGCATATCGTGGTCCATGGGTAAGACATACATTTGGGGGGTGGCGTAGGACGCAGGTTCGATACCAACACTCTGTTCCAAGGATTTTCTTTCATAATCTACTAATCTTTCTAGAGATAACATTCGAAGTAATGTCTCTGTATTTTTCAATAGATAACGTGTATTAACATTTTGTTTTATTTCCTTACTCTCGGAGGATAACGATGTTTGTGTGTTGTGTTGCAGTGGAACTTTTTAACAGGAGACGGGAGTCTGAACATTGTCGGTCCGGACGGCGACGGGATATTGATCGGCCAACACATGTGTGACACTCTCAAGGGTTCTGGCATCACCGAACTTGGCCAACATGTAGTAAGTCATACGTAGCACTAAATATACTGAACAAAACTGAAGCTGAAGTTTGTCAAGGTTATTAGTACAGTATTCAGTGAGCTGAGTATAATTCCTGTGATAATGAGTCATGAGAGGAACCTTGGGCGGAGTCTCATTCATTGTGCAGTACATAAATTGTTCGTGATCATTACAGGTGTACCTGTACTACCATGTCTGCAACGCGGGTCCCTGGATATTCACCGGTCAGTACAGCCATGGTAATCTGTGTTGCACTAGCGGTAAATACTACGACTGTTAAGTGACATAAATTCATCGGGTGTCTCTAGAAGGCCACAGAATCTGAACATCGTCAAGGGAAAGCTGTGAAACAGGCACTACTGCTGCTGCTGCTGATCCATCAATACAAGCCAGCTGTTTTTCCTAGACCTGCTTACTTAACTACTCAGCAGAAGTGGCCGTCCTAACAGCTTCCGTCAACTAGAAGCTCTTAGGACTTCTACTTGCACGAGGTGACAAGAGTGTCGTCTTTTCACAGATAAAGGCTATCTGTCAAACACAATGGCTACCTTAGCCATTTTATAAATATATATAAATAAAGGATTCAAATATGATTTTTGCAAAGACATTTAATTTCACACTCGCACATTACCCGCTCCTGTGCCAGGTAAGTTACGGGCTCACCATAGCACGTGCTACTTGGAACTTGTTCCGAGTAGCTGAATCTATAACAACAACAACAACTCGCACATTCTTGTGCTTTCCAGACCCCACACAGAGTACCTGATGCTGTATGGTGCAAGTTGTGAGAGACTTAGACTTTTACGTTTTGACCTTAATGTTTAGAGCTTGAGAGTGTACATTCCTTTACACGTGTGACTATAACAGCTAAATGAATAACTGATATTCGCAATCACAGTTATTGCAGCAAGGTGTAAGGTCAGAACTTTTGTCCTGTAAGTAATTTCATTCAGTGCGCTTCCCCGAGCTTGTCTATGCCAGCCTGACAAATGTGTTTAATTTGTTGAGTGAAATTCTCAGGAACCGAAACGCCTAAGAACAATGAAATATTAAGAATTTGATGAATTCATGAATATTGAGGCCGTACAATGGGATCGAACCAGCGTTCCTGACCAGTGTACCTGATGAGTACAGGGACGCTTGGATTCTATTGTAAGTCCTCAATATTTAAGATTTCATTGTGTCAGGGGACAGGAAGCCAGTTTGTACATAAAGTACACGTTAGGATTATATCAAGGTCCCCCCCCCCCCTTCCCCACGGTCGAATTACTGATCCTCCTCAGGATGCAACCCTATAAAAAGCTGACTAACTATTTACCTATTTACTGATAGCTGAACAAAAACATTATATATACAAAATTAATCAGTCTCCGTGGTGTAGTGGTAAGACACTCGCCTGGCGTTCCGCGAGCGCTATGTCATGGGTTCGTATCATGGCCGGGGAGGATTTACTGGGCGCAATTCCTTAACTGTAGCCTCTGTTTAACGCAACAGTAAAATGTGTACTTGGATGAAAAAACGATTCTTCGCGGCAGGGGATCGTATTCCAGGGACCATAGGATTAAGGACTTGCCCGAAACGCTACGCGTACTAGTGGCTGTACAAGAATGTAACAACTCTTGTATATATCTCAAAAAAAAAAAAAAAAAAAAAAAAATTAGCCTTCAAGAACAAGAATCACAGTGTAGTTAGAGTACCAGAGAATTAACATGCGCAAATAAAACTTTGACCCACATGTAGCGAACAAAATATGATTGTGTCGGACACGACGAAAAATGGAGAAGTGAATATTTTTAATGAAACATTATTTTACAATCGCAAAATAAGTTTCATTGAAGTTATGGAATTGACAAGCAAGTTATCACCGAAGCATATAGCACATCATGGAAGGATAACTGATATTAGCAACATGAGGTGATGTAAATAACATATCTTATAAAACACTTATCTCATTACAGATTAAAAAATCATAAATTTAAATGTTAATTTACATCTGTATAAAGTTATCCACTGACACCCAAGCTGAAACTCAATCTCTTATACATCTCAACATCTTCAAGACACTGATTAGCACATATCAATTATTGATATACAGTTTTGTTCATCATCATACATAAATTATTTCGGTGGTGAACGCTGGCAATGACTGACGGACTGCTGGCAGGTAATTTAATGAGTCAGGTATTGAAAGCCTCGGGGCAGGTAGCCTTCGGGGCAGGTAGCCTCGGGGCAGGTAGCCTTCGGGGCAGGTAGCCTTCGGGGCAGGTAGCCTCGGGGCAGGTAGCCTTCGGGGCAGGTAGCCTCGGGGCAGGTAGCCTCCGGGGCAGGTAGCCTCGGGGCAGGTAGCCTCGGGGCAGGTAGCCTCGGGGCAGGTAGCCTTCGGGGCAGGTAGCCTCGGGGCAGGTAGCCTTCGGGGCAGGTAGCCTCGGGGCAGGTAGCCTTCGGGGCAGGTAGCCTCGGGGCAGGTAGCCTTCGGGGTAGGTAGCCTTCGGGGCAGGTAGCCTCGCGGCAGGTAGCCTTCGGGGCAGGTAGCCTTCGGGGCAGGTAGCCTCGGGGCAGGTAGCCTTCGGGGCAGGTAGCCTCGGGGCAGGTAGCCTCCGGGGCAGGTAGCCTCGGGGCAGGTAGCCTCGGGGCAGGTAGCCTTCGGGGCAGGTAGCCTCGGGGCAGGTAGCCTTCGGGGCAGGTAGCCTCGGGGCAGGTAGCCTTCGGGGCAGGTAGCCTCGGGGCAGGTAGCCTTCGGGGCAGGTAGCCTCGGGGCAGGTAGCCTTCGGGGTAGGTAGCCTTCGGGGCAGGTAGCCTCGCGGCAGGTAGCCTTCGGGGCAGGTAGCCTCGCGGCAGGTAGCCTTCGGGGCAGGTAGCCTTCGGGGCAGGTAGCCTCGGGGCAGGTAGCCTTCGGGGCAGGTAGCCTCGGGGCAGGTAGCCTTCGGGGCAAGTAGCCTTGGGGCAGGTAGCCTCGGGGCAGGTAGCCTCGGGGCAGGTAGCCTTCGGGGCAGGTAGCATTCGGGGCAGGTAGCCTCGGGGCAGATAGCATCGGGGCAGGTAGCCTCGGGGTAGGTAGCCTTCGGGGCAGGTAACCTCGGGGCAGGTAGCCTTCGGGGCAGGTAGCCTTCGGGGCAGGTAGCCTCGGGGCAGGTAGCCTCGGGGCAGGTAGCCTTCGGGACAGGTAGCCTCGGGGCAGGTAGCTTTCGGGGCAGGTAGCTTTCGGGGCAGGTAGCCTCGGGGAAGGTAGCCTTAGGGGCAGGTAGCCTCGGGGCAGGTAGCCTCGGGGCAGGTAGCCTCGGGGCAGGTAGCCTTCGGGGCAGGTAGCCTCGGGGCAGGTAGCCTCGGGGCAGGTAGCCTCGGGGCAGGTAGCCTCGGGGCAGGTAGCCTCGGGGCAGGTAGCCTCGGGGCAGGTAGCCTTCGGGGCAACTTAATGGCTCAAGTGTTGAAGGTCACATTGAGATGTATCGGTTGATCTGAGTTAAACAGATCTGATGACTCGTTTTAATACAAAAGATGTCTAAACATTACGATGTCTAAACATTACGATGTCTAAACATTACGATGTCTAAACATTACGATGTCTAAACATTACGATGTCTAAACATTACGATGTCTAAACATTACGATGTCTAAACATTACGATGTCTAAACATTACGATGTCTAAACATTACGATGTCTAAACATTACGATGTCTAAACATTACGATGTCTAAACATTACGATGTCTAAACATTACGATGTCTAAAAAATTTAATATATAAATAGCTGTAAGAAAATATGAATGAACGATATCAAGATAACGATGAGGGGTTGTGAGGTAGGGGGGAGTAAGGTTGAAACAGGTAGGGGGTGTAAGGTAACAGGTAGAGAGGGGGTAGTGGGAGGGGCTGACCTGATATTACGACGGTAGATTCAGCGTCGGCGGCAGGGGGGAGGGGGGGAGGTGTGACGTAAGGTGGCGCCGGAGTGGGAGGGGTAGGCCGGGGGGGGGGATAGGCCGGGGGGGGGGAGGGGTAGGCCGGGGAGGGGGGGGAGGGGGGGGGGGAGGGGTAGGCCGGGGGGGGAGGGGTAGGCCGGGGGGAGGGGTAGGCCGTGGAGGGGGGGGGAGGGGTAGGCCGGGGGGGGAGGGGTAGGCCGGGGAGGGGGGGTAGGCCGGGGGGGAGGGGTAGGCCGGGAAGGGGGGGGAGGGGTAGGCCGGGGGGGGTGGTAGGCCGGGGGGGGGAGGGGTAGGCCGGGAAGGGGGGGTAGGGGGGGTTAATTAACGACATATGATGTAGCCGGTAAATGCTACATTTTTAGTTACTTATATAGAAATATTCTAGTTTCTAAGTAGGAATTTTACTTAAACGTATACAGTCTAAAGTATCTGTTTATGACCGTAGAGTTTAATCTCAGTAAGATGGGAGCGGACTTTACCCTGACTTTTATAAGAAACTTCTATGTTCTTGGAAAATATTTTCATAATAAGAAACCTTTAAGACCATAGCTGAAACTGAGACCGTGAATTTCTCCCATAAGAATCCTTTAAGACCTTAGCTGAAACTGACCCCAAATATTCTCAGTTTCAGCTAAGGCGTCATCCCTACTACTGTCAATTAGACTAATTAACAAAGTTCTAGGAGGAGTGGTGGCGGCATTATTTGTTTATGATTAACCTTATCTCCCATCTGGTCTGTAAGAACTGTAAATATATTTATAACATCTTGGTCATTTCTCCCCCCCCCCCTTCCCCTGATAGCTGGATGAGCATTTTCTGCTGCTAGGGTGGACTCTTCCCAGTTCTTTGGGGTTTTACAATACAATTGTTACTGCCTAAAGGGTTACCAGTTATATCAATCATTACAGTGAGTGTTACCATAGTTGTACAATAACAGCAGTACTTGATTGTCAGTGATCGTTACAATGGTGACACTTGAGTTGTGTTACATGGGGCCCCGAGGGCAATAGCCTTTAAGCACATTAGGTAAGTAATTTGGAATGACTAGGAACTCTTAAGTACACATAGGCAAATTGTCTTCACTATGTACGAAATACGACGGTTTAAATGTATAATAGAAAACTACTAAGACTGGCCCCCAAGAGCTAGAACCTCTAAACAGGCTAAGCAAGTACACGGAAATGAGTAGGAACTCTTAAGTACTGTATACAGAGATTAATTATCTTTACTATGTACAAAATACGACAGTTTAAATATATAATGGAATCTACATGAGAATCTACAAAGACCGGGTCCCAAGCGTTAGAGTCTGTAAATGCATCTGTCTAGGCTCAGATAATTAGATAAGCTTTGCTTACTGACTTCGCGCATGCGCGTGATCACAACCATTCAGATTCCCTATTCCCACTCTCATTCTCTCAAATTCAAGGGTCTATCTATGTTGTCAAATACCCTACTATATCTCGCCTATGGTATCTGTGCCTGGGGATCTACAACCCTGAATTACCCTCGACCCCTAATTACCTGGCATAAATCAGCAGTTAGAAGTCACAAATTTCAGTCCAAGACAGCACTCGACCTTACTGAAATCACTGAATATTTTATCAAGTCACGGCCCCCCAGTTACAGCCCCACTCCTGTGCCAGAGCCCACTACGGGCTCACCATAGCCTGTGCTACTTGCAACATTTGTTCCGAGTAGCTGAATCTAAAACAACAAGAAGTCATAGCATATCCTCTCAGGTATCCTCTATATCTATTAAACTCCTCACTGCAATGCTAAGCCTGACGTTAAGCACTTCCTTGAGGACTAAAACGGAACATATGGGCACTGCATGACTAATCAAATATATTTTTAATATCCTTAAGGTGAGATTCAAGCAGAGCTGAAATGTTATGCAAATTAAGAGTCCCAGATTGTGGAATGACTTCCCCAAATGTAATTAAAAGCTGTACGTCTCTCAACCAGTTTGAAATATAAATACTAAGAAATATTTGCTTAGCATCATGCAAAAAAATTCACACATACTTTCTCATGAAAAAATATATTTTTGTATTTTGATTTTATTTTATATTTCATATAATAAAAATGTTTTCATATGCCTTCCACCAGAAAGCATCAAGTAATTAATATATATAATTTTCTAAATTACATAATCAAGTCATATATGTTCAGTACGTCCTCCTAAGGTTTCCTAACGTCAAGAAAACGGTCAGTCTAAAGTACCCTCTCCTAACCTACCAGAGGACCCAAAACAGAAAACGGGGCAGTACGTCACTTTTGCGAGCCGCTTTCATTTTCTAGTTCGACGGTTTTTGGCCTTATGTAATACATACGAGTGAAAAGCGGCGTTCTTTGTAGGAGGAGACGTTCATATGATAGATTACTTCTTAGTTAATGATAATTGTTTACCTCATTAAACCTACTAATTTAACTAATTTATTTTATGCTATACCCTAATCACTAAGAGTTCTAGTGACTTCAATAAAATACACCTGTGTATATTTTTGCAGTTATTAATGATGTTAAGTACTATTTCTGCACTCTTGCTAAAACTAAAGATTGTATAATGTAAGAGTCTTAAGCTTATTTATAATATATGTTCAAATCTCTCAATTAATTTTTTTTACCATATATAATTTATTTTAAAGTATTCTTTCCCTCTTGGCATTAATCCTTTCCTAATTCTTTATGTTTTGTCGTCCCTAATAGCTGTAAATTATTTGCTTTATTTCTGAAAAATTGATATATGTCGCTTTCTTCATGTTTAGACGGTAACTGTTTCTCCAGATGGTGAAGTGTGTGATCTTGGATTATTTTTTCAACAAGTTTTCCGACTTCTGATATCGAACTTATTAATCGATAATTACACGGAATAAATTTGTTTCCCATATTTTTATTTAATTTTAATACTGCGAATCAAAGACTGTACATTCAATTCTGAAGTATTTCTAGACATGTGAAAAATTATTTTTAGTGACGCCAGTTCATAGTTCTTATAAAGGCGACGTACCATCAATTACATAAAGTTGTCGTAGCTGACAAATAAAAATGCTGACAAAGGAAAAAGGAATAACATCGAAATCTTCTGTCAAATACCACTGGCTATATAATCCTAGTTAATGATGAAGCACATATACCAAGTCGCTGTTTTCCTCCAGTATTTGTGTCAAAAAATTCACAGACAAATTTGTCTTAATTATTTTGTGTACATTTTAAGAAGGACGTAGTTTAAGGGTTGGGGTGAACGGCTTGAGTAAAGGGGGTGGAAGGGGACGGAAAGTGGCGGGTCGGTGAAGTATTGCATCTTGAGTCTGGGAGCGACCAGGTGGCTGCCTCACCTCAGGACCTTGGACTGTTGCTTGGGTGGGCTGAGAGGCAGTATAAAGCTGCCTGCTGGAGGCTGCTCCTCACACAGCTTCTGCCAGCAAGATGAAGTGCCTCCTGGTCCTCCTCTCCCTCGCCGCCCTCACATGGTAACACTTTGACACAACCACATTACTGGTCCATTACTCAACTTGTTTTGTATTCCATAGCTAAACTGAACTTGGAAACATTGCAGTATTTCCAAATTATTTATTATTTATTAATATTATTGTAGTAAATAACTGAATTATATAACGATACCATCTCAAAGTAAACAATTATATTCATTTAGCTTGCGTGTGTGAAACAAAGCTCACGAATCATATTATGAAAACCAAGATGAAGGACACCTGTTACAACAGTTTAATAGAACTGTCGACCTCTTAAATTTGTATTCATATAAAATGTACTTACATAAATTACATAAATGCTTCTGTACTTCTTGTGTGATAATGAGACGTCTCTCTGAGAACAGAGAGACAGAAAAGGAACAGAGAGACAGAGTTTTTACGAGTCTCTTAAAGAACTGTTCAGGTGTGAGACTAAATGCCAAAACTCTGTTAACTCTTAGAGAACAACTGGAAAAGATCATCAAGGCAAATGGGGGGGGGGGGACCTTCGACAAGCCGCCGGCTTCCTGTCCTCGTCGAGGCCACTAGAGTTAGTGACTCGGGTAAATTCAGGTAAAGAACAAATCCAAAAGGGCCGTGATGAGGGTTCGAACATACGCCCGGGATGATCCCAGACGTAAGTTCGAACCTTCATCACGGCTCTTTGTGGATTTGTTCATTTGATTCATCACGCTATTGTGGTTTCTGTGTGTATCAGGTAAAGAACATAATGCTAAATAAATATCTAGGAACTAAAAACACAAGTTTTGGGAAGTGCTCCAAAATTAATGAAAACATATATAAACAAAAAATTCTTTAGGACGGACCTAAATGAATTAAGGGTTGATTACGAATTGCATTTCAATAGAACTAAAGATACAGTAGAACACTAGCGAACGAGAATAATAAACTTAAGAAATTTTCAAGCATTCTTAAGTCAAACTTCCTCAAACAACAATTTGAGTATTTTTCGTACCAACTCGTTCCAGGTGACCCCAGGTGCTGGTAACACTTATTCCAGGTGACCCCAGGTGCTGGTAACACTTATTCCAGGTGACCCCAGGTACTTGTAAACACTGGTATCAGATGACCCCAACAGTGTACTATTGTATCAACAGCCAGGTGACCCCAACAGTGTACTATTGTATCAACAGCCAGGTGACCCCAACAGTGTACTATTGTATCAACAGCCAGGTGACCCCAACAGTGTACTATTGTATCAACAGCCAGGTGACCCCAACAGTGTACTATTGTATCAACAGCCAGGTGACCCAACAGTGTACTATTGTATCAACAGCCAGGTGACCCCAACAGTGTACTATTGTATCAACAGCAAGGTAACCAACTGTTTCACATCAACAGGGCACAAGATTCCTTCGACTGCGAGTGTTCCGCGTTTGTTTCCCTTGGTGACAGTGAGGTTCCAGTCCTCGACTTCCCCACCACCACCATTGACGACTGTACAACGGACTATACAATCTGCTACGAACGATGCGCCAACGAGGTAAGACTCAGTAAGCCGGCCCCAAATACACAAACCTTCCATTGCCAATAACCAATGCGTGTTACCGGCTCTGATATTGATCGTGTAATATACTACACGATGACACCTCAAGGCGGTGGAATCGAACCCTCGTTCTGGGTTACCAAAGGCACACACCAGGAATATCAGGGTCATCAGAATATCAGGAATATGTATTTTGTCACATAATACTGATCGTTCTACAGTTATAATTCGAAATAATATATCTGTATATTTCAATATATAACGTGCATTATTATATCGATTAATTTAAATAATCTCTAAGGATAACAACGTTTGTGTGTTACAGTGGCAATTATTCACTGGAGACGGGACTCTGAACGTTCCCGGGCCGGATGGGGTTTTGGTCGGTCAACACATGTGTGACACCCTCAAGACTCACGGCTACACTGAACTTGGAGCACATGTAGTAAGTATTACACGGCTCACAATTACACAGCACTAATAACATAATTACACAGCAATAAAAACATACACAATTACACAGAACTAATAACATACACAGCGCTAATAACATACACAGCGCTAATAACATACACAGCACTAATAACATACACAGCACTAATAACATACACAGCGCTAATAACATACACAGAACTAATAACATACACAGCACTAATAACATACACAGCGCTAATAACATACACAGAACTAATAACATACACAGCACTAATAACATACACAGCACTAATAACATACACAGCACTAATAACATACACAGCACTAATAACATACACAGCACTAATAACATACACAGCACTAATAACATACACAGCACTAATAACATACACAGCACTAATAACATACACAGCACTAATAACATACACTAAACAAAACTGAAGCTAAAATTTGCCAAAGATATTAGTATTCAGTGAGTTGAGTATTATCCCTGTGATAAAGAGTCATGACAGGGACTCACGAGTCATGAGTCCCATTCCCCCCCCCCCCCATCCCATCCCAAATCCTTTTTCTGATCTCTTCCAAGTGCCATACAGTCGTAAGGGCTTGTTGCTTTCCCCTGAAAATTCCCTTCTCTTCATTGTGCAGGGTATTCCACCAATTGTTCGTGATCATTACAGGTGTACCTGTACTACCATGTCTGCGACGCAGGTCCCTGGATATTCACCGGTCAGTACAGCCATAGTAGTCTGTGTTGCACTAACGGTAACTACTACGACTGTTAAGTGACATCAGCTCATTGGGTGTCTCTAGAAGGTCGCAGAATCTGAACATCTTCAAGGGGGGAGGCTGTGAAACAGGCACTACTGCTGCTCCATCAATTCAAGCCAACTGTCTTTCTAGAACTCTTTACTTAACTTCCCAGCAGAAGAGGCTATCCTAACAGCTTCAGTTAACTAATTACCCCTATAACTACCTGCCTGAGGTGACAATAGAGTGGTCTTTTCACAGATAATGTCTATTTGTGGAAAGATAATGGCTACCCTTGTCACTGTATATAAATAAAGAATTAAAATATAATTTACGTAAAGAAATTTTATTTCATATTCACTTTCTAGTGCTTTCCAGACCAGAGTATCTGATGCTGTATGGCGCGAGTTGTGTGGGAAAATCTGACTCCAATATTTGTAATTAAAATGAAAGGACTTCAATAGCTACGAAGGACCACCACTTTTTGAGAAAAAATGGAAAACAAAAATGATCAAGTGAATTAATTTGATACCAAGAACTAGTGTCCTATGGAGCTTAATGGGACTGTATTTATCATGAAATAAGAGTCAGATTAACTTTCACAATTTGAGGGGTACGAGCGCTAGGATATAATTAAGTCTTAGCACCAATAATCTAATGCTGGCTCAACCGTCAGAAAGAAAACGTGTATGTAAATTCAAATCATAGTTCATACACATAGAATCAAATGAAATGGAGTTAGTAAATAGTATAACGTTCATAAATGACAAGTAAATGGCAATTTGAAAAGAAATCATTCATGTAACTAGATGTTAGTATATCTAATACTACACTACTAGAAAAATAATGTCAGCTTAGCTGTTCGACTGGACTAGTTGGAAAAGTGCGGGGTGATAACGACAGCACACTTGTTACAAGGCGATGTCCAGCAACCACATGGAACGAAAGTAATTCTTCTCTTTCACGCCGCTTCCAGTCAAGCTGAAAGGCAGATTAAATATAAAGGTTGTCTAGACTATAGTTAATAATATCACTATTTCTGATTGAAAAGTGGGAATCTAGACTTAATTAAACTAACTTTGTTGATGGTGTTGTCGCGTGGCATAAAAAAACGAGCAACTTACACATGAAAAATTATCAAGTGCACTTCTATAACAAAAAATCAGTAGGAACTGGGAATTATGCTCACCCGGAATTGTGTTGAATGCAGATGTAGATCTCCACGAACTCTGACACCCGCTGATGCAAGGATGACGTGACTATGAGTCGTTAAGTAGGAGCCCACGCTTCCATGTAATGGCGTCGGAGAAGTAAGAGGCGCTCTCTTTCCTCCCTCTTCCGATTGCGCATGCTCGGCTCTCGGTAGGTACCTCGAGCGTAAATGAATTTATACATTTCGGAATTGACTAGGGAAGGAAGAGATTGTGACGAGTATTTATGTCACGTTTAAGTCTTTCATGTTATAATATAACCTCTCGTAGCGTAAGTCGGGTTATTAAAGCTACGTAAATAAATGTGGAATATAAAGTGGAATTATTTTACATTTTAATAATTTCCACTGGAGTGTTTAATTTCAACTAAATAAGGGAGTTCCAGTAAGCAGCAATGTGCTACGAAAATATACTTATTAGTAAGCAATTATCCTTAGTAAAGGAAGTGATAAACTGGACTCTGTTTTAAGTCTCTTGTTGAGCTTGTTTGACCCAATATTTGATGGAACTAGGAAATCGATACTTGATCCCTATCTTGTTGATGAAATCAAATACCATTTCGGTAACTCTTAACAGTTTACCTAAATTGGAATAACAATGAGGATTGATAGCTAAAGTTCAAGGGGGCTCTGGATCCACAACAGGAGTAGTGGTATTGGTCACAATGACTTGTGGCTTTTGTTGGGGCCACTGACCACTAACTAGCCATTGGGATCCATTAAACCACATCTCGGTTTTAACTAATTATTTTACAGTCAAACCTCTGGATAAGTAGTCAGCTGGATTGTCCTTGGTGGGGACATGTCTCAACAACTTGTAACCAGCAGACAGTTCTCAAATTTCCCTTACTCGATTGCTGACGTTGGGAGTTTTGTTGTTGTCGTTTTTTACCCACTGTAATACTGCTTTATTGTCTGACCACACTACTATTTCACCAAAGTGAATATTACTGAGTGTTTTGATCAGGCAATGAGCCAGTCTTACACCTACTAATAAGGCAGTTAATTCCATTTGGGGTAATGACCTCATTTTAATCTGGGGTACCCTAGCCTTTTGTTTTCAGGGATATTCCTGCGCGGGCCCTAAGCCACTGGCTAAGTGTTGCTTGTTTCTGTTTTACTTGGGCGGAGTATGAGTATTTATGACTCGTATGGTCGCTTCAGTAAGATTTTGCCTATGTGTTTAACAACTTCCTCTGCTCTGTTGAATCTAAGTTGAAATCTTAATGGGTTTGTAACTGTGTTAGATAATGTTCCAGTGGTCTATCGGGCACTTCTCCACAGTGTTGACATTTCCTCTCATCTTCTGGAACTTGTAAGCCTATGTCCCATGCACATGGGTATCCAAGCCTGATACGATGTAAGTGCACTTCTGTTGCTCTACTGCTCCCTTTCATCAAACTAAGTGGTTCGTAGTTGGTTGAATTCTTGTACCAACCCGCAGATCCTGATGTTGCAACTGCTGTGTTGTGGTCACTGTACATCTTTTGCATTGCTCTGTTTCTAATTACTTTCTTAATCTGTGATAGACTCTGTGGTATGTAGATGTCTACATTTCTTCTCTTAGTTGCAAGTTTTGCCGGACGGAATCTCACCATAGGTATTGAAAGATTTTTTTTTTTGCAGGGATATTCCTGCGCGGGCCCTAAGCCTCTGGCTGGCTTTGAAAGAGTGTGCAGGAGCACTTTGTTTGCCACTCTCCATAGTGTATAGTAGGTCACTGGAAACGGGAGACCTACCAGAAATATGGAAGACGGCTAATGCAGTCCCAGTATACAAAAAGGGTGACAGACAAGAGGCACTGAACTACAGGCCAGTGTCCTTAACTTGTATACCATGCAAGGTGATGGAGAAGATCGTGAGAAAAAACCTAGCAACACATCTGGAGAGAAGGGACTTCGTGACAACCCATCAACCTGGGTTCAGGGAGGGTAAATCTTGCCTTACAGGCATAATAGAATTCTACGATGAGGTGACAAAGATTAAGCAAGAAAGAGAAGGATGGGCGGACTGCATTTTTTTGGACTGTCGGAAAGCCTTTGACACAGTACCCCTTAAAAGGCTGATGCATAAGCTGGAGAAACAGGCAGGAGTAACTGGTAGAGTGCTCCAGTGGATAAGGGGAGTACCTAAGCAATAGGAAGTAGAGAGTTACAGTGAGGGGGCGAGACCTCAGATTAGCGTGAAGTCACCAGTGGAGTCCCACAGGGCTCGGTATCAGACCTATCCTGTTGTTTATATACGTAAATGATCTCCTAGAGGGTATAGACTCATTACTCTCAATGTTTGCTGACGACGCCAAAATTATGAGAACGATTAAGACAGAGGAGGACAGCTTGAGGCTTCAAGAAGACCTGGACAAGCTGCAGGAATGGTCGAACAAATGGTTGTTAGAGTATAACCCAAGCAAATGTAATGTAATGAAGATAGGTGTAGGGAGCAGGAGACCAGATACAAGGTATCATTTGGGAGATGAACTACTTCAAGAGTCAGAGAGAGAGAGAAAGACCTGGGGATTGATGTCACGCCAGACCTGTCCCCTGAAGCTCATATCAAGAGGATAACATCAGCGGCATATGCCAGGTTGGCTAACATAAGAACATCCTTTAGAAACTTGTGTAAGGAATCTTTCAGAACATTATATACCACATATGTCTGACCAATCCTGGATTATGCGGCTCCAGCAAGGAGTCCATATCTAGTCAAGCATAAGACTAAACTAGAAAATGTTCAAAGGTTTGCCACCAGACTAGTACCCGAACTGAGGGGTATGAGCTACGAGGAGAGACTACGGGAATTAAACCTCACGTCACTGGGAGACAGAAGACTTAGAGGGGACATGATCACCACATACACTATTCTAAGATTAATTGATAGGATAGAAGAAGACAGCCTATTTAACACAAGGGGCACACGCACTAGGGGACACAGGTGGAAATTGAGTGCTCAAATGAGCCATACAGACGTTAGAAAGAATTTTTTCAGTGTCAGAGTAGTAGACAAATGGAATGCATTAGGAAGTGATGTGGTGGAGGCTGACTCCATACACATCTTCAAGTGTAGATATGATAGAGCCCAGTAGGCTCAGGAACCTGTACATCAGTTGATTAACGGTTGAGAGGCGGGACCAAAGAGCCAAAGCTCAACCCTCTGACACTGAAAAAAGTTCTTTCCAACGTCCCTGTGGCTCATGTGGGTACTCAGTTTCCACCTGTGTCCCCTTGTTCGCGTCCCACCAGTGTTGAATAGTTTATCCTTGTCTACCCGGTCGATTCCTCTGAGGATTTTATAGGTAGTGATCATGTCTCCCCTTACTCTTCTGTCTTCCAGAGGCGTAAGGTGCATTTCCCGCAGCCTTTCCTCGTAACTCATGCCTCTTAGTTCTAGGACTAGTCTAGTGGCATACCATTAAACTTTTTCCAGCTTCGTCTTGTGCTTGACAAGGTACGGGCTCCATGTTGGGGCCGCATACTCCAGGATTGGTCTTACATATGTGGTATACAAGGTT
This sequence comes from Procambarus clarkii, assembly GCF_040958095.1. NCBI lineage: Eukaryota > Metazoa > Arthropoda > Malacostraca > Decapoda > Cambaridae > Procambarus > Procambarus clarkii. Next base: position 19,242,722 of record NC_091176.1, read on the forward strand.
CTGAATGATTCCTTACACAGGTTCCTGAAGGCAGTTCTGATGTTAGCCAGCCTCGCATACGCCGTCGATGTAATACTTTTTATGTGGGTTTCAGGAGACAAGTTTGGCATGATATCAACGCCTAGATCTTTCTCTCTGTCCGTTTCATGAAGAACTTCATCTCCCATTCGGTATCCTGTTTCTGGCCTCCTGTTTCCACTGCCTAGTTTCATTACCTTATATTTACTCGGGTTGAACTGTAGTAGCCATTTGTTGGACCATTCATTCAGTTTGTCAAGATCATCTTGTAGCCTCATATTATCATCCTCTGACTTAATCCTCCTCATAATTTTTGCATTATCAGCAAACATTGAGAAGAACGAGTGTATACCTTTTGGGAGATCATTTGCATATATCAGAAACAGTATAGGTCCAAGGACTGACCCCTGCGGGACTCCACTGGTGACATTCCGCCAGTCTGAGACCTAGCCCCTCACAGTGACTCGCTGTCTTATGTTGCTTAGGTACTCCCTTATCCAATGGAGTACCTTCCCTTTCACTCCTGCCTGCTTCTCCAGCTTGTGCACTAGTCTCTTATGTGGTTCTGTGTCAAAGGCTTTCTTGTAATCCAAAAATATGCAGTCTGCCCACCTCTCTCTTTCTTGCCGGATTTTGTTGCCTAGTCATAAAATTCAATTAATCCTGTGAGGCACGACTTGCCATCCCTAAACCCATGCTGATATTTGTGTTACAAAGTTCTTTCGCTCCAGATTTTCCACTAGCTTTTTTCGCACAATCTTCTCCATCAACTTGCATGGTATGCAAGTTAGGGACACTGGTCTGTAGTTTAGTGTCTCCTGCCTATCCCCCTTTTTGTATATCGGGACTACATTATCAGTCTTCCAAATTTTTGGCAGCTCCTCTATTACCAGTAATTTGTTAAACACTATGGAGAGTAGCAGGCACAGTGCTTCTGCTGCTTCCTTTAGGATCCATGGCGAGATTCCATCCGGGCCTATAGCGTTTGTCACATCAAACTTCTTCCAAAAAAGAAGTAAAAGCTTCCAAGCACAATCGACTTGAGAATGGTCCAGGACGGACCGAAACGTCGTCGTCCCTTCACCTTATAGTGTGTGGTCTGGTCAACTTACTTTAGCCACGTTATTGTGACTCATCGCCTACTTCCTTATATCCCCACTGGTAATCCCAAACTCCTCTAGTGGTTATCTTGAAGTTATCTTGAGGTTATCTTGAGATGATTTCGGGGCTTAGCGTCCCCCGCGGCTCGGTTCTCGACCAGGTATAGAAGCATCTATCTTGAGGTTATCTTGAGATGATTTCGGGGCTTTTTTAGTGTCCCCGCGGCCCGGTCCTCGATCAGGCCTCCAACCCCTGGAAGCAGCCCGTGACAGCTGACTAACACCCAGGTACCTATTTTACTGCTAGGTAACAGGGGCATAGGGTGAAAGAAACTCTGCCCATTGTTTCTCGCCGGCGCCTGGGATCGAACCCAGGACTACAGGATCACAAGTCCAGCGTGATGTCCGCTCGGCCATCTGCTCCCCAGGCCTCCTTTTTATTCACACATCCCCAGGAAGCAGCCCATAGCAGCTCTCTAACTCCCAGGTACCTATTTACTGCTAGATGAACAGGAGCATCAGGGTGAAAGAAGCCTCCACCGGAGATCTAACCCGGAACCTCAGGACTACGAATCCGAAGCGCTGTCCTCCCAGCTATCAGGCGCCTGGTACCTGGTTATCTATTCGTTCTCTGATATCTGGAAAGTCTCCTTACTCTAATGTGAAGATCTCCAGAAATTTCTTATTGAGTTCCTCAGATACTTAGTTATCGTTTGTGGTGAATCTGTCTGCCCTTATCCTGAGTTTCATTACCTGTTCCTTCCCCTAATTATACCCGTTTGAGGGTGTTAATGTAGGCTTCTGAAGGCCTTGCAATGGTATGTTAATGTAGGCTCAATGAGACCTGTTAGGGTGTGTAAGTGGAAGCTTATGAAGACTTTGAAATGTGCCAAATGTAAGTCTCAATAGACCTTCTGGGGTGAATAAATAGAAAGCTTTCGAGACTGATTTCTTTACAATTTTTTCACTGTCATCGTTACACAGTCTTCCACTAATTATTCATCGTCATCGTTACACAGTGTTCCCCTAGTTATTCATCGTCATCGTTACACAGTCTTCCACTATCTCTGAGAGTGGGAAGGCAACAGCCCGGAGCAGAGTATAGGGCAGAAAGAGTTGAGAGATATCACCTGGTTCATTCTACTATATCTTATCACTTAACGTCACAGTTGTTGTTGTTGTTGCTTTAGATTCAGCTACTCGGAACAAAAGTACCAAGTTTCACGGGCTATGGTTAGCCCGAAGTGGACTTGTGTATCACAGAGTCTTCAGTAAATCATCAACAGTGTATACAAACTAAGTTAGTATTGGACGCACACTAGTGGAGGAAGCAATGAAGGCATACTAGGGAGAGGAAGTAATGAAAGCATACTAGGGAGAGGAAGTAATGAAGGCATACTAGGGAGAGGAAGTAATGAAGGCATACTAGGGAGAGGAAGTAATGAAGGCATACTAGGGAGAGGAAGTAATGAAGGCATACTAGGGAGAGGAAGTAATGAAGGCATACTAGGGAGAGGAAGTAATGAAGGCATACTAGGGAGAGGAAGTAGAGGAAGCCCAGTAGGGAGGGAACTATTTGAGAATACCAGATAGTTAAGAAAAGGTCTGGAGATAGGTCAGAGGCGGGGGCCAATAACTACATTAGAGTTGGGGTCAGGGTATTAATTTAGCCACTACAAACACATTCACTCATCGGTATTGAAATAAATCAGACCACAACACCCACCAATAGGGAATTCCTTTTTTGGCGCAGTGGTAATACACTTGCCCTGCGCTTTACGAGCGATTAGGTCTAGATTCGTATCCTCGCCAGAAAGGCTTGACTAGGCATCAATTCTTAGCTTAAGCAGAGAGTGGCGTTAGGAAGTCTTCGTTTTGGAGTGTCACGAAAGACTTAGGAAGATTTTAACAAGACCTTCTACAGCTTTCGTGAAGACCAACTCATTCGTCGCGTTGGAGGATGAGTGGTGTAGGGAGACTGCAGTCCACCCGAAAGGCAAGGCAATGAAGGGAGCGCCGGTATGAGACGTTAGCGAATTTTGGTTGTGAATGATTCCCAGGTGAGGTATTTGGATAGAACTCTTTTTGCCAGAGATAAGGGGAAATAGGTGAAGGGTTTGTTATCCGGTTTGGGTTTGCTGTCCAGAAGCTGGAACAGGAGATATTGCAAACAGTATGAATTATACTATGGCTGGAAACGGGAACAAACCCGCTATTTGTAACAGTTCCGGTGGAATTGAAGTAGGACGAGTTAGAAGTGAAGCAATAATTTAGAGGTTTAAGACAGCCATCGAATTTGTTAGGAGCCAGGGAGGGATTCCGAGTATGTGTGCCATTCTTCCAAGAAAGGGAGTTGGAAATGAATACTGTAGTTGTCTAGGGCACTTGGTGTCATTGCCGACTGGACAAATATTGAAAATCAAATCAAATATTTGAAAAATCAAATATCATTCACTGATAACTGGGAACACGTCTATGGAAGGAATGATACGTATGCTCGGGATGGGGTCATTTATCTAGGGGTGGGGTTGTTGCTTTCGCAAAGTCGTAGGAATATATGGCTGGAGGCAGGGCCGTCTTAACAGCATTATGGGCCCCTGGGCACACCAGTGTGCTGGGGCTCTTACGACAACTACTCACAAGGAATAAAAAGTAAATGGTCGAAAATATTAAACATATATTTATTTTATTGGCCCTTCAACAAAACTGGTGTTAAAACATTACAAAAAATGCCTTTGAGCAGCAACTAATCAACATGATAAACATTTGAACAATACACAAGGCTTGAAAAACACAACAATACTCAGCAAGCTACACAGATTAGATGGCACAGTATGAAATTACTACGAACTTCTTATTATAACAAGCATTTGCAGCATTTCTTTTCAGAGAATTGCCTTATTATTGGCTTAAAGTTCTCAGGATGTCATTTTCAGGGTGTCATCTTGATAAAGTCTTCAGGATGTTATTTTCCATTCACATGAGTAACAGGCAATTCAAACGATGCTGCCCCATTGTGCTGCGAAGCACATTTTCTTTATAAGTTTCAATCTATAAAAGGGACGTTCTCCTGTACAGTTAGTGACCATCATGCACATGAGAGTGCAATTTCAACATTCGGGAATACAGATTTCAAATTGTCCGAAATTATTTTTCTGTACAGTGCAGGGAGAGTCTAACAATTTTCATCAAGAGTCATGTAGTGCTTGAGATGCTTTCATTCACTTAAAAGGTCATCATAATTCAGGTCTTTGTAATACATATTACCCAGATGTTCACACTTTTTTCTCAGTGCATCAGGAACAATGGGTTTAAATTCACTGAACAAAGAAAACAGATTTCCAATCTGTGAATAAACCTCTGAACTTTTTGTCAGTTCAAAGATTAGATTGTCCAGAATAGGGAGGAAAGTTTCCACCTTAAATTTTTCGGTTTTAATTCATGAGAAGTACCTCTTCTGCTGAGCCATCATGTATACTACAACGCATACTTCGTTTTCGTTCTCGTTTTTTTCCGCACCCTGTAATCTGTATCCGGACACATACTCCTGGCTTTGAATTCATACTCACTAAATTTGTCTCTAGTTTCCTGAAGATAGATTTTCATAGACTCAAGAGATTCGTGGCAACAAGGATTTTCACATCCTTTGATTGCAGGAGCTTGTTTGTTTTGTTCATTCTATCTAACATGTCATTCCAAAGAATTGTGAGAAAGATTGTTTCTAGGTTTTCCATTTTTTTGCTCAATCCTTCTGCCTCTCGCCTTGTATTCACTTGACATTCACATTGTCAGCTGATAGAGAATCCAGTGCATGTTGTATCTTTTCGAACCCCCCCATACAGTGTTATACTCTACTCATCTCACCTTGGGGATACTCCTTCACCATCCGGTGTTACTTTGTCCTCCTGAGTGGCTTTGGTTCTGTCCACTGGTGTTGGAGCTTCTCTGCACAGGCACACCACCTGCACTATGCTGTGTCTGGCTGGACTCATAACTTTGTTGTCCATGCTTGGTTACTCGCTTGTCTCCGGCAGGTGGACTCTGGAACTTTCTTTCACAGTTTGGGGCTAACCTGCTTATTTATCTGTCTGCCAAAATGTTTCTCACCCCAGGCTCCACTGAGTCTGATATAGTTCCGTCTCATATCGCTTTTCAATCTGCTTTCCCTCAAGCTCCGATAGGCTTCCGTAATCATATCTTCCCTATCTGCTGCATCTCTCACATTCCTCACTCCTGCCTCTTGGATTTTGGATTTCATAACGGGGCGTGCATTCTTTCTAGAAACTTCTCCATTATCATCAACTGTTTCAAATCATTATACGATTCCACCCTGACAGCTTTTATCCATCTCTGGAAACGCCTTTCCAGGTCCCACGCTTTCTCAGCGAAAATATTTACTGGAACCTTAATCATCTCTTGGAAATGCTTTCTGTAAGCTTCAGGAGTCAACAAGAACGAACGCATAACGCTGGTTTTCACAGTCCAGTAATCTTGGCATTCCCTCAAAGACAACTGGGTATATGTGCCTCTCTGGCAGCGCCGGTCAACCTTAACTTGACCAATTGGGCCCACTTCTCTTGTGGCCACTGTTTGATATTGGCTACTTTCTTAAAGTGTTCAAAGAAGCTTTCCGACTCCTCTGGCACAAACAGTGGAATATCCTTCGCCCTAACTCTGTTATCTGGTGGTTGAGACACGGTGGTCTTCTCTGGCGACCCACATTCAATCCTCTGCTCCACCGAAGCTCTACTTGCTTCTATCTCCATTTGTCTAGTTTTCTCTCTTTCCTTTTCCTGTTCTACCTCCAGTTCTCGTACTCTAGTTTTCTCTTTTTCTCTCTCTACCTCTAAGTCTAGTTTAGCTTTCTCTTTTTCTGCTTCATTTTTTTATCTGCAGTTCCAGCCTCAACTTCTCTAGTTGGGACTGCCTCTCTTTGTCCTCTCGTTCCTCTTGGCGCACTAGCTGGAAACTTTCCAAGGTCCTGTTCCGGCTACTTCTGCTACTGCAGCTACTCCTACTACTCCTTTTTTTATCCTTGGGACCTCACATCATTCTGTCCATCATCTCCTTTCCGCCTTCGGCTCCTTTCTGGACACCTTGCTGTACCACTTCATTCCTAGCTCTCAACTGTCTAAGGATCTCCTCCTTCATTCCTACCACTTTGGATGACTTCACCTTGACACCACATTTCTCTGCAATTTGTCTTAACTGCTCTTTTGTGCACCCTTCTAAATCCTCAGGCTTGTCTGACTCTACAAATGCTTGTACCTTCTACATCTTGTCCTGTGAGTCTTTCTGAGAGAAAGAGAAAATCTACCTGCAGTAACCCGTACTATTAACAGCTGCTATGGGAATGTCAGTTCACTCTCCTGGTCAGGGTATGGGTGTGTCAATTGAATCCCGGACAGGCCCCGAAATCTATTAGGGGTTGGAGATTTAATATCACTTGGTTATTGAACCATACTGATACTTGCTTACCCGACGAACAGAGACCCCAACCACTCCCTGATAAAAATACGCCCGACTGCAGCAACCACACTCCCGTTGCTGTCATTCGACCAGGAATGAGCACTGAAGTGCTTGCAATTAGGTGGGAGATCACCCTGTAATTGTCTTGCTCTTGGAGAGGGGTTCAGCATCACCTTTATTCGAGGGTGCAGCTCCAGACTGGCCTAGTTGTCATGAGTATACACCCACTCGAACCACTGTGACTTCCCCACACTCTCCTTATTATGGGATGATCTCTTAAATCCCCCTTTATGAGTTATTGACCTCTGTCACCCAATTTGCAACCGTGTCTTTCTCTCTCTCTCTCTCTCTCGCTGTCCATCCAGGAAGCCTCACCAGGACAAGAGCAAAATCCAGCTGTAAACAAAAAAACATTTATTACATAAAGACATAGACAAAAGAATATATAAAAGTAATATTACGGCACTCCAAGATGGCGTTACTCTCAGACATCCAACAAAATCACATCGGGGCTGCCTCTCACAGCTTCTCTCCTCGTGACTTGAGCACACAAAGTCGTCTAGCAGGCTCCACACAGAAATACCTGTTTACTCTCCTTCACTCGAGGATATAACACATTAGAGTTCCACACAGGCACGACCACCACTAGGCTTCAGGCCGCTTCTAATCTTTATAATCTGAGAAATGATGTACGCCGTGTCCTCAGCAGCTTCCTCGCCAATAATACACTGTAGCCTTCACTCAAACACTTTATCCAGAACAGTATTCGTCTATATTCCCAGGACACAGTGACACACATCCGTTGCTGACGACTGTGTCAACTAAAGTGAAGTGTTACGATGTCCACCAGTGTCACGTCACGTCATAAAATGTCGACATCCTATTCCCACTTTTACAAGATGCTCATCCTCTGCTTGAACTCTTTCAAGTCACTCACTGATGTTTACTTAATATATTTCCATCCTCTGACCTCCTAATTTCTGGTCAGGTAAGCAGAATAACTCTCACTTGGTAGACTCACTTCACTAGGCTATCATCAATCCTATCACATCCTTGAAGTGATTGGCTCTAAAGCACAACGACTGAGTAGGCAGATGTTAATGGTGCTGTTTTAAGACAGAGAAAAGAATCGTCTGTATATAGGCTTAGGTGGTAGTTCGTGTACAGTATTGAAGAGATCATATGTGTTTTGTGGTCTGCTGAGAGTGTTAGTTAGGAAATCAGTGTGATGTTCGTGATAAGAGACGAGTCTGTCAATTTGTTTGTCAAGGAATATTTTCCTGTATGCCTTGAGAAAAAGGATGATTGATTGAGTGATAGATGACATTAAGCCACCCAAGAGGTGGCATGTGCATGAGTAGCCCGTAAGTGGTAGATGTTCGGAGTGAATGTGATTAGTCATGAAAGGATATACTTTGTGCTGAGCGCATATTTAAACTGGCAGGTCTTACTATGAGGCTGCTATCGCGGGAGAGGATACTTAACCCAATGCTTGACAGTATTTATGAGGGTGTCTAGCTGCTGGACATCTTTTTTGACCAAAAGAGTGGCAGTGTTGATGGCTTCAGGGTTGTTACTGCAAGATTCAGGGACTCTTAGAGCTCTTCTAAGGTTGTTGGTTGCTTAACATTCCAGGAGATATTGAAGAAGTGGCATTTATGTAATTGTTTGGCAGAAGATGCATTCCCTCTCTCTGTGTTCATTAATTTGGCAGTTGCATCTGTAACCAACACGTAGTCTGTACAACCGAACTGCTAATTCCCTCTGGATTCCTTTGAGGAGATTTAACCTGTCTAACTTGGTGGCCTGAAGGTACCATATTGCAAAGAGCGAACCTTCCTTAAAAAGAGGTCGCCTGTTCACTCTTAAATATCCCATGTTAGGCAGTGTGGCAAAGCCTCGCCCCCAAAGGTGCAATACAACACCTTTGGGGGCGGTCTCTTCACTGATTTACATTCAACAACTTTGAATTAATTAGTCCAGTCAATTTATTGATTACAATATCTTAAGTGAACAAACAATGCGTGTGTTGAAAAGTCCTGTCTCCTTAATGTTGATAAAATTATCTTTCAGTGTACCTATTGCACGTGCAGATGATGAGTCTGCACTGGATCTCATGTGGTGTTATTTCCGTGTGCAGATTTGGAACCAGTCGATCTAATATTTTTCCAAGTGTAAATTATTATGTATCTCCCGCCTGATAGACCCAAAGAATCTGCCTTCAAAGAAGTAGTTGATTATAACCTTGGACTACCTGTACGCGCTCTGACAGCAATAACATGCCAAGAATTTCTGGCATCCAACTTATTAATCGACCATTACGCTGAATAAATTTGTTTCCCATATTTGTTTTTATTTTCTTTGCAATGTTGCGAATCAAATACATTCAATTATGAAGTATTCCAAGACAGCCAAAAAGTTCATTTTAGTATGAACGTACATAACTCTTATAAAGGTATCGTAACATCAATTAAAGAAAATTTTTGTAGCTGACAAATAATAATGTTGGCAAAAGAAAAGGAAAAGGATCCAAGTCTTCTGTCAAATACCACTGGCTATATAATCCTAGTTAATGATGAAGCACATATACCAAGTCGCTGTTTTCCTCCAGTATTTGTGTCAAAAAATTCACAGACAAATTTGTCTCAATTATTTTGTGTACATTTTAAGAAGGACGTAGTTTAAGGGTTGGGGTGAACGGCTTGAGTAAAGGGGGTGGAAGGGGACGGAAAGTGGCGGGTCGGTGAAGTATTGCATCTTGAGTCTGGGAGCGACCAGGTGGCTGCCTCACCTCAGGACCTTGGACTGTTGCTTGGGTGGGCTGAGAGGCAGTATAAAGCTGCCTGCTGGAGGCTGCTCCTCACACAGCTTCTGCCAGCAAGATGAAGTGCCTCCTGGTCCTCCTCTCCCTCGCCGCCCTCACATGGTAACACTTTGACACATAACCAAACTTCTGGATCATTACTGAGCTGGTTTTGTATTCCATAGCTAAACTGAACTTGGAATCATTGAAACATTTCCAAATTATTTAATATATAATAATAATATTGAAGCAAATAACTGAATTATATCGATACCATCACAGAGTAAATATTTATATGTTCATTTAGCTTGAGTGTGAGAAGCAAAGCTCACGACTCATATTGGGAAGTAAACAAAGACAAAGAACAGGTATTCATTTAAGCTATATGTTCATGAAGAGCTTCTCTACTTCTGGAAGACTGTCTTTAGAGAGACACAGCAAGAAAAGAGTTTTTACGAGCCTCTTTAAGAACTGTTCAGATGTGGGATTAAAGAACTTTAATGTGTAAAAAATATCGAGGATCTAAAAACAAAGTTTATTTTTTGGATTGCCCCAAGGTTAATGAAAACATTTATTAAAAATTAAATTCTTTAGGACTAACCTGAATGAATTTACGGTTGATTACAAACTGCATTTGAATAGAACTAAAGTTAGAGTAGAAAAAAATAGTGAACAAGAGTAGTTGAACGACGAATAATTCAAGCATTCTTGAGTCAAACTTGATTGAAAAGTAATTTGACTATTTTGTGTAACAACTAGTGCCAGGAGACCCCAGGTACTGGTAAACACTAGTGCCAGGAGACCCCAGGTACTGGTAAACACTAGTGCCAGGAGACCCCAGGTACTGGTAAACACTAGTGCCAGGAGACCCCAGGTACTGGTAAACACTAGTGCCAGGAGACCCCAGGTACTGGTAAACACTTATTTCAGGTGACCCCAGGTACTAATGACGACTGGTGGCAGGTGACTCCAAGAACTATTATATACTGAACGACCCCAGTGTACTATTGTATCAACAGCCAGGTGACCCCAACAGTGTACTATTGTATCAACAGCCAGGTGACCCCAACAGTGTACTATTGTATCAACAGCCAGGTGACCCCAACAGTGTACTATTGTATCAACAGCCAGGTGACCCCAACAGTGTACTATTGTATCAACAGGAAGGTAACCAACTGTTTCACATCAACAGGGCACAAGATACCCCCACTTGCGAGTGTTCCGCGTTTGTTACCCTTGGTGACAGTGAGGTTCCAGTCCTCGACTTCCCCACCACCAACATTGACGACTGTACAACGGACTATACAATCTGCTACGAGACATGTTCCAACGAGGTAAGACTCCTCAAGCCGTCCCCAGATACACAAACCTTCCTCTGCCAATAACCAATGCGTGGTAGTGGCTTTGACAATGATCTCGCGACGCATGATATACTGCACGATGAAATCACAAGGCTGTGGAATCGAACCCTCGTCCTAGGTCACCCCAGTTGCACACCTTAACCAAGAATATCGAGGTCTTCGGGTAAGACGTATGTCTGGGGGCGACATGGGACGCAGGTTTGACTCCAACACTCTGCTCTAGGGATTTTGTCACATAATATACTACTCGTTGTAGAGTTAAAATTCGAAGTGATATCTCTGTACATTTCAATCCATAACGTGCATTAATATATCGATTCATTTCATTACTTTCCGAGGAAAACGATGATTGTGTTTTATGTGTTACAGTGGGACATTTTCACTGGAGACGGGACTCTGAACATTCCCGGGCCGGATGGGGTTTTGGTCGGTCAACGCATGTGTGACACCCTCAAGACTCACGGCTACACTGAACTTGGAGCACATGTAGTAAGTGTTACACGGCTCACAATTACACAGCACTAATAACATACACAGCACTAATAACATAATTGCACAGCAATAACAACATACACAATTACACAGCACTAATAACATACACAATTACACAGAACTAATAACAAACACAATTACTCTGAACTAATATCATACACAAATTAACATATACACATACACAATGCTAATAACATACAGTAAACAAAACTGAAGTTGAAGTTTGCCAAGGTTGTTATTATTCAGTGAGTTGAGAATTATTCCAGTGATAAAGAGTCATGAACAGGAAATTTCGGTGGAATCTCATTCCTTTCCCCCGTCCTATCCAAAATCCTTATCCTGATCCCTTCCATGTGCTATATAGTCGTAATTGTATGGCGCCTTCTCCTGATAGTTCCCTACTCTTTCATTGTGTAGAGAATTCCACTAATTATTCGTGATCATTACAGGTGTACCTGTACTACCATGTCTGCGACTCAGGTCCCTGGGTACCCACCGGTCAGTACAGCCATGGTAATCTGTGTTGCACTAACGGTAACTACTACGACTGTTAACTGACATCAACTCATCGAGTGTCTCCAGAAGGCAGCAGAATCTGGACATCTTCAAGGGAAAGCTGTGAAACAGGCACTACTGCTGCTGCTGATCCATCAATACAAGCCAACTGATTTACTTGAACTGTTTATTGACCTAACCAGCTGAAGTGGCTATCCTAACAGCTTCTGTCAACTCATTACTCCTATTACTACCTGCATGAGGTGACAAGAGAATTGTCTTTTCACACATAATGTCAATTTGTGAAAAGGCAATGGCTACCTTTGTTACTATATATAAACAAAGAATTAAACTATAATTTTGCCTAAAAGAAATTTTATTTCACACTCTCACATTCTTGTGCTTTCCAGACCAGAGTATCTGATGCTGTATGGTGCGAGTTGTAAGATGTTAATGTTATGTTTTTACCATATTGTTGAGTTTGAGATTGTACATGTGTCTTCACCTGTGAGCATTACCTCGTACCATCAGTTATTCCAACTAAGTCAGGACTTTTTCCCTGTGAGTTGGTTCATTCAGTTCACTTCCCAGAGCTTGTCTACGCCAGCCTGTCAGATGTGCTTAACTTGTCGAGTGAAATTCTCAAGAACAGAAATGCTTAAGAACAATGAAGTATATAGGACAGAAAGAGTTGAGAGATAACACTTGTTCGTTCTTCATATCTTATTACTCAGATATCACAGAGTAGTACCGCCACTCTTCAGTAAACTCTCCAGTGCACACAACTAAGAAAGTATTGGAGACATACTAGGGAAGGCAGTAGTGGAGCTACTTCCGCTACGGAAGTGGCAGACACACAGCAGGGAAGGAAGTAGTGGAAGCCCAGTAGGAGAGCAAGTACTGAAGAATACCAGGTGGTTAGGAAATGTCAGGAGTTGGATTAACATAGTTTAATAAATGATTCACTACAAGGTTTTATTCTGCTTTTACTTAAAGTGTAGAACCTTGAGGCACTCCACTTACAACATTTTCCCACCCTGACTTAACTGCATTTATACTAACTCTTTGTTTCCTTTGGTATAACCATGCCCTAATCCAAATTAATAAAGGACCCAAATACCGTGAGCTTCTATCTTTTTAATCAATCTCTCAAGTGGCATCAAAAAATTTGCTATAGTCAATGTATACGTCACAAACCTTTCCATTATCAACTGCCTCAACTATGCTGGAATAGAATAATAGCAAATTTGTTAAAAATGAGGCGCCGTTAGTAAAACCAATATGTGAATCATTTATTAATCATGTTTTTCAAGATGAAGACGAATGGCTTTTGCAATTATCGATTCAAGCAACTTTCCCACAATAGACATTAAGCTAATTAGCCGATAGTTTGACGCAAGTGATCTATCTCTTATCTTGAAAATTGGTTCCACATTAACAACCTTTCACGACTCTGGCACTCTGCCTGACTATTGATTTATTAAATATAGTAAAAGCTCGCAAAGGTCCACTTTGCATTCTTTAAACACCTTGACAAACACATCGTCTGGCTCTGGGATTTTGTTTGGCTGGTGTTTTACTATTTGTTTATTAACATCCTCCCTGTAACTACTAATCAAGTCAACCTGTCCTCTTCCACACCAGTATAGACTTGTTCAGCTGAAGGCATAATGTAAAGATCTTCTTTAGTGAATACAGACACAATATTTTTATATAAAATACTACTCATCATTTTATTCCAGCATAGTTGAGGCAGTTGATAGTTGTAAGATTTGTGATGTTGTGTACCTTGACTTTAGCCCAGCTTTTGATACAGTGCCATATGAAAAACTGATTAAGAAAATAGAGGTTCATGGTATTGGAGGTGCAATATTAAGTTGGATTAGGGCATGGCTATATCAAAGGAAACAGAGAGTTAGTATAAATGGGGTTAAGTCAGAGTGGGAAAACATTGCAAGTGGAGTGCCTCAAGGGTCTGTCCTGGGACCTCTGTTATTTATAGTTATAAATGATTTACATTCAGGTTTGAGCAGCAATATTTGCAAATTTGCCTGTGATACAAAAATCGGGAGGGTAATAAACACGGAAAAAGACTCACTGTTACTTCAAGACGATCTAAATAGGAGGTTTGAAATGGTCAAAAGATTAGCAGATGCAGTTTAATGCTGACAAATGTAAAATTTTAATGTTACGTAATGATGATAGAGTTACAAGATACGAGCTAGATGGTGATGAGATTGCGAAAGGGATCTGGGAGTTATGATTAGTAAGAATTTAAAACTAACAATCGTCTAAAATTAGTAAGAGTCGTCAGGTGCAGGTAGTCACTTTGTGAGGGTGTGTGTAGCTGGAGCTCCAATTGTCCTGATACTGAAAATGGAAGATGAAGTGAGTGAACTTGTGCTAGTAAGAGAGTTATGTGGAGCTCTGAGGGCAGAGGTGGTTTCCCTGCGGGAGGAGCGGCGACAGATAAAGGAGCTAAGACAGACGAAACACCGTCAAGAAGATGCGAATGAGGAACGCAGCAGTAGAAAGTCGTCGCCCTGGAACGTCGTAAAGGACAGGGGTCTTAAGAAGACTTTGACAAGGCCACCTACAGATATCATAAGGACTTCCAACCCATTCGCCGCGCTGGAGAACGAATGCTGTGTGGAGACGGTAGTTTCCTCGAAAGTCAAGACAACGAAAGGAGCGCAGGTCCCTCAAGGTGCTCACAAAGTATAGGAAGTACCTAAACAAATTTTGCTTGTTGGAGATTCACAGGTGAGGTATCTGGATAGAACTTTTTGTGCCAGAGATAGTGGGAACAAATTAAGGGTTTGCTATCCCGGGGCAGGAATTGGTGATATTGTTAAGAACATGGGCGATATTATGGCTGGAAATGGTAACAAACCCATTATTTGTATCAGTGCCGGTGGACATGATGTTGGACAAGTTTGGAGTGAGGAACTGATACAGAGGTTTAAGACAGCCATATAAATAGTTAGGAGCAAGGGAGGAATCCCGATCACATGTGGCATTCTTCCATGAAAGGGAATTGGAAATGAATGGTTGTCGAGGGCACTTGGTATCAATTGCCTACTTGACAAATATTGCAAATCAAAGGCAATATCATTTATAGATAACTGGGAACACTTCTATGGAAGAAATGGCATGTATGCTCAGGATGGGGTGCATCTATCGAGGGCTGGGGTTGATGCTGTTGCCAACTCGTTGGAACCTGTGGTGGGAGGGGGTTTATTTGGGTTTAAACTGTTAGTAGATAGTGGTATGGGGATTTATATGGAGAAAGAAGGTAATAAAATTACGTGTTTGTTGGAGAAACAACTTGGCAAAATGATCAAGGAAGGAGTGGAGCCTCAAAATAACAATTCACTTAGGGTATATTACACTAACAGTAAAAGTCTAAGAATCAAAATAAACGATTTAAATGCTCTTGTCTGTACAGACAAAATATAGATATTATTGCACTTACCGAAACGTGGATGAATGTAGAAAATAGAGAACTATTAGCTGAATATCAAATAAATGGATTTAAACTATTTCACATAGATAGATATATTAGACGAGGAGGGGGAGTAGCCATATATGTAAGGGACAATTTGAAATGTAGTCTCAAAGAGGGAATCAAAACTGAGGCACACACGGAAACTATTTGGATAGGATTAAACGAAAAAGCAAATAATCTTATAATAGGAGTTATATACAGGCCACCAAACTTAGACAGAATAGAAGCAAAGCATCTATGGGATGAAATATCTAGAGTATCTAGGTCTAGCAGTATTTGTGTCATGGATGACTTTAATTTTAGTGGAATAAATTGGTTTAACAGAACAGGGAATAATGAAGCAGAAGATTTTCTAGAATTAATTGACGATTGCTTTCTTACACAACACATTAAGGAACCAACCCGGGAAAATAATATTTTAGATTTAGTGTTAACTAAGACGGAAACACAAATTAACGACATCGAAATAGGGAGTGAGCGAGGGAACAGTGATCACAAAGTAATCAGATTTCGTTTAGAATGGAATAGATCTGTAGGAGAAAATTCTGTTAAAGTGCCAGATTTTCGAAAAGCTGATTTTAATAGCCAAAGAATTTTTTTTGGGTCAAATAGATTGTAAAGTCTTGGGCATGGGGGGTGGGTCGGTCTTAGAGCGAAACGTGAACCCAGCGATAGGTGATGTAAAAGGGGATTTCGATGTGGAATCAAAATATAACTTATTTAAAAATATTCTAAGCAAAGCACAGGAACGTAGTATATCATACAAATTGAATAGATCGAATACTAATGACTCAAAGTGGATAACAAAGGATCTGAAGAACCTTATAGGTAAAAAGAGAGCGTGGTACAAAAGAATTAAGAATGGGGATGTCAGATTAGTACAGGAATTTGTACAACTGGTTAGAAATGTTAAAAAAAGATAAGGAAAGCAAAAAGAAACTATGGAGTTCGCATAGCAGGGCAAGCAAAGACAAATCCTAAAGTTTTTTTTTCAGTTATATCGAACACAGATTAGGGAAAGGATAGGTCCATTAAAAACTGAGACAGGTCAGATAACGGATAATGACGAAGAGATGTGTAGTATTTTTAATAAATATTTAATCTCTGTATTTACTAAAGAGAAACTTAACAATATGCCTTCAGCCAAACAAGTCTATGTGGGTGGGGACGAGGACAGGTTGACTAGTTTAACAGTTACCAGGGAGGATGTTATTAAACAAATAGTAAAACTCAAACCAAACAAATCCCCAGGGCCGGATGAAGTGTTTGCCAGAGTGCTTAAAGAATGCAAAGAGAAGCTTTGCGAGCCACTGTCTATCATATTTAATAAATCAATAGATTCAGGCAGAATGCCAGAGTCGTGGAAGGTTGCTAATGAGGTACCAATTTTTAAGAAAGGAGATAGATCACTTGCGTCAAACTATAGGCTAAATAGCCTAAAGTCTTTTGTGGGAAAGACACTTGAATCGATAACTGCAAATACCATTCGTCTTCATCTTGAAAAGCATAAATTAATAAATGATTTGCAACATGGTTTTACTAATGGCCATTCATGTTTAACAAATTTGCTATCTTTTTATTCATCTGTCAATGTATCTTCTGTCAATCAATCACAGAAAAGCCACTACTTCACTATCTCCCGGAATGTAAAGCTAGCAAGGACCTTAGAAGAGCTTCAAAAGTCCCTGAATCTTGCAGTAACCATCCTGAAGCCATCAACACTGCCACTCTTCTGGTGGCGAAAAGTGTCCAGCAGCTGAACACTCCTCGTAGATACTGTCAAACAGTATCCTCCCCCCGCGATAGCAGCCACATAGTAAGGACTGACGATTTAAATGCGAGAAAAGCACGCAGTACAGTATATCCTTTCACAACCAAAGATCACTTCTTCTGTGATTGGATAAGGGCCAGGCATTACCTGTCATTGACTAAGGGTGCCAGGACAGAGGCCTTGGATCAAATTCATTGGGTGTAGGCCTACGAGGGCGGAGTTTTTAGGGCACGAATAACCATAGGGGTGCACCCAGGACTCTACCTTGAAGGATGCAGATAAAAAGATAATGTGACCTGGGTGTGCATAGGGGTTGGGAGAGATCAGTCAGGGGGGGGGGGGCACAACACCGGGAGAGAGGCACTGGATACAAGGTAATTGTCTGAGTTTCCTGTACAATTTGTATTCCATTACTATGTCTCTAAAGAATATGATGTAATTATCTTAGTGTTAATTAATTTGCATTATTAAATAGTTTGTTAATTCATCTCCTGTGTATTTTATATATTTTCCCTTAATTAATTCTGAGACAAAGTTCTTAAAGTGTTTTGGACAGTACATGTGATCTGAGCATTTTTATGAGTAAATATTTCCCCTTATAATTCACGAAGTAAATGTGAAGGAATTCCATTTCATCCAGTAAGTATTAAAAGTCCAAATTTCCCTAACACTCGGGATTAGTTGACTGGTCTCCTCCAGAGTCAATTTGCCTAATTATTAAAATTCTAGGAGTGGTGGTGACGGCATTATTTGTTTCTATGAGTAACCTTATCTTCCATCTGCGCTGTAAAAATTGTAAAGATATCTTTAACACCTTGGTTCCCCCCCCCCCCCCTTCCCCTGATAACTGGATGACCATTTTCTGCTGCGAGGGCGGACTCTTCCAAGTTGTTTGGGGTTATATCAATAAATTATTACAGTGTAAAGGGTTACATACAAGTTATAGCAGCCGTTACAGTGAGTGTTACCAAAGTTGTACAATAACAACAGTACTTGATTGTCATAAATGTTACAATGATAGTAGAAGTGTTGGTGGCAAGTGTTACACTGGTGGCATATACGGAGTGTTACAGTGGTGGTGGTGGTGGTGGTGGTGCAGTGATGATGGTGGTGTGGGGGTTGATGGTTCTGGTTGCGTGGTGGTGGTGGTGGTGTTGGTGCTGGTTCCATGGTGGTGGTGGTGGTGGTGGTTAGCCACAGAGATACCAACCAGGACAGGTAAGCACTGAGGGAAGTACTCCTGCTCCTACACTAAACAGGTAAACCTAAGCGCCTGTGTCACCTCGCGGCGACAGTCTGCTCTTTACTCATTAAACACACACATACAACTTCGCCTTCATTTAATGCGAAAATTATTCAAATAAATCTCACATTTCGCTTCTTCCTACAAGATCAATGCATGTAAATACAAATATTTCTGTACATAGAGTCTAATTGATGTATATCGTACACTCTATGTATAAAGTGGACTTATTAACATAACATATATTTTATTGTCATTTTGATTACTATTCATATTGAATTAATTGACAACTTGCAATTACATTATGTCGTCGTCCTGTGCCGACCAGTCTTTGCTGGCTAACCAGTCAGAAAACTTGCTTCGCTGGCTGGTCAGACCTTGATTTGCCGGCCACTCAGGTTCACATTAAGTCGCTTGGAGGACATTAGCCAGTTGGTTGACGCATTCTGTTGACCACTGGGACACATTAACTCGCTAGCCACTAGGAAGCTTAAATCTGTTGGCCAATTAGAAGCTTTGTTTTACTTGTTCTACGCGCACTTGAGGGGCCTGTATCAACGGAGACATGTGTCTTGGTTCGCTGCCCGTAACAGATCTAGGATTCATAGACATTGAGATTGTTTATCATCACACCCGGACATTCGAGCGACCTGTTCAGAGCTTCACAATGGGGACCAGTTCACCTTCTGTCCCACCTTCGTGTTCGAGGAAGATAGCCTTGATAGATACCTAAAGAAGGGAGGCAGGCAGGGAGCGTCGATGCCCTCTGTGCATGCATGCAAACTCCTCTCTCTCTCTCTCTCTTTATGCTTAGATTCAAGTCTCTGCATCTATATACTGATAATTCTTCCCCCTACACTCCTTAATTTAGTATCTGATCAACTATGCTAGCAAACGCCTACCCCCAACTGTTGCCTTACAAAAGCATGCAGGCAGTGCAGTTTGCCGGAGATGACACGAGGCGACACATCAGCATCCAGACAACTTGTCTGATCCTTTAAGATTAATGACAGATCGTTCCAGACAGCGTAAGAGAGATGGTTGGCGTGTGATGGAACTGGTTTCTCCGAGATAACATCAGAAATTCATTAGATGCTATGTTTTAATTTAAAATGCCTGTGTCACTTAGCCGAGTCAAAAATATAATTCATAATACATATATAAATGCATATAGTATATATATATATATATATATATATATATATATATATATATATATATATATATATATATATATATATATATATATATATATATATATATATATATATATATGTGTGTGTCGTACTTAGTAGCCAGAACGCACTTCTCAGCCTACTATGCAAGGCTCGATTTGCCTAATAAGCCAAGTTTTCAAGAATTAATGTCTTTTCGACTACCTAACCTACCTAACCTAACCTAACCTAACTTTTTCGGCTACCTAACCTAACCTAACCTATAAAGATAGGTTAGGTTAGGTTAGGTAGAGTTGGTTAGGTTCGGTCATATATCTACGTTAATTTTAGCTCCAATAAAAAAAATTGACCTCATACATAATGAAATGGGTAGCCATATTGATGTTAAGTTTCTTAAAAACCGGGGAAAGTTTTTCAAGTCCAATCACATAAGGTACGATTGGATACCTTATGCATAATTAGTTTCTAATTTCTGGTTTCGTTTTGGGGACATGATTATAAAATGTACGCTTAGCTTGTCCGAACGAGCAATCCAAAAACATTTTAGGGTATTGTAAACTCTTCCCAATTTTATATATTTCTGCAATCACTTCATCAAGAAACTCAGGGCTGCATACCCTCAAAGCTCGAAGAAACATTCCTGAAAATACTGCCTGTTTAACTTTACTATGATGATTCGAATAATAATGAACATACGACCCCACGTTGGTAGGATTCCTATACACATTAAATTTGAATTTTCTATTGACTCTATGAATCATAAGTCCGTCGAGATCGGGTTCAGTGACGAAAGGAGGATTGACAATAATAGGTTCCCCTCCCTCGAGACGTTGGGTACTACAGTTTTACGGGTGCAAGAGTATGCCTCCTCAAACACCCGGGCGTCAAAACAAAAGAATGATCATAACAGGCACAAGGTCAGCGGGAAATGACAATTAGAAAGGAGAAGTCGGGGGAGAAAAATGAAACAAAAGGAAAAGGAAAAGTTGTCCAGCAAAATTGGTGAGGACAGCAGCAGGTGTATAAGGCCACAAAAGGACAGAGGACTATCCCAAGGAGCATCACACTCCAGCAGGCGCCCACCAAGCCCCCCTCACGGCAACAGCGAGCCGAACAGGGAGTGGCGACTCTTGAAGTATTTCATCTCCCATATGATACCTTGTATTTGGTCTCCAGCTATGTCATTTTCATAATTTTTCTCTGCTTCTCTTCTCTCTCTAACATACTCATTCCTGGTTTTCTGGTGTTCTGTTATTTCGGAAGTTCCTTAACGTCCTTTTGGTTAGTTCCTGTGCTTCCATACATGCCCAATTAAACCACGGATTCTTTTTTTCTTTCTCATATTTTTTCTTTTGGGCCGGGATAAACCTGTTTACTGCCTCCTGACACTTTTGGGTGACATAGTCCATCATGTCTTACATGGACTTACTTCTGAGTTCCTTGTCCCATGGTATATCCCTTAAGAATTTTCTCATCTCATAATTTTATTTTCGGTAAGCCAGCCCTCTGTTTCCTAGTTCTTCTTTGGGGGAGAGATTTTTGGGGAGTGTGAGTGTGTGTGTGAGTGTATGTGAGTGTGAGTGTGTGTGTGAGTGTATGTGAGTGTGAGTGTGTGTGTGAGTGTATGTGAGTGTGAGTGTGTGTGTGAGTGTATGTGAGTGTGAGTGTGTGTGTGAGTGTATGTGAGTGTGAGTGTGTGTGTGAGTGTATGTGAGTGTGAGTGTGTGTGTGAGTGTATGTGAGTGTGAGTGTGTGAGTACTCGCCTAATTGTGCTTGCGGGGGTTGAGCACTGGCTCTTTAGTCCCGCCTCTCAACCGTCAATCAACAGGTGAGTGTTGATTGGCCTGAGTGTGTGAGTGTGTGAGTGTGTGAGTGTGTGAGTGTGTGAGTGTGTGTGTGTGTGTGTGTGTGTGTGTGTGAGTGTGTGTGTGTGTGTGTGTGTGTGTGTGTGTGTGTACTCACCTATTTGTACTGACCTATTTGTGCTTGCGGGGGTTGAGCTTTGGCTCTTTGGTCCCGCCTCTCAACTGTCAATCAACTGGTGTACTGTCAATCTGTGTGTGTGTGTGTGTATTCACATAGTTGTGTTTGCGGGGGTTGAGCTTTGCTCTTTCGGCCCGCCTCTCAACTGTCAATCAACTGTTTACTAACTACTTTTTTTTGTAACTCCCAGGTACCTATTTACTGCTAGGTAACAGGGGGCATTCAGGGTGAAAGAAACTTTGCCCATTTGTTTCTGCCTCGTGCGGGAATCGAACCCGCGCCACAGAATTACGAGTCCTGCGCGCTATCCACCAGGCTACGAGGCCCGGGGTACCTGGCCAGGGGTACCAGCCCCGGGGTACCTAGCCAGGGGTACCAGCCCCGGGGTACCTGGCCAGGGGTACCAGCGCCGGGGTACCTGGCCAGGGGTACCAGCCCCGGGGTACCTGGCCAGGGGTACCAGCCCCGGGGTACCTGGCCAGGGGTACCAGCGCCGGGGTACCTGGCCAGGGGTACCAATGTCACTCGTCTCGTGCACACCATATATAAACTACATAATTATATCTCTTATTTTCATTAGGTTAGGATAAGTTAAGATAGGTTAGGCTGAGTTAGGTTAGGTGAGGAGAGTAGCAGTGACATAGAGGGGTACATGCTTTCTTCAGGACTTGTGCAAGCATTGAGCGGTTTAGAAAATAATGCTTTTTCAAGAGAATAAAATTTCGTTTTTATCCCTACGCCGTCTTGCCGGAGCGCGCGGAGAGCCTCGTTTCCTCCCTGATATATTGATGTGGCCAGTCGCCATTCATCTCTTTTGTGTGATATTTGCGGGGATTTTTTGATGCCGATGATGATTGTAATCCCAGTGGTGTGTGTGTGTGTGTGTGTGTGTGTGTGTGTGTGTGTGTGTGTGTGTGTGTGTGTGTGTGTGTGTGTGTGTGTGTGTGTGTGTGTGTGTTTGTGTGTATGTGTGTGCGGGTATTAGGAATAATGACGAACTAATCATAGAAATGTACTTGAAGGTTGCTAGGTTAGCAGATAAGATGTTAGTACTTAAATTAAGCTGACCGGTTAGGGTTGAGCATGTGGTCAAGGGGTGGGCCAGTGTGGTCCAGGGTGGACCAGTGTGGTCCGGGGTGGACCAGTGTGGTCCGGGGTGGACCAGTGTGGTCCGGGGTGAAGCAGCGTTGTCCAGGGAGGACCAGTGTGGTCCGGGGTGGACCAGTGTTGTCCAGGGTGGACCAGTGTGGTCCGGGGTGGACCAGTGTGATCCGGGGTGGACCAGTGTGGTCCAGGGTGGACCAGTGTTGTCCAGGGTGGACCAGTGTGGTCCGGGGTGGACCAGTGTGATCCGGGGTGGACCAGTGTGATCCGGGGTGGACCAGTGTGGTCCGGGGTGGACCAGTGTGATCCGGTGTGGACCAGTGTGGTCCAGGGTGGACCAGTGTGGTCCGGGATGGACCAGTGTGGTCCGGGGTGGACCAGTGTGGTCCGGGGTGGACCAGTATGGTCCGGTGTGGACCAGTGTGGTTCGGTGTGGACCAGTGTGGTCCGGTGTGGACCAGTGTGGTCCGGGATGCTGCGTCACGAGCCGACCGCTGCGTCATTGCGACCACCACCACCACTGTGGACCACCACCACCACTGTGGACCACCACCACTGTGGACCACCACCATTGTGGACCACCACCACCACTGTGGACCACCACCACCACTGTGGACCACCACCACCACTGTGGACCACCACCACTGTGGACCACCACCACTGTGGACCACCACCACCACTGTGGACCACCACCACTGTGGACCACCACCACCACTGTGGACCACCACCACCACTGTGGACCACCACCACTGTGGACCACCTCTCACCGCCCCACTTGGAGACAAGGTTATCGACCTCCACTGGCCACACCTTCATGTGTCAACCGGGACCCAGCCTCGCAGCTCAGCCAGTCCTCCTAAGGTTCCCAACGTCAACAATCTGTCGTACTAAAATGCCCTTATCCTAACTTACTACCAGAGGGCCCAAAGCAGAAGACGGGTCAGTATGCCAATTTCGTGAGGCGCTACCATTTTCTAGTACGACAAATTTTGGCCTTAGACAATTGACTTGAGAATGGTCGAGGATAGACCGAAACGTCGTCGTCCCTTCACCTTGTAGTGTGTGGTCTGGTCAACATTGTTCAGCCACGTTATTGTGACTCATCGCCTGCATTTGGCCTTAGTGTCAGTATAGAGTACGTCAGGCGGTGTAGGGACTGGGGTAGACGCTGGCCTGCCTGCAGGGTCTACACCAGGACCCTGCAGCCAGGCTCCTGGTGTAGGACCCTGCAGGCAGGCTCCTGGTGTAGGACCCTGCAGCCAGGCTCCTGGTGTAGGACCCTGCAGCCAGGCTCCTGGTGTAGGACCCTGCAGGCAGGCTCCTGGTGTAGGACCCTGCAGCCAGGCTCCTGGTGTAGGACCCTGCAGCCAGGCTCCTGGTGTAGGACCCTGCAGCCAGGCTCCTGGTGTAGGACCTAAACCTTTTACGAACTCCGAAACTTGGCAGCCCGAGGTGGTAATTGTTACTAACTACCTCGTTGCGCGTAGGAGCTCAAACTTTTTAATTGATGTGAACTGAGCTATCATGATTGAGGAAAGATCTACAGGTTTCGTAAGTGAATGCTTAGGTGCTTGATGAATCCTGGTCCTGCTGAACAGCCCATTTCCACACCTCAAAGCTGAAAACTTGAGGGTGAATTCTGTAACAGTACCAGAGCCATTGTACTTTGAAACCTTCACATCTCTGCAGTTGGTAAAATGTTGGGAATTATTAAACAAATAAATAGATACAGTAGTTTTATCTTCAATTACTTTTGTTCACTTGTTCTGAAGACCCGCTGTAACAACCAATATTATTTGTGCAATTAAGAGAGAAATCTGACCTTCCAAGCTTCATTTATTAACCTACCGCAGCAAGTTTACAGGTCGTTGTCTCCTCCACGCAGTCTTCTGCCGCTGTCGATGTAATCTAAGCAACTTGCGAGTCTTTTACAGTCTCTTTACGTGTGGCCAAGTAGCACTCCTAAACCAGTAACTTCTTAGCCATGCTGCGTATCTGTTGAGATCTAAAAATAGCAAGCTAGGGATTCCTGTTTCTCCTGTGAGCTGCCATCTGATGGACCGAACTAATTACCGCCATGGTGCCGCCCTCACGGTCCTGAACTACCTTCAAGAAGTGTCCAGAAATATAGCATACGGGGCAATAATTGGTATTACTATTTCTTGTTCGCTTCTATCCAAATATAATTGTCTTTGATCACTAGACAAACGTAGGTTCCAAGGGGTTGTACATAGCCAGGGAGTGGTAATGGGGGACGAGCTCCCATGACCTATAAAAAGCTCCCGTACGGCGTGCGTCTCAAGTAGCCTCTGACAAATAAGTCCAACTCCTGGCCTGCACGGGTAGCTTAGTCTTTAAGTCCGGCGGAACTGTTTTTACCGACAGGAGAAGGGGCGAGGGCGTGCCTCTGGCGCCCTTAAAACCAGCTGCTCCGAGTAGGTGGGACTCTATAGCCTGGAAAGGCAGCTCATCTAAGGGAAGGAAAATCCTGATTCTAAACCTCCGCTGTCTTGCGGCCATACTCCTCTTTTGGGAAAGACTTCAGGCGTCAACCTCGAGGAAAAATCCGGAGTTGGAGCCCCTAAGGCAGTTCGTCGTTGACTTCGACCTCGTTCTGGCAGCTCCTGCGACGGTGCTGGAACCATGTGTATCGGCGTAACCTTTCCGCTGGATAATTTCAGCAACGTGGAGAGGGGGGACCTGCTGCATGGGTAACAGCTTTTCCTCCATATCTACCTATCCCAGGCTTTGCGCCCTGGAGAGCAACCAAAGCGCAACTCCATAGTCTCCTGAGACTGATGGATGCCAACAAAAACAACAACAAGACAGACGTGCGAGAATAATGCCAAATTAAGGAGGAAGAATAGTGAAGAAGTTAAGAATGAACGGAAACAACTTGAGAAGATGAAGGAATTTACTTACATAAAAGACTTTATTTACGGATTTGGCTGTTGGTAAGATAGATGATGTCTTTCCCTGCGAGACCTAGAGTGGTCACCCTGTGACAGACGGTCATTCCCCTCTGGCAGGTGGTGGTCCCCCTTGTGGCAGGTGGTGGTCCCCGTTGTGGCAGGTGGTGGTCCCCCATTGTGGCATGTGGAGCCCCTTCTACACAGTGACCCGTTTCATCAGCAACTCAACATGCTCCATAAGAGCTCTCAGGAGCTCCACTAACTTCCTCGGGCGCGTTAAGAGCCGACACCTTCCCCCAAACTGGATGCAACCAACTGCAACCCGCCAACGTTTACCTTAACTTTCAAAAATTGTTTATCCACTTCAATTCGGAAAAAAAAACAACGGACCCGGATTATCATGGCCAGATGACCACCCGGTTTTTGATCTATTTTCTGGCAAGCTGTGAGGGAAGATTGAGCTCTGAAAGATAAAGTGGAGGATATTTTTTACAAGTTAACTCATGCGAGAAAGAACATCCATTGTTCTTGGAGGTTCAGAAACTCTTTAGCGAGACGAACAGCATGGCCGTCTTACCAAGAGGTCAACGAGACCCGCTCATCACGCTGCTCTGAGTTCGGCGTTCACTTTTAACCCCATGCTTGGCTAAACTACGTTCACAGGGTTAACCACCACCGGGTCGGGCTACGGTTGACAAGGCAAACAGGTGCAACCAGCCATCTGTAGAATCCTGGAAGACGCCAAGCTGGAAGGCTTGACCGTAATTTTAGGAGCGCACGACACACAAGACGATATTTATACGTTAAAAGTGATGGTAAGAGGGTAAGTGAACAGAAGGGAAGGGAGAGAGAGAGAGAGAGAGAGAGAGAGAGAGAGAGAGAGAGAGAGAGAGAGAGAGAGAGAGAGAGAGAGAGAGAGAGAGAGAGAGAGAGAGAGAGAGAGACAGAGAGTTAGAGAGAGTGGGAGAGAGAGAGAGAGAGAGAGAGAGAGAGAGAGAGAGAGAGAGAGAGAGAGAGAGAGAGAGAGAGAGAGAGAGAGAGAGAGAGAGAGAGAGAGAGAGAGAGAGACAGAACACATCAGTACTACACAACGCATTAACACAGCAATATAAGGGCGAGTATTGGCACGGGCCGAGGGGCCGCAGGGACCCTCAACAACTACGCTGCTCAACGTTTCTCTAAATACAATAAATATAAAGTTCTCCACACACGAAGAAGGACTGAAAACCTTCATTAGAATTAGATACTGAAACTTGAATTACTCTCCCCGGTTTCTTATTTTTAATACAAATAAAAATGTTCCAACACATTTAGAAACCTATATAAATATAATAAACTAACTAATTTCACATAATATAATCTACATCTAAGGAAATGAATGCCTGTTTGAGTTTGCGGCCTGATGCATGGGATTAGCCCCATCAAACTTTCCAATACGATACATGGGGGGTATGGGAGTGTCATAAGCCTGTCGGGGGTTGGCCTCGATGCCACATTTTAAGAAATATCGGCATCAATAGCGGGCCCCTCACATTTTCATGAATGCGTCTGAAACAGATATTGTTTTCTGTAGCGTTATTTAACAGGCTTTTATTGTTTCGTAATATTAAATTTTCTGGGATGGGGAGGAGTGTGGGAAGGAGAGGGGGAGACGTGGGAGTGTTGGAACAAAGAAGGAGAGGAAGGAGTTTGAGATGAGAGAGAGGGGAGAGTGTGGAGAAGGGAAGAGAGGGAGGGGGGAGGGGAGAGACCGGGCCCCAGCCTAAGAAGTTCCTTATACATGGTCGGTGTCAGTATAACGGTTGCCTTGATACTTGCGGCCAATCATATCTTCCCGGTGTGAGGAAATATCACCGCTAAATGTAAGCCAATTATCATAAACCATATAATATACACATCAGCGCCATGTTAACTGCGTTCAAGCCTCACCAACCAAAAAAGAATACCAATGAAATAAACGAGAGCAATATACACTAACGTGTCGTGCCTAATAGCCAGAACCGCACTTGGCTTAGTATGCAAGGTCCTATTTGCCTAATAGGGCAAATAATTTTCTGTATTTTCAAATAATTCTTTCCAGATGGGTTTATTTGTATCAATAATCAAGTCACAGTCTTCGTGGTGTAGTGGTATGACACTCGCCTGGCGTTCCGTGAGCGCTCTGTCATGGGTTCGTATCCTGGCCGGGGAGGATTTACTGGGCGCAAATCCTTAACTGTAGCCTCTGTTTAACTCAACAGTAAAATGTGTACTTGGTTGTAACAACGATTCTTCGCGGCGGGGATCGTATTCCAGGGACCTGCCCGAAACGCTACGCGTACTAGTGGCTGTACAAGAATGTAACAACTCTTGTATATATCTCAAAATAATCTACTATATTAGGAACATGAATTACTGGCTAAGTGATGTTACGTCAGGTGAGAATAGGTTAGATTAAGTTAGGTTCGGTTTGATCAAATTTATTAGTTTTGAATGTAAGTAAATAAAATTAAAATCATATGCAATGTAAAGGTAGCTGATATCATTTCAAAGGAAAGAATTTTTTTAAAGAAAAAAATTATTTTAGGAAAAATTGGCTTAGGCAACTTGGCCTATTATATATATATATATATATATATATATATATATATATATATATATATATATATATATATATATATATATATATATATAATGGTGTGTTGTTAAATATGACCGAAAAGGTAAGATTAATAATTCTAACACGAATCTTCTCAATATTTCTTATGTTTTTCTTCACTGTCGGTGGTAATAAAAATAACAATTCTCTGAAATTCATTTTTTAATTGTCTGACGCCTGAACGCGTTTCGTAATTCGTATTACATTTTCAAAGACTTAATTTACACACAAATTCTTCGTACTTATACTCTATTGGATGAGGTGATATGGTACAAAAGTTTTGAGTGAGGTGACAAACACAAGACAGAACACGAAACAATGGGTATAAATTGGATAAGTGAACATATGAATGGAAGTAACTGCAGAAGGTCTATTGGCCCATACTTCCTCTTGCTGCTTCCATATTGGTTCGGGGTCTTGAAGTGGGTAGAATATAGTTGTGCATTAATTGGCTGTTGATTGCTGGTGTTGACTTTTTGATGAGTAGTGCCTCGCTGATGTCAAACCGCCTGCTATGTCAAGCCGCCTGCCTTGACACCCAGTGTCCCCTGGTACCACGCCCTTGACACCCAGTGTCCCCTGGTGCCACGCCCTTGACCGCCAGTGTCCCCTGGTGCCACGCCCTTGACCGCCAGTGTCCCCTGGTGCCACGCCCTTGACCCCTTAGATTAACGTTCCCGTTACCTACGCCCTGGCACGTTACCATGAATGGCGCGTCAACACTTGCTTCAGGAATGGTAGGTGCGGGCAAGGACCTGTTGCGTCCAGGCTGCCACCCACACGCCGTCACCGGCACGCCTGCCCTGGGCGGCACCTGCCCGCACACCGGTACATGCCCCCACGCCGGCACCCACGCCTACATGCGCAGGTCAGTGTCAGAGGGAGATGATAATATGCAGGCCAGCTTCTGGCTGGTAGAATATCTTCCTGGTGGGCGACACCCTCGTGTTGTTCTTGTGGTGTGGCTACACCTCTACCATAATGGTGACAACATTTATTTTGTATTACAAAA
Source organism: Procambarus clarkii (assembly GCF_040958095.1). NCBI lineage: Eukaryota > Metazoa > Arthropoda > Malacostraca > Decapoda > Cambaridae > Procambarus > Procambarus clarkii. The sequence continues at coordinate 19,271,807 of NC_091176.1, forward strand.
TCTTTACTTTTTAGTTTAAGGCTTATCTTCTCTCCCTGTCTGTCTGTCTCTCTGTGTGATTTTCTTACTAACTCATCACACGGATTTTTGTTTGAATTTTTGTCGATTAATTTGCTGTCTTTTGTGTCTTGTTTTCTCCTCCTGTTTGGCTTATAACATCTGTTATTTCTCCCTGACGCGAGCTGTTGAGACTGTCTCCGTCCACCTGTCACCCGTCCATGGCTCGGCACTTCCTCCCCCCACGCCCACATTGTGTACTCACACACACCAATATTGTGTACTCACACACACCAATATTGTGTACTCACACACACCAATATTGTGTACTCACACACACCAATATTGTGTCCTCACACACGCCAATATTGTGTACTCACACACGCCAATATTGTATCCTCACACACACCAATATTGTGTACTCACACACACCAATATTGTGTCCTCACACACGCCAATATTGTGTACTCACACACGCCAATATTGTGTACTCACACACACCAATATTGTGTACTCACACACACCAATATTGTGTACTCACACACGCCAATATTGTATCCTCACACACACCAATATTGTGTACTCACACACACCAATATTGTGTCCTCACACACGCCAATATTGTGTACTCACACACGCCAATATTGTGTCCTCACACACGCCAATATTGTGTCCTCACACACACCAATATTGTGTCCTCACACACACCAATATTGTGTCCTCACACACGCCAATATTGTGTACTCACACACACCAATATTGTGTCCTCACACACGCCAATATTGTGTACTCACACACACCAATATTGTGTCCTCACACACGCCAATATTGTGTCCTCACACACGCCAATATTGTGTCCTCACACACGCCAATATTGTGTACTCACACACACCAATATTGTGTCCTCACACACGCCAATATTGTGTCCTCACACACACCAATATTGTGTCCTCACACACGCCAATATTGTGTACTCACACACACCAATATTGTGTCCTCACACACGCCAATATTGTGTCCTCACACACACCAATATTGTGTCCTCACACACACCAATATTGTGTACTCACACACACCAATATTGTGTACTCACACACGCCAATATTGTGTCCTCACACACACCAATATTGTGTCCTCACACACGCCAATATTGTGTACTCACACACACCAATATTGTGTACTCACACACACCAATATTGTGTACTCACACACACCAATATTGTGTCTTTGTGGGCAGGAGTTGATTTGAAAACTATTTAAAGTACTTGTAGAAATCTACATTAAAAGTAAGTTAATAATTATCATAAGAAGGTAATCTACTTTAAAATTAATTAATTGAAGTGGATTGCATGATGCAAATAGCCTGTATTATACTGATTAGTCCTTGCACCAGGGGGTTGTCCCTGCACAAGTTGTTAGTTAGGTTACTATATATATATATATATATATATATATATATATATATATATATATATATATATATATATATATTAGGTTACTATATATATATATATATATATATATATATATATATATATATATATATATATATATATATATATATAATCTATATAGAACAGTAAGGCTTATTTCAGAGTCACTAAGGCCTGGTAATAGGCAGGAGTTTCCTTCAAGTAATCCTGGACCGTTGTTGTTGTTAAAGATTCGCTACTTGGAACCAAAAGTTCCAAGTAGCACGGGCTATGGTGAGCCCGTAGTCATGACTGGACCGTTGTAGGGAGGAGCACTATGGTGACTTAGGCAGCCTTGTGGTGCACCAGGTCGACGCCATAATGTCCGCTCGTACTATACCTGCCAAATAACTTATAAGTAATACACTGTGACCACCACTACACGGCATATATTCCAGCAAGATGGGTGTGTATAAATAATTAGACTTACCCATTTTGGTCAGAGCGCATGCGTCATAACCGGACAATGTTAAGATCATGATAATGACCAACAACACAAACTACAACAATTGGAAAGACACTTCCTCGGTACGATGAGTTCGTCGGCTGGGCGGAAATGTTTCTCTCCTGCCTCAAGACCTCGGGAACTATGACTATGGCTGGCAGTTCCCTGTCTTCCCTGTCAAGCGTTCAGGGCGTGTTCCTTCTCCCTCACGGCGGCGCGTCCCTCCCCAACTCGGGACCCGCCCTCGGCTTGGTTCAAAACTTGACATTATCGACGCAGGGAGAGCGACGCTTGATTTACTGTTTATTTAGTTAAACTATTAATAAGTACGTTTTATCTTATTTACTCTTTACTTAGAAAGTTTCATGTTACTACAGGAGAGATATTAAAGGTATAGTGGATTTTGCATACGTGGCAACATCCCGTTCTCTCTAGAACCCTATCAAATCCATTCTCTTTGATGAGTTATTAACATTAGTCCTGTATGTACCTGACACAACTCTTTTTACTTGGTATGTCAGCGGTTAGTAGTTATTGTGTCGAAATTTACGACCGTTCTGACACACGCCTTTATTGTGTCCTGACACACGCCAATATTGTGTCCTGACACACGCCTATATTGCGTTCTGACACACGCCAATATTGTGTCCTGACACACGCCTATATTGTGTTCTGACACACGCCTATAGTGTCCTGAAACACGCCTATATTGCGTTCTGACACACGCCAATATTGTGTCCTGACACACGCCTATATTGTGTCCTGACACACGCCAATATTGTGTCCTGACACACGCCTATATTGTGTCCTGACACACGTCTATCTTGTGTCCTGACACACGCCTATATTGTGTCCTGACACACGCCTGTATTGTGTCCTGACACACGCCTATATTGTGTCCTGACACACGCCTATATTGTGTCCTGACACACGCCTATATTGTGTCCTGACACACGCCTATATTGTGTCCTGACACACGCCTATATTGTGTCCTGACACACGCCTATATTGTGTCCTGACACACGCCTATATTGTGTCCTGACACACGCCTATATTGTGTCCTGACACACGCCTATATTGTGTCCTGACACACGCCTATATTGTGTCCTGACACACGCCTGTATTGTGTCCTGACACACGCCAGTATCGTGCCCTCACCGGCGACACTGACGTACAGCTGACGGCGCCATACAGGCGAGTGTTGAGAGAGAGAGAGGAAGTCCATTAAGATGCTATGTCCTCCACCCTCAACACACCTTAACTTTCGCAAACAAAAGGACCAGTGCGGAAGGAATTTCCTTCTCCGCAGGCTCCTCTGCTATCACGTGTGTTCCCGTAATTCCCTTTCAACGTCTCCTCCTCCTGTTTCTTCTATCTCCTTCCTTGTTTCCGTCCTTTATTAGTTTGCAATCTCAGTCTTCGCTCGTTTTCTACCGTTTATTCTTCCAAGGATTTGCAGGGAGACTTTTGAGTCAGTGCACATCACTTTTACACTTGTGTTACCTGCTATGTGTCTGCTTGTGATGATGTGGGTGCTGTCAGGTCTGTGTAAGTCTGGTCTGGTCTGTGTAAGTCTCGTCTGGTCTGTGTAAAGGGTTGATACAAGCACCTCGCCTCTCATCACCTTACCGACTGGCCCCACTGTTAGAACATATATCGTGTCTATGTCTATAGACACAGGGACGAGCGAGGAATCAGGGGGACGCATGTTTACGCCATCCAAGATCCTCAGAGGAAAAACAACAGCCTGCTTTACATGCGAATGGCTAGGACGAGATGTCACAAATGGCAACATAACGCCCAAAGGAACATTTAAATAAACTCTGCTGAACAAGAGCAATGACAAAGCGAAGCGAACCAGGAAATGTAACAGTTGAACGAGACTCCATACACTGTTTAGGTTAGGTATGATAGGTCGGACTAGTGGATTGAAAGTTGAGGAGCAGAACCCAGGAGCTGGCGCATAACCCATCAAGTACAATCATGAATACTCCAACACAACCAAACACACTACGGCCGCACTCCACCCTCACCTTCAACACAAGTTTCCCAATCATCCACACACACACACTCACACATCCTCACACACCGACGCCCACTCCCACAAGCACCCACTTACATGAAAGTCAAATACTTCACTATGGAATGACCAGCTTATGGATATAACATGTGTGTCTTCCTGAGGAGCACGTATGACTTGAGTTGAGAGAGAGAGAGAGAGAGAGAGAGAGAGAGAGAGAGAGAGAGAGAGAGAGAGAGAGAGAGAGAGAGAGAGAGAGAGAGAGAGAGAGAGAGAGAACGAACTACTCACTCTTCCCAAGATGCAACAGTTACTGTCCCGAGTGTGAGTCCAGAGTCCATAGACAATTTCGCTTATATGATAGAATGAAATGGTGAACAGGACGAGTTGGAAACGGAATGACGTGACCTGACAAGGCATCGCCAGTGGACCTGTCTCCTGATATCTTCACCGATCCCGTATGGCTTCTTCTTTAAACAGCGCGGATCACCATGGCCTCGTGGCCTAAAAAGCTCACCAGCATCCGACATGTCCATAATATTTAAATTAGATAAGGTTCACTGTTCATAAAATTCTTGAATGAGGTTAGACTATAGGCGCTGAACATTCTTTGACACGGTCCGCCATATTGTTTACCTATATAGTTAGACCCGTATATATCACGTTGGGTACGAATCACAGCCAACTTAGCTAACAACAAGACGCTTCGCTAACATATTTACGTTAGCCAACCCAACCTAACCGAAACGAACCTAACATTGCCTAACTAAATATAATACATACTAATCTGATGACATATATACGATTTTAGCAAACAAGAAACAAGTTTTATCGTATTGTCTTGTGTACAATTTGACCTTACCCATTGTGTGTAGATATATATATATATATATATATATATATATATATATATATATATATATATATATATATATATATATATATATATATATATATATGTCGTACCTAGTAGCCAGAACTCACTTCTCAGCCTACTATTCAAGGCCCGATTTGCCTAATAAGCCAAGTTTTCCTGAATTAATATATTTACTATAATTTTGTTCTTATGAAATAATAAAGCAACCCTTTTCAATATGTATGAGGTCAATTTTTTTTTATTGGAGTTAAAATTAACGTAGATATATGACCGAACCTAACCAACCCTACCTAACCTAACCTAACCTATATATATAGGTAAGGTTAGGTTAGGTAGCCAAAAAAAGCTAGGTTAGGTTAGGTTAGGTAGGTTAGGCAGACGAAAAAACATTAATTCATGAAAACTTGGCTTATTAGGCAAATCGGGCCTTGCATAGTAGGCTGAGAAGTGAGTTCTGGCTACTAGGTACGACATATATATATATATGTATATGTATATATATGTCGTACCTAATAGCCAGAACGCACTTCTCAGCCAACTATTCAAGGCCCGATTTGCCTAATAAGCCAAGTTTTCATGAATTAATGTTTTTTCGTCTACCTAACCTACCTAACCTAACCTAACCTAGCTTTTTTTGGCTACCTAACCTAACCTTACCTATAAATATAGGTTAGGTTAGGTTAGGTAGGGTTGGTTAGGTTCGGTCATATATCTACGTTAATTTTAACTCCAATAAAAAAAAATTGACCTCATACATAGAGAAAAGGGTTGCTTTATCATTTCATAAGAAAAAAATTATAGTAAATATATTAATTCAGGAAAACTTGGCTTATTAGGCAAATCGGGCCTTGAATAGTAGGCTGAGAAGTGAGTTCTGGCTACTAGGTACGACATATATATATATATATATATATATATATATATATATATATATATATATATATATGTCGTACCTAGTAGCCAGAACTCACTTCTCAGCCTACTATGCAAGGCCCGATTTGCCTAATAAGCCAAGTTTTCATGAATTAATGTTTTTTCGTCTACCTAACCTACCTAACCTAACCTAACCTAGCTTTTTTTGGCTACCTAACCTAACCTTACCTATATATATAGGTTAGGTTAGGTTAGGTAGGGTTGGTTAGGTTCGGTCATATATCTACGTTAATTTTAACTCCAATAAAAAAAAATTGACCTCATACATAGTGAAACGGGTAGCTTTATCATTTCATAAGAAAAAAATTATAGTAAATATATTAATTCAGGAATACTTGGCTTATTAGGCAAATCGGGCCTTGAATAGTAGGCTGAGAAGTGAGTTCTGGCTACTAGGTACGACATATATATATATATATATATATATATATATATATATATATATATATATATATATATATATATATATATATATATATGTCGTACCTAGTAGCCAGAACGCACTTCTCAGCCTACTATGCAAGGCCTGATTTGCCTAATAAGCCAAGTTTTCATGAATTAATTGTTTTTCGACTACCTAACCTACCTAACCTAACCTAACCTAACTTTTTCGGCTACCTAACCTAACCTAACCTATAAAGATAGGTTAGGTTAGGTTAGGTAGGGTTGGTTATGTTCGGTCATATATCTATTTTAATTTTATCTCCAATGAAAAACAATTGACCTCATACATAATGAAATGGGTATCTTTATCATTTCATAAGAAAAAAAATAGAGAAAATATATTAATTCAGGAAAACTTGGCTTAATAGGCAAATCGGGCCTTGCATAGTAGGCTGAGAAGTGAGTTCTGGCTACTAGGTACGACATATATATATATATATATATATATATATATATATATATATATATATATATATATATATATATATATATATATATATTGAGGGCCCTGTCTAGGGGGCACTGTCTTGGGGGCACAGTCTTGAGGGGCACAGTTTTGGGGGCACAGTCTTGGGGGCACAGTTTTGGGGGCACAGTCTTGGGGGCACAGTCTTGGGGGCACAGTCTTGGGGGCACAGTCTTGGGGGCTCAGTCTTGGGGGCACAGTCTTGGGGGCACAGTCTTGGAGGCACAGTCTTGGAGGCACAGTCTTTCAGGAGTGGTGCAACATAGTTGACTTAAAAACACAAATTTAATTCCCTTTTGGAATCTAAAACATTGTTTTTACATACCATGGGAGTAAAGGGGTCATTTATTAGGGTTGAAACTGGAAGATGATAACTGTGTTTGGCGGACTTCATCTTTCACTTTCAGTTATTTTCACTTTATCAGTTATCATGATCTGACTGTTATCAGAAGAACACAAAAAGTTCCCATTTGGTCATCCAACTGGGAACTTTGTCTACCTCTGGTGTAGTGTGTGTGTTTACCCTGTGTTTAAATTTGTTTACCTTCGTGTAGAATCACCTAGGGACTGTCTATCTTCATGTAGAGTCAACAATTTACTTACAGTTAAGGATGTGAGATGAAAGCGAGACACAAATAAAAACCAGACACAGAAGATTGAATAGATTAAAATCAGAGGAGAAACAATGCGAGATAAGAAACAAGAACAGCTTGTAAACGAGACCATCTGCAGTCTAGACACTTTTTCCAAATCGTGTCTGAAGTTGCATCCATGAAGGCAGCGAGTATTTTCTCTCTGCTTCGAGCCCCAGAGAACTCTGACCAGATGTAAACATTGCCATATCGAGGAGGACAGGCACACACACACGCACAAGCATTCGACTCACGATGTAACTCCTATTTAAGTCAGTGAGTGAAGGTTGGACGATGGAGGTGTGTTTGTTGCCTTAGGATCTGATGCTCAGGGTCTAGAGAGTTGGTGGCAGTAGATACGAGCAGTGATGGTAGTAGATACGAGCAGTGGTGGTAGTAGATACGAACAGTGGTGGCAGTAGATACGAGCAGTGGTGGTAGTAGATACGAACAGTGGTGGCAGTAGATACGAGCAGTGGTGGTAGTAGATACGAACAGTGGTGGCAGTAGATACGAGCAGTGGTGGCAGTAGATACGAGCAGTGGTGGCAGTGGGCATGTACAGTGGTGTCAGAGCATTAGGATAAGAGATAACGTACTGGTGAGTGAGGGAGGGAGGGCTCGCCCGCTCCAGCATGGTGCTCATGGCTCAGTGGGTCTGTAATTGTGTCTTCAGTGTAGTCACTGTCCACCAGCACCTGACCTCCGCTCGTCTTCACCTTGATGCTGAGAGCGGCTGACGAAGGGAAGGTGGGGACGATTACACAGCCTGAGCAAGATCACAACATTTCACGGTGTCTTGAGCAAAGATAAAATAATTCTTGAACTTTTACAAAAAAATATACAATTTCTAATACTCTATAAAAGTGTAACATTTCTTGTACTTACAAAAAGACTTAAAACCCTAACAAAAGGTCACAAGTTACACTCCAGGCTGAAGCTTTAAGTTGTTAATTTCACTGTATGTAAACCAAGAAATTGTAATTACCAATCACTGCATTTAGCGAAGATGAACGTGAGAGGGGAAGCGAGTCGTGGCGGCCTCCACCACCACCCTGGCGGTCCCAGACACCCGCGGTAACTAGAGGTAAATTATCTACTCGCGCATCACGCACGATAACCGCTATCAGACTAGTTATCGACCTCACCAAACGACCGTAAAACTATTTATAACATTAGATAGAATAAAAACAAAACAAAAATTGGTGATAAGTTTACTATTTAGAACAGGGACGAAGCTCGTGGCTTATATGCCATAGAAGTTCATTATTATTAATGAATTCTTTCCTGAATGATTGTAAGATAACAGCTGAATAACCAGAATACAAATTATAGTCTCATCTAACGACCAATGTGTACTATAGCTCTGCCTTTCCATTCAAAAGGTTTTAATTTTTTTTTAAATTCTCATTTTGTTATTGTCTTTTTTTTCTTATTTGTTACTATATTTTTTATATATTCCATACTCCCTTATTCCATTCCTCTAGATTAAACTTTATCATTCAGTGTACCTGAGTGCACTTCTAGCTAATCTACCTCATTTTGTTTCAGTGTAACTTAAGTAATTAACTATATTGTAATTATAATATTATAGTAAGTAACTTTTGTTTTATAGAATTATTATTTGTTATTTGAATTTGTATTGGCCATCTATTGAAAGAACCTTTAAGCAACCTACCTCAGTTTGTCAGTTTGTGTATAGTTTTATATATATATATATATATATATATATATATATATATATATATATATATATATATATATATATATATATATATATATATATATATATATATATATATATATATGTCGTACCTAGTAGCCAGAACTCACTTCTCAGCCTACTATTCAAGGCCCGATTTGCCTAGTAAGTCAAGTTTTCCTGAATTAATATATTTACTATAATTTTTTTCTTATGAAATGATAAAGCAACCCTTTTCTCTATGTATGAGGTCAATTTTATTTTATTGGAGTTAAAATTAACGTAGATATATGACCGAACCTAACCAACCCTACCTAACCTAACCTAACCTATATTTATAGGTAAGGTTAGGTTAGGTAGCCAAAAAAAGCTAGGTTAGGTTAGGTTAGGTAGGTTAGGTAGACGAAAAAACATTAATTCATGAAAACTTGGCTTATTAGGCAAATCAGGCCTTGAATAGTAGGCTGAGAAGTGCGTTCTGGCTATTAGGTACGACATATATATATATATATATATGTCGTACCTAGTAGCCAGAACGCACTTCTATGCCTACTATTCAAGGCCCGATTTGCTTAATAAGCCAAGTTTTCATGAATTAATATATTTTCTCTAATTTTTTTTTATGAAATTATAAAGCTACCCATTTCATTACGTATGAGGTGAATTTTTTTTTTATTGGAGTTAAAATTAATGTAGATATATGTCCGAACCTAACCAACCCTACCTAACCTAACCTAACCTATTTTTATAGGTTAATAACCTAACCTAACCTAACCTATTTTTATAGGTTAGGTTAGGTTAGGTAGCCGAAAACGTTAGGTTAGGTTAGGTTAGGTAGGTTAGGTAGTCGGAAAACAATTAATTCATGAAAACTTGGCTTATTAGGCAAATCGGGCCTTGAATAGTAGGCATAGAAGTGCGTTCTGGCTACTAGGTACGACATATATATATATATATATATATATATATATATATATATACATATATATATACATATATACATATATATATATATATATATATATATATATATATATATATAATATATATATATATATATATATATATATATATATATATATATATATATATATATATATATATATACATATATATATATATATATATATGTATATATACATATATATATATATATATATATATATATATATATATATATATATGTATATATATATATATATATATATATATATATATATATATATATATATATATATGACTATATAGTCCAGTCATGACTATAAGCTATATATATAGTTTACACACACACACAACTGTAACCTGAAAACACTTAACATTGTTTTACTTATTCTGACGCTAAACAGCTTGTCTTATATATTCGCATTTGGGTGAGGTGATATGTTGCAACAGTTTTGGATGAGGTGAACAAACTTTTGACCAACACTAGACAGAACGCGGAACAATGGGTATTAATTGGATAAATGAGAGGGAAGATAGGGATTAACTTGATACATGCAGCTCTTGATAAAAATGAGTTCCCTGTTGGGTTATTTGAGGACCTGCGTAAGGCTTTTGACACTGTCAACCACCAAAACCTTCTTCTTAAATTACATCATTATGGAGTCAGAGGTCACTCCCTGCAGTACCTCAAATCTTACCTTACTGACAGGCGCCAGTATGTTTCTGTGAATAATTCCATTTCTCCCACCCTACCCATCAACATTGGTGTTCCTCAGGGCAGCATATTTGGCCCTCTCCTCTTTCTCATCTACATTAATGACCTCCCAAATGCCTCCCAACACCTCAAATCAATTTTATTTGCTGACGACACAACCTTCATTTACTCCAGTCCTGACCCCCCTTGCATTAAATGCCACAGTGAATACTGAGCTAAATAAAGTCCATCTTTGGCTAACTGCCAACAAACTCACTCTCAACATTGACAAAACTTTCTATATTTTGTTTGGCAATAAATCCTCAAATCAAATAAATCTCAGAATGAATAATACCCAAATTTGTAACAAAGTAGATGGCAAATTCCTTGGCATTCTCATTGACCACAAGCTGAATTTCCAGGGACACATCCTAAATATATCAAAAAAAGTTTCAAAAACTGTTGGCATTCTTTCTAAGATCAGATATTATGTACATCGCCCTGCCCTGGTGACACTCTATTACTCTCTCATCTATCCTTATCTTAACTATGGTATTTGTGCTTGGGGTTCTACTACCCAAAATCATTTATGTAATCTAATTACTCAACACAGAGCTGCTGTTCGGACAATATCCAACTCTGGCCCCAGACATCACTCGGTACCCCTACTCAAATCTCCGAATATGTTAAATATTAAGTCACTGCACATCCTCTCATGTGTATTACATATATATATATATATATATATATATATATATATATATATATATATATATATATATATATATATATAAAACGCTGAACTGTAATGTCAATCCTGACCTTAAAAGCTTCATTGAAGGTTGTAACAGATCCCATGAGCACCACACCAGAAACAAATACCTTTTTGATATTCCAAGAGAACGACTTAATCAAACTAGAAATGCTCTACACATCAAGGTACCCAGAATGTGGAATGACCTTCCCAATCATGTTAAAGACTTTACCTCTCTCAACCAGTTTAAGATAAAAACTAAGTACTACCTAATTAACTCCCTGTAACCTACCTTACCCCTATAATGTCAACCCATGTCTGCTATTTTTTTTTAAACAATGCTGTTTGTCGACCAAATTGTATTTTTTGCTGTTATTCTGCCATGTTCCCCCCTTTTTTATTTTTATATTTTCTCAAGACATTTTATACTTTAATCTCAATTAGTATTAAGTTTTAGTCTTTAGTGTTTCCTGCCCAAAACGCTTTGCGTAATAGTGGCTTTAGGCATTGTATGTACTAGCTCTATCTATAAATTCATCAATATTTGTATCACATCTTGTATGTATGTACTTTACTTGAATAAACATTTGAATTTGAATTTGAATTTATTAAGTACAGGCAAAATCCGTGCCGTACACACAATAGGCAACCTGTTCTCACACTAGGCTGTTTAAAGCTGCGGCCGTCCTCCCCAGACGCATTCATCAACTTTAACACACTGTGTATTACAAATTGGTGTGTTCTCATATGTAAATTAATATTATTATTAATAAAAAATTGATGTATAGTTAGGCGTAGCTCAGGTTAGGTGTTTAGGTTTTGTTGGCGATTATTTGTATTTGAAGAACGTGGGGTGGAGCATTTACAGAATTATTGTTCGAACAGAGGACGTGAGCAAAGCACTTGTTCCGGAAGTGTTCGGACGTCATTAGTTGTGAGTCGTGTGCAAACCGCTTTCCATTCATGAACCAATCCGTCCTCGACTCAAGTCCATTACATTCAGCGGTCAACCCCACAGACGCATTCATAAATTTTAACATGCTGTTCATTCAAAACGGGAATTTTCGCAAGTATAAATTAATATGATATTATATTAGCATATTGTGTATATATAGGCATAGGATAGGTTAGGTGTTTAGGTGCTGTTGACGATTATTTGTATTTGTAGTACGTGGGTGAAGCATTTATAGCGTTGTGATTCGAACAAAATTCGTCAGTGAAGCACTTGTTCCGGATATGTTCGAACGTCAGCAGTTGTGAGTCGTGTGTAAACCGCTTTTCATTCATAAACAGGGGGTTTGGCGGGTGCATGGAATCACTTTTGGATCTTTGTTTGGAGGACGGGCTGCATGAACTGGCGGCTGGATTAACGAGCTTGGATCTTTGAATGCGAGGACGGGTTGCAATAGGAGTTCACAATTTCGAACTGAGACGACACCCTTTGGCTTTTATATGATAAGATTTCATTATTTCGAACAGAGACAGCGAACAGTAAACATCTATCGATCGAGTCTATATGAAACTGAACCCCATAACCGCAAGAACAAGAAATCTTCAAGAGACGCGGCTATATAACTCGGGAACTGACTTACGCATCCACGTTCCCCTAATTTAGTTCACTTACCGCGCCCCCTTGTATACAATTACCGCGCTACGCCTCATATCTAATTAACAGCGGTAACATTAATGAGCGTCTTCAGCCTTAGACTCTGTGTTCCTGGTACTGAGAGTGAACGAGTGAAGGAACCAGAGCGAGAGAGTGCATTTACCACCTCACAACACGAGACTGCAAGACCTACTGTATGTGGTCCTCCTCCCTGGTTGCCTGGTTGTTGAGGTCCTTCCCTCTGGTGGCCTTGTTGTTGAGGTCCTTCCCTCTGGTGGCCTGGTTGTTGTGGTCCTTCCCTCTGGTGGCCTGGTTGTTGTGGTCCTCCCCCCTGGTGGCTACAGTTGGAAGCCTCAGGACTTCTAGTAGACTCAGCTGAATCCCAGGTGGCATTTCTCTTACTGTGTTGTGGTGTAGAGATCGTTGACAATTGCTTGGGAGTGCCAATTGAGCGGGTTCGAATCCATCTAAAGGCTGCTACTGATTCTCTCTTTCAGACACACACACACACACACACACACACACACACACACACACACACACACACACACACACACACACACACACACATACACATACACATACACACTCACACATATCTGTATAAATAAAAATGGAAATGTTCGTTTGTTCAAAATCGCTTATCTCCGAAAGTTCTTCATCAATTGCTTTGAAATTTTCACACAACCTTCCATTTGCATCAGAGCGGGGTTTTATATGCATGAAATAAAAATGTCACGGCTCTGACGGGAAAAAACATGCTTAAAAAAACTGTGTTTTTCATGTAAGGGAAATCTTCGGAACTTCTTTACCAATTGCTTTGAAATTTTAACACAACGTTGCATTCGAATAGGCGCGTGTTTTTTTATGCCTACTTTATACATGCCTCACCTGTGACAGAAAAATATTTTTTTTTTTTTAAACAGTGCCATCTGTTGCACGTAAGAGCAACACATGCTTTACAAGATATGTTATGATTCCATTTCAATGTTTATGATTGCATTGATAAGTTAAATTTTCATAGATTTCGATTGATTTTAATTTTGATTTAAGTATTTTTTGTGACATTGCGTTGGAATTGAACTGTTTTGTTTACCATACCGTTCATTTCGTAAGTATAAGTATACATGCCCCACCTGTGACAGGTAAAATTCTTTTATTTTAAGAAACATCCCCATCTATTGCATGTAAGAATGGAGATTTTTTTTGAGTAAAGAGGAAGGAGAGGCATAGGTGAAGGGAAGTTTAGAAGTGGGAAATACAGTGAGAGGTATGAAAGCAGGCGGGCTGTCTGTCTTGCTGACACGATGTGTGGGTGTTGGCAGCTAAGCTAAGCTGGCTCTCTCTTGTCAGGGAGCTGTGAGTGTGTGAGAGGTTTTTCACATGTGTTTCACCATATATGAATGTCTATAGATGAATACTGTGTAGCATTCATATGTACACACTCCGATGCTTCCACACATCTTGTTTTGTTCAAGGCTATTCATTTTTTTATTGTTATTTATTGATTTATTCATACATGCATATAAATACATACATACATATATATATATATATATATATATATATATATATATATATATATATATATATATATATATATATATATTTATATGTATATATATATATATATATATATATATATATATATATATATATATATATATATATATATATATAGATATATATATATATATATATATATATATATATATATATATATATATATATATATATATATATATATATATATATATATATATATATATATACACCCAACCAACCCAACTATCACGGTCACAACCGCATCCATCACCTGTACAAACACGCACCTCCAAAATAGCTTAAAAGACAAACTTTGAATATTGTTCATAGAATTTCAACGAGTGTTTGTGTGGTGTTGGAGTCACTATTATGGCCTGGTCTGGTCTTCCTCCTGGTCTGGTCTTCCTCCTGGTCTGGTCTTCCTCCTGGTCTGGTCTTCCTCCAGGTCTGCTCTTCCTCCTGGTCTGGTCTTCCTACTGGTCTGGTCTTCCTCCTGGTCTGGT
Source organism: Procambarus clarkii (assembly GCF_040958095.1). NCBI lineage: Eukaryota > Metazoa > Arthropoda > Malacostraca > Decapoda > Cambaridae > Procambarus > Procambarus clarkii. Next base: position 19,286,838 of record NC_091176.1, read on the forward strand.
CTTCCTCCAGGTCTGGTCTTCCTCCTGGTCTGGTCTTCCTCCAGGTCTGGTCATCTCCCGTGTTAAAACACTTCACTGGCCTCGGCCCAGTAAACAAGTGGGGGAAACATTATTCAGTGGGCCAGATTTCTTTGCCAGATCTTCCTCAACTCAGCCAAGAAAATATATTGTTGCTCTGGAAATGGATTGATACGATAAGGTTGAGTTAGCCATGATTTTTTTGTTTCTTTTACGATCATATTGTTGGTGTTTTACCGGATACACGAGGCTAATGAAAGGGAAGGAAGATGACGTTTACACCAAGAAAGATGACCTATGAAGAATGAAAAAAGTATTCTACATCACCGCACCTCCAGGACTGTCGTTCAATCGTGTCAATCAAATCAGTCCAGCAGCTGGGTCAAGCCCTGTCACTTTCTCCGGCAGCATTTTTTAATACATTTAGGTACATTTGCATTTGTGCAGCTGCCATAGACTATATAAAGGGGAGTACAGAGTGTGTCAAGAACAAGCTGCCCTAAACTATATGAAGGGGAGTACAGAGTGTGTCAAGAACTAGCTGCCCTAAACTATATGAAGGGGAGTACAGGGGACACAGGTGGAAACTGAGTGCCCAAATGAGCCACAGAGATATTAGGAAGAACTTTTTTAGTGTCAGAGTGGTTGACAAATGGAATGCATTAGGAAGTGATGTGGTGGAGGCTGACTTCATACACAGTTTCAAGTGTAGATATGATAGAGCCCAGTAGGTTCAGGAATCTGTACACCTGTTGATTGACGGTTTAGAGGCGGAACCAAAGAGCCAGAGCTCAACCCCCGCAAACACAACTAGGTGAGTACAACTAGGTGAGTACACAAATGCCTGGAGGTGTTACGGGCGAGAGAGACGCGCCGCGTTAAGTGCGTGACCACAGTCTCTACAGTAGTTTCCGTAATTATATTCTCCTGAATATACTCCTGAGTTAACAAAAAAAAAGATAACTTGCGTAGCATTACAGAAGCAATAACCCATTTAAACTGGTCGGTATAGCGACAGTCTTGCTTCTTGCAGCTCGGCGCTCGATCCTCGATGGTTCAAGAGATTGTGCACAAATCCTTCTCTTCGTCCTATTCCAGATCCTTGTTCTCATGTCCCTCCCAAGGGCTGGTACTCACACTGGCTTAGTGCTTTCTCCCCATCATTTCCTTCGCCAATTTCTCGTTAGAGAATGTCGACAAAAAAGCTTTTAGACAGTTTGCAAGCGAACGATCTTGACGAATATTGTTATTATCGTTTGGTTTCGGCGGCTGATGTGTCTGAGGCAATCAGAGCGAGTGTATACTTACCGAGGTGTACTCACCTAAGATGTGGGTGCTAAGATCTCACCTCCTAGCCCCGCCTTCCAAACATGTTGCAGGTATTTGCAATGATTTAGTTTTCTAGTTCTTATCATTTTTTGCAATTCATATTGTGTACTGAGTTAGTTTCAGTCACATATTCATCTAACCAATTCCAACTATTAACAACTTTAACACTGTGTGTGTGTGTGTGTGTGTGTGTGTGTGTGTGTGTGTGTGTGTGTGTGTGTGTGTGTGTGTGTGTGTGTGTGTGTGTGTGTGTATTTACTATTTGTGCAGGCAGAATCGAGCTATTAGTTCTTGGACGACCCCGCCTTTCTAACCAATCTCTTTTTCCTCTATTATATCTACTACATATATTCTCTCTAACACACGCGCACACACAGATCCTTAGGAAGCAGCCAGTAGCAGCTGTCTAACTCTCAGGTACCTATTTACTCATAGGAGAACAGAGACATCAGGGTCAAAGTAACTCTGCCCATTTGTTTTCACCTCGGCCAGGAATCAAACCCAGGCACTTAGGACTACGACTCCCGAACGCTATTCACTCAGCCGCAAGACCCCACCACGTGTGTGTGTGTGTGTGTGTGTGGGTGTATTTGCGTGTGTTTGTGTGTACTTGCGTGTGTGTGTGTGTGTACTTGTGTGTGTGTGAGTGTGTACTTGCGTGTGTGTGTACTTGCGTGTGCGTGTGATAAACAGAGAGACAGGTAACCAGGAGACAAGGCCATGGTAGAGGGGGGCAGCACCCCACACGGCACTGAGACTGCGCGCGTCATATTTATCCGGCCAGATTGGGGCAGGTGCGGCACGAGCCGAGGCGGAGATGGTAAAATAACAGAGTTTGAGTATCTCGGTAGTCAATAGTGAGAAGCAGTGCATGACCTAGCGGAGGGGGGAGTGTGGTGCTGACGGGGGGATGGGGGCGGTGGTAGTGGTGGTGGTGGTGTCTGGTGGGTGAAGCTGGATATTTCTGGGTTTTGGATGGTAGGTGGTGTCTGGTTGTGGGCGGCTGTAGGCGCTGGTGGGTGGCTGTAAGCGCTGGTGGGGGGCTGTAGGCGCTGGTGGGTGGCTGTAGGCGCTGGTGGGGGGCTGTAGGCGCTGGTGGGTGGCTGTAAGCGCTGGTGGGTGGCTGTAGGCGCTGGTGGGTGGCTGTAGGCGCTGGTGGGTGGCTGTAGGCGCTGATGGGTGGCTGTAGGCGCTGGTGGGTGGCTGTAGGCGCTGTTGGGTGGCTGTAGGCGCTGGTGGGTGGCTGTAGGCGTTGGTGGGTGGCTGAGAAGAGAGCCCCAGGGGTGGTGCAACACGGGTGAACGGGTCAGTGCGACAGTTCCGCTTGTCTTCACCCGCTATCATTCAAGGCGCCGGTTCCTTCACGGCCATCACCCACCTTGTCAGATTGGCTCAATTATTGATCATCTTGGCGAGTATCTCCCGAGGTTGCACTTCTGGGCTGGAGCTGCCTCGAGTTCACACTGCTCCGCCGTACTCACTTCACGTCTTACAGTATTATTACAATAACAACGCAGTTATACCTTATCGTTTTGTCAGGTTTTCTTATATTACTTTTTCTTCTTCAGAACTGAATTCAGTGCCTCGAGACTCGTTTTACTGACATGACACTTTAAGCATATTTTATATGATGTGGATTTAGGGATGAAAGATTTAATAGGTCAAACGGTAATAGTTGGACAGAAGTTTTTTTACTACCACAGACACGTCCACCCATTTGGAATGCTAACCAGAATATATACATTTCATTCTGTCCTCCATGGACAGGGTTAGAGATCTGTTAAACATATAGTTCAGTGATTTATTGAACAATCAACCACAGAGGGTGATGGTAGTGCCTTTAAAAGGTTAATCTAACCTTCATGTATTACTACATATATACACAGATTTACGTCTGTCCTACATAAACACTGTTCGAGGTGTCTTTGCCACTATCATTAATGCGTTTACAAAGGTGACAAGCAATTCTGATCAACTTACACATATCTTGAACACACACACACGCACACATATCTTGAACACACACACACGCGCGCACACACACACACACACACACACACACACACACACACACACACACACACACACACACACACACACAGGACTATTATGTTATGAGGAAAGAGAGGGAAGGAAGAGGTGGGGGTGGTGTAGCTCAGCTGGTAAGAAAGGGCTGGGACTTTGAGGAGATGGTTATTCAGGGTTGTGAGGGTTTCAGTGACTACATAACAGGTTCCATAACAACTGGAGGACAAAAAATTATAGTCGTAGTCATATATAATCCACCACCGAATGGCAGAAGACCCAGACAGAAATATGATAGAAACAACATGGACACCATTAACATAATAGAGAGATCAGCTTCTGTTGCCAGCAGGAATGGATCTGGACTACTAATTATGAGAGACTTCAACCACGGGAAAATAGACTTGGAGAACTGAGATCCGCATGGAGGAACAAAAACACAGAAACATGGTGAGCTAAGCTGCTGGGCATGGCAACAAGACACTTTCTAAGCCAGCACATGAAGGAACCAACAAGAATGAGAGGAGAAGATGAACCAGCCATGCTCGATCTGATATTTCCCCTAAATGAGTGGGATATAAGGGAAGTTAAGATGGAAGCACCCTTGGGAATGAGTGACCACAGTGTAGGAAACTTCCAGTACCTGGTAGAGCTAGGAATTATCTCCCCCAAAAAACAACTAGGAAACAAAAGGCTGGCATACCGAAAGGGAAACTATGAGGAGATGAGACGTTTCCTGAGGGAAATACCTTGGGACACAGACCTCAGAGATAAGTCTGTATAAGAAATGATGGACTATATCACCCAAAAGTGTGAGGAGGCAGTAAACAGGTTCATTCCGTCCCAAAGGGAAAAATCCGAGAAGCAACAGAAGAATCCATGGTATAATAGGGCATGTATGGAAGCAAAGGGACTGAACAAAAGGGCGTGGAGGAACTTCCGGAATAACAGAACACCAGAAAGCAGAGAGAGAGATACCAGAGAACCAGGAATGAGTATGTCAGGGTGAGAAGAGAAGCAGAGAAAAGTTTTGAAAATGATATAGGAAACAAAACCAAGACCGAACCAAAGCTGCTCCATAGTCACATCTGGAGGAAAACAACAGTGAAAGAACAGGTAATGAAACTAAGATGATGTGAGCCAGACGTGGGCCAGATGTGAGCCAGATGTGAGCAAGGTATGAGCCAGAGTTGGGTCAGATGTGAGCCAGACGTGGGTCAGACGTGGGAAAGGTGTGAGTCAGACGTGGGCCAGACGTGGGCCAGGTGTGAGCCAGGTGTGAGCCAGGTGTGCAGCTCACCTTCACCAACATAGACGTTTCTCGAACTCCTTTTCACTTATATTTTCAGCAAAATATAACTATTTTGTGTCCGCACTTCTCAATTATCCGGCCGCTGGTGGGGTTTTCAAGACCCTTAAAAATGTCCCTTTGATGAATAGCGAGTAATTGGTATTCATTTTCTTTTCTCATTCAGAATCACTCAAAGTTAATGAAAGGCTTGGTTTTTTTGTTGTTAACTTTTTGAGCTAACGAAAACAAGCGCCATCTGTGGGGACATGGTTGGTAGTTATTTGCGCAAGGAATTACTTCTTTCAACAGAACATTAAATTTAGCTGGAGGATTCTTTGTTCGTTCTCACCAAGTTGTACTCACCCAGTTGTGCTTACAGGGGCTCAGCTTCAGCTCTTTGGTCCCGCCTCTCAACTGTCAATCAACTGGTGTACAGATTCCTGAGCCTACTGGGCTCTATCATATCTACACTTGAAACTGTGTATGGAGTCAGCCTCCACCGCATCACTTCCTTGAACATCCCGTTTGTTAACTACTCTGATACTGAAAAAAAAATGTTTCTAATGTCTCTGTAGCTGATTTGAGTACTACGTTTCCACCTGCGTTCCCTTGTTCGTGTTCCACAAGTGTTAAATAATTTGTCTTTATCCACCCTGTTAATTTCCCTCAAAATTTTGTAGGTGGTGATTTTGTTTCCCCTAATTCTTCTGTCTTCCAGTGTCGTGAGGTTTAATTCCCGTAGCCTTTCCTCGCAACTTATATCTGTCAGTTCGGTAACTAATATGGTGGCATACCTCCGATATACCCGGAGGAGGCAGCATGGGAGCCTGTCAATCTGGCTGAAAAGCTGAATAGAAAACCACGACCTAACCTAACCTTCCTAGTATTTGAAGATAAGCATTTTATTGCTTCTTAATTATAATTAGTACTTAACCTATAGCTATATTGATATTACAGTTTTATAAAACTAATAAAACAAAACTAAAATATTTCAATAAATTGTAAAGTAACTCAGGATATTTTCAAATTTTGTATAAAATCTCTATTGTTTAATAAAACTGAAAAAGAAATTCCTGATATTTAAAACTTGTGCATAGCAAATTGAACTTGAAAAATTCATCCTAAAATTCTTAGTGTCTTGACAGAAAACGAGGAGAATAAATGGGGAGGTAAATGTAACGGCACAAGTAAGTGTAACTATGTACTATTCCTAACAGTCAAGAAAAGAACTAATTACATTTAGTATTAAACCTACTGTCAATACGGAGGATGGGTTGCCCTGCAAGTTGGGTTTGACTTGTACTCAACTCTTGTATGAAAGAGGCGCTGACATCGAGGGAAGCATCGGAGTCAGTCGAGTCATCGTGGTCGGCTTCCTTGGGTTCGGCTTCGGAGTTGGTCAAGTCTTTGGAGTCGGATGAGTTTTCAGAGTTGGTCGAGTTTTCAGAGTCGGTCGGGTCTTCGGTGTCGGCCTCGTCGTCCTGATCAGCTGTCCTAGAGACGGCTGCCATCCCTGTCAGTGGGACAAGCTTGGTGACTGCTGAGTCACTGTGGCTGGACAGAGAGGGTTCCCTTGAGGGTCAACTCAGGCGTCCCCGGGGCGGAGGGACCGGTAGTACTTGTCGAAGCTGGAAGAAGGTCATCGGGTACAGCAGCTGTCAGAAGTCCATTCGCGACGAGTAGTCTGTTGATGACTTGGATGTAGCGGGTAATGTCGTTGCCCACCATTTTGTCGGCGAAGTGAAGGAAGACAGGTAAAAAGGGTGATCTTGAAGGAGATCAGAAGGGAGGTAAAAGGAAGGCTGCAGGCTGGGTCGGTGGTGGTGCGGTCCACTGGCCTGGCTGGGTGCGGCATCCCCAGGGGGCCAGGTGGTGGGGAGTGAGTCACATGTGTGGGTATGACTGGGAATTCCAAAGGGAGTGGGTTTGCTGGTCGAGGTATGGTGGTGGAGGAAGCTGTAGCCATCATCTTTCGGATTTCCTCCTGCCGGAGGAGGGGAGACAGTCAGGTGAGACCCCAGAGTGTAGGCCATTGAAGAGCAATAACGTCAGTGAAAGGATGTGCAGTCCATGTAGTGGTGCTCCTGGGTGCAGAGGCTACATCTCTGTGCTCGCTCGGTGCACTTCCTGTGTTGTGAGAGTATTGGTAGCACTTGAAGCTCTGTGAAGCATTCCTTGGTCACTTGGGTGGGTGGTATAGTGATTCCAGCGCATTTAAGTCCGAAGTCTGGTTGCTGTGATGGCCGTGGTGAAGGTCACCTTCAGTGTTGGTCTACTGCTGACTTCGGCATTGGAGATGGTCTTGACCGCTACTGCTGTCAGTGTCGGGTTCTGGTCGTTGATGCTGGCAAGGATGTCGTCTTTGTCACGGTCAGTGATCCACGTGCTGATATTCCTATTGAACAAGGTCCTGTCCACCAGATAGCGTAGTGGTGGCGTGAGTGTGGGGCTGGCGTCTTGCAGGGTGGTCCTGGTGGCGGTGGTGAATATCTTCTCAAAGTCTGTATCACTGGAGAAGAGCAGGTAAACACCCTCTCTTGTCTCCAGGATGTCGGCTGGTGAGACGTTGGTGAAGGTGGTGAGCCCCGGGACTCACCACCTTCCACAGCATCTGACACAAGAGAGACTATCCCCTACAGTTGGGAACCCACAGCAGGAGGTACAGAGGCCAATGCACAGGCACCCGCACCGGCGCCAGCAGGAGGCACGTGAATCTCCGCCACCACTGTCGAAGGACCCACGCCAAGGCCCACGCCACCGTCCGGCATCACACCAGTCCCCTGCACACGAGAACCGAACACCACAGAGGGAAAAGCCCTCAGAGTCCCCAAAATCACACACAGCAGCCCACTCACGAGGGGGCAACATACCCCTAACTGTCCTAGAGCGTTTAGGCACAGGCCGGGAATCATCCGAACTGTTGCCACCAACAGGAGGCACCCGAGGAGACTGCATCACACCGGGCAGAGTGCGATCCCGAAGCACAGCAGCCTCGATGACAAAGGGCACAAACCCACACTTCACAGCTGACACCGAACTGAAGAAGAGGCAGGCACAGCTGGCGGAGGCAAGGGAGCTGGCAGAGATGAGGAAGCTGGCTGCGAGGGCAGGTCCCCTCGCACCACCACTCCCGCATTCACACCACCAATCGCACACTCGTCCACCCAGAGCGAGAAACTCGGCAACACCACAGGGGCAACCGACGGCAGGGAAGCCTCCCCCACCATAACATCACAGGGCGACAGGTCTGGTGCCACCAACGGGGGAGAGTCCTCCTCCCTAAACAGATTCACGGTAGCCACGGACACTCCACAGCAGTCCGCCACCTGGTGCCCCGCATGGCCACACCTAAAACATGTCAGGGGCTGTCCAGCGTAGACGGCATACATGGTGTAGCCCATCAACGTGACAGTCAACGGCACAGGAGACTTGAGACACAAAGCGATGGTACTGGTACCACTCGAGACACCCCTCTACCTCCACACAGAAGAGATAGTGTTCATCTGCAGGGACACCATGGTCCCATAGTTAGCAAAGTAACGACGTAGTAACCTGTCCGAGAACTCGATGGGGACCCAATGCAATGCCACATAAGTGAGGGAGCAGCAGCGATCAGAAACAGCAACGGTACCACAGTTGAGGGTTGGGAGCAGGGAGGGAGAACAAATGACCATCATAACGGGCCACTAGATCCTTGTAAACAGGTGGAGAGCTGAACTTAACCAGCTCCCAGTGGTTCGTAAGAATCTGCACTCCACAAACATCTGCTACATTAACACTGAACATATCCAGACGACTACTTCAACTGCCAGGTACGACGCCCAGCCAGAAAATTCCAATCCAATCGTCTCTGATCGGTGGATAGTGGGAAAGAGGGTGTCCCATGTCGCCACACAAACAACCGGCCGCACCACTGAACCGCCCCTGGTCCAGACACACTGCCAGCTGGGGTAACACTGAGAGCAGGTGCTTCGCACACCTTGACCTGGCGCTGGTCAGCTAGCCAATCCTATTTTGACGAATGGATGACATTGGTCAGATGCTCGTTAAGCCAGCCGCCAAATCCATTGTTTATGAATGGAAATACTAACATGCGACTTGACTAATTACGTTTGAACTTTTCTTAAACACTGCTTCATCCTATTCCTGTGTTTAAATCTTCTCTAAACGCATCATGTTTGTAACACAAATAGTTACAAACAGAACCTAACAACCTAATCTAACCCAAGCCTAAATATACACACATTCCTAATATATGTAATCAAAATAATGTTGTAGGCACAAAGAAATCACATTAAACGTGATGTTTCAATGAGAAAAAATACCAGGTTTTATTGCTTTGAAACATGTTGTGGTTAAGTGGTCTAAAGTGTGTGCTTGGGAATACCTAGTGTGTAGGTTCGAATCCTCCTCATACCCCTAATTATTTTTTCATAACTTTTTAAATTTAGAAAATATATATTTTGAACGCACACGGCCCCAGCTGGGAGGAGGACGGGGGAGGGGGGAGCGCACCGCTGGTTCCTAGCACACACTCAAGCCATCTTAACCACCGTGTGTACGTTTGTGTGATTCTTTATGTATTTTGTCTCCTGTTGCTGGAGACGGGAAGAATGCTAGGCTTATCGAGGTCAGCTTAGGCCAGAGACTTTCCCTTTTTCAGGAAGCAAATCAGAACAGTTGCATGGCTTCCAGGTATTTATTTACTAATATAGGTGAACACAAGCATTAAGTATAAGGAATGTGGCCAAACTTCTCGTCCTCTACAGGAATCGAACCCGAGACATAAGGTTTTGAGGTGACAGCTGGTAGTTACAGGCTTATTTTGAGCGTGTTTGACTAAAATTCTTATCTACCTCTAATGAAAAGAAATAAGCAGCTATATTTCATCTGGGACAAAGGTTGCATTACGTATATGGCAAGAACGTGTTACTGCTGGGGCCCCGAGGCGAGCATAACATGCCCCTCCCATTAACCAGATATTAGGAGCCCCGGGGCGAGCATATCTGCACACCCTGTCAACCCTAATTGGTCAACACCTTCGACCCTGCCCCGCCCCTTGACCCCCTGAACGAGCGTAAACTCGCTCAGGCACTCAAATTATCACTCGATTGAATTCATTTTAGCAATTGTCTCTTTGAGTTCCTTGCGAGTCACGGAGCCACTTCCCGTTATGTATGCGATGGGATGGGCCAGGGTGTACGTGTTGGGGCTGGCCAATGGTAGGCGGCCAGCAAGACCAGTAGGCGGGGCTTAGAGATCTAGGCCTCACTTCTCAGTAGACACTGATAGTTAATTAAGTACTGATTGGCAACCACTCCCACCTTTAAAAATATAAAATTGTACTAGAGAGAAAATGCTTAAAAAAATAGTTTATTGTTTTTATTATTTTCATTACTACACTTTTCTGCTTGAATACAATTGTTTTGTAATTTGTTTTGTAATTATTGTTATTGTCATTACTTTCCTTTACTGTTAATATAATTTTATTATAATTATTATTTATATTACTCTCCTATATTTCATTATAATAGTAATAATAATAATGATATTATTATTATTATTATTATTATTATTATTTTTAATTATAATTTTTAGATAATTATTTTTATGGATATTTCAACACGCTGCTTACTAAATTTTAATTAAAATTTTGCAAACTATAACTACACATTTATGCCGCTTTTTATGTCGTAATGAAGGAGTATAGACTTTTGTTAAATTATATTTAATGCTATTGATCCTATTCATGTATACGACTTTTGTGTGGTTGAAGTGAGAGCATGTGTTGGTGGCAGCACGTAGCCTAATGTGTTCCGTCAGTGTTCGTATTTGGGAGAGAAGAGCGTCGAAATTGTTACGTTCGTGCAGAGGGAGCTCCATCTGGTGGCTGCTTGTCGCGAGGGACGTGTAGAGGCTGATGGGTGAGTGATTGTTACTGTTTGTTGAATACTGTTATTATTATTATTACCGTGATTGTTAATTATCATTAACAGGCATCACTGTTGATAGAGTGATTATATTACCATGACTTGTGCTGTCTTGTCGCAGTTGAAACGGATTCACACACACACACACAGTATTGGGCAGTGATGTGGTGGAGGCTGACTCCATACACAGTTTCAAATGTAGATATGATAGAGCCCAGTAGGCTCAGGAATCTGTATACCAGTTGATTGACAGTTGAGAGGCGGGACCAAAGAGACAAAGCTAAACCCCCTCAAGCACAAATAGGTGAGTACACACACACACACACACACACACACACACACACACACACACACACACACCCACACACAGACACACACACACACACACACACACACACACACACACACACACACACACACACACACACACACACACACACACACACACACACACACACCCACACACAGACACACACACACACACACACACACACACACACACACACACACACACACACACACACACACACACACACACACACACCACTGGGATTACAATCATCATCGGCATCAAAAAATCCCCGCAAATATCACACAAAAGAGATGAATGGCGACTGGCCACATCAATATATCAGGGAGGAAACGAGGCTCTCCGCGCGCTCCGGCAAGACGGCGTAGGGATAAAAACGAAATTTTATTCTCTTGAAAAAGCATTATTTTCTAAACCGCTCAATGCTTGCACAAGTCCTGAAGAAAGCATGTACCCCTCTATGTCACTGCTACTCTCCTCACCTAACCTAACTCAGCCTAACCTATCTTAACTTATCCTAACCTAATGAAAATAAGAGATATAATTATGTAGTTTATATATGGTGTGCACGAGACGAGTGACATTGGTACCCCTGGCCAGGTACCCCGGCGCTGGTACCCCTGGCCAGGTACCCCGGGGCTGGTACCCCTGGCCAGGTACCCCGGGGCTGGTACCCCTGGCCAGGTACCCCGGCGCTGGTACCCCTGGCCAGGTACCCCGGGGCTGGTACCCCTGGCTAGGTACCCCGGGGCTGGTACCCCTGGCCAGGTACCCCGGGGCTGGTACCCCTGGCCAGGTACCCCGGGGTTGGTACCCCTGGCTAGGTACCCCGGGGCTGGTACCCCTGGCCAGGTACCCCGGGGCTGGTACCCCTGGCCAGGTACCCTGGGACTGGTACCCCTGGCCAGGTACCCTGGGACTGGTACCCCTGGCCGGGTACCCCTGGCCAGGTACCCTGGGACTGGTACCCCTGGCCGGGTACCCCGGGGCTGGTACCCCTGGCCAGGTACCCTGGGACTGGTACCCCTGGCCGGGTACCCCGGGGCTGGTACCCCAGGCCAGGTACCTGACAACATTATCTTGGACGATCAAAAATCGTGGCCAAACAGGTTTGTCTCTAACCCCATGAACCCCGTTAACTAACCCGTTAACTACTAGGTGTGATGAGTATATTAACCCTAAGAACCCTTTATTGTGACTTGTAATTGTTGCACAGAACGATGCAAAGATTCATAGTCTGCGTTTCGTAATATTTCATTTACATTTTGCTTGCTTATCTTCAGTACAGCCGAGCGCTAAATAGTTCCGTTTCAGTGTTCATGGTCAACGCTCCGTACCAGTCGTATAGCTTATAATATAGCCGGGTCTCTCAATATGCCACTTCGTAAATAATGCAACTGTTTGGCCTAACCAGAAACGTGCGAATCCCAGCAACTGGCTTAGTTATTTAACCTATCGGGGCCGGTGAGTAGAAAACGTCAATATTTTGGTGCTCTAATTTTGACTAATACGACCCATTTTCGCCGTATTGGTTGATTCCTTTAACATACGACGTGTTGAGTGAGAGGACAGGTTCAACCACAACACGTCTAAGTACACAAAACTACAAAAAATCAATTACAAGTTCAGCACTTATAATAACAACTACCACAACCTTCTACAGATATAGTCAGCCGATTAACCAATTATAATCAATTTGTATGTCCCCGTGGCGCAGTGGTAAAGCACTCGCCCGGCGCTTCGCGAGCGCTTTGGCCTGGGGTTCATATCCTGGCCGGGGAGGATTGACCGGGCGCCAGTTCTTAAGTGAGGCTTCTATTCCCACATCAGTAAATGGGTACCTGGTTGTTAAACGATTTGGCGGGTCGTATGCCGGGGAAAATTAGGATTAAGGACTTGCCCGAAACGCCATGTTTGCTAGTGTCTCTATGAGAATGTAAGAACTCTTGTATATATATAAATAAATAAAATAAAAATAAATACAATCAATAAGTAAACTCTATAATTACAATCCCTACAAATATAACGATCTATCTACAATCCACCTTCAACAACACATGCTAACCGCCAATAGCCACTAACAAACAATTCAAACACTGAGAACAAAACCCACGTTCAGTCCACAAACCCACAAACCACAACAACCACTCAAGTACCATCAACTTCAAACCAGAAAGACTGAGCTCCAGAACCATTTCCTGTCCTTCGAATGACCTCTGCAGTCGGTAGGTATAAATTACCCACTCTTAAACTATGCATACTTCCCACGGCTTGCCTCAGAGGTCAAGGGGTAACAGCAGCAGCAGCTTGTGGGCAGAGTGACCTGTGATCCCATCACTCACGGCGCCCAAGAGGATACGACTCATTTTCTTCAAGTTCCTTTTTTTTTTACAATTTTTACTGTTGGTTTCCTCTATCGTTTGTCTACTTCCTAATTGCTATTGTGAGTTCCTCCATTTCCTTTAACTTCTTCCCATTTTCAATTTATGGTTTCCCATTTCCTTTGTCATCTTCCTATTTCCTGTTGTGGGTTCATATTTTCCAAAACTCGGGTCTATAAATTCTGCTATTGTACACAAATGGTTATATAAAGTTTGTACATAAATGGTCACAGAACAATTAAAACTTTAATAACTTGTTCTTTGGTGTATTTTACAAAATATTTGAAATAATGAATGTTCCATCAAAGACAAACTGTTGGTGTTGCTGGTAAGGATATAATTATCACATTTTTTGGTTACTTTTTTAATCTTGCTTGAAATAATATTACATTTTTATATGAATGAACATGTAGATGACTATTTTATTAATACACACCCAGGGTGATACTTCCCTGAGATTAATACACACCCAGGGTGATACTTCCCTGAGATAAATACACACCCAGGGTGGTACTTCCCAGAGATTAATACACACCCAGGGTGATACTTCCCAGAGAGTAATACACACCCAGGGTGATACTTCCCAGAGATTAATACACACCCAGGGTGGTACTTTCCTGAGATTAATACGGTCATGTTCCCCGCTTCCTTCATCCCTTGACCGCCACACAACCACACAACTACCTTGCTTACACCACACACTGACCACCACGACCACACAACCACCTTGCTTACACCACACACTGACCACCTTGACTACTAAACTCCTACAACCTAATTCTACCAATGAACAGTTGTTTAGCAATGTCATCAGTAACATTACTCACATTCAAAGTAATTAGGTACATAAGCCCACCCACAGTACCCACAGTGGGCCAAACAATCCATTGAGCAATAACGCCCACAGTATTCTAACCTTAATATGGAAGTTATTCAGCGTTGGTCAGACACTTCCTTCCTGACCAACCAGGTGGTAATGGGAATGTGGGCCTGCGGGCCGCTCTAAGCAACAGCCTTTAAGATCAAGTCACACAACACAAGCCTCTTTCCAAGCTGGGTTTGAGGAGTAGTAGAACTCTCGGTAGCTCATTCCAGGTACGCTCCAGGTATACTCCAGATATACTCCAGGTATACTCCAGATATACTCCAAGTATACTCCAGATATACTCTAGGTATAGTCTTGTTGCTCGAGGCTCGACACTGCTTTGTGTACTCAAGATTGCCTCTGATGACCACGCCATCATCCTGCTCTTTGTTAGTCTTGGTAAGTGGTTTTACCAGACAATTTGCATTTAAATTTAACATTAGAAGAGAAACTACATTTATCTACATTAAGACTCATCATTCATGTCTTTGGCGTCGCTGCCAGCCTCCTTACGGGCTTCTGGATACTTGAAGCATTGTGGTCTACGTTCCTGGCTCACAGTTGACGGACCCAAGTTCAGTCTAGACAGCAATAGTTGGGCACATTTCCTTACACGTGATGTAAGTGTTTAGCCAGCAGTAAAACAGGTACCTGGGAGTTAGGCAACTGTTGTGGGTTGCATACCGTTGTGATGGTCAAAGTAGTTGATATATGAAGATATGACTGAGAACAGAGCCTTGAGGCACTCCACTTGTTACCTTTATTTAGTTGGACAATATCTGTATAATATTACTTTTTGTCTCCATTCAGGAAGTAAAATTTTAATCCTTTTCCGTCTCCTGCCCCAGGAATCTTGACCTCGTTTGACTTCAATATAGCACTTTCTTAAACGCTTCCTCGCCATATATGGAGAGTTTGATGCTCAAGTTTCTGCATGCACCGTTAAAGCATTCTGATGGATGCATTAATCAGGATGTTTTATTATGCAACTCATGTTAGTTTGTTATTAAGTTCTGCTCTGGTACAAATTCTGCCCCAGATGACAGGTTCCATTACTTATCGTGAAACCTGGGCTCGACGATAGCTTAATGTACCGATCTCATGCTTGGTACCATACCCTGCCCCATTTTCTGTTACTTGGTACCATATACAGTCACATCTCCAGTCATTTGGTTGGTTATCCTCTTTTCAGTGGCTTGTCAGATATTACCGTAAGAGGAAAGTGGTATTTAGCGTGTGGGATCGTTATAATACAGACCGGCACCTTCCCTGTACTAATTTCGCTTCTATCGCAACTTTACCGGGTTCCGGCTCCTTATAAAACCCATATTAAATGTATGATTTTCTGGCATTTCAACTCGATTTTGTTGTATGGGACTGACTGTGATTGTGAGAACCGAGGTGAAGAGAGAGAGAGAGAGAGAGAGAGAGAGAGAGAGAGAGAGAGAGAGAGAGAGAGAGAGAGAGAGAGAGAGAGGGGGGGGGGGAGAGAGAGAGAGAGGGGGGGGGAGAGAGAGAGAGAGGGGGGGGAGAGAGAGAGGGGAGAGAGAGAGAGAGAGAGAGAGAGAGAGAGAGAGAGAGAGAGAGAGAGAGAGAGAGAGAGAGAGAGGGGGGGAGAGAGAGAGAGAGAGGGGGGGGAGAGAGAGAGAGAGAGAGAGAGGGGGGGGGAGAGAGAGAGAGAGAGAGAGAGAGAGAGAGAGAGAGAGAGAGAGAGAGAGAGAGAGAGAGAGAGAGAGAGAGAGAGAGAGAGAGAGAGAGAGAGAGAGAGAGGGGGGGGGGGGCAGGCAACTATAGGGTGAGTATATAGTGTGGGAAGGATGTGGTGGGGAAGGGAAGGGAAGGTGGTGGGGTCATATTATTAGTACCTTCCTGTTGGAGGTCATAACGGACGGGTGTGGCAGCTCCCCCCCCCCCGTGCTCTACCTGTAGGCTGCTCTCCCCCCCCCCCCCGTGCTCTACCTGTAGGCTGCTCTCCCCCCCCCCCGTGCTCTACCTGTAGGCTGCTATCCCCCCCCCCGTGCTCTACCTGTAGGCTGCTCTCCCCCCCCCCCGTGCTCTACCTGTAGGCTGCTCTCCCCCCCCCCCGTGCTCTACCTGTAGGCTGCTCTCCCCCCCCCCGTGCTCTACCTGTAGGCTGCTCTCCCCCCCCCCCCGTGCTCTACCTGTAGGCTGCTCTCCCCCCCCCCCGTGCTCTACCTGTAGGCTGCACTCTTCCCCCCCCCCCCGTGCTCTACCTGTAGGCGCCGCCGCTGTGGAAGCAACTCACGGAAGGTACATGGCAGACCGAGCAAGAGGCAGGACACGGCAGAAGAAAAGGGAAGAGAAGAAAAACGGAAAAGTGATAGAGATAAAGCAGTTGACGGAGCGGTCCGTCACAATCCGTCACCTGTCTGTCACCAGGCAGCATCCAAGCTTGCTTTCTCTGTCCTCATTCGTCCCATAGTTTATTCTCTTGCGAGTCCTTTCTTATTCCATTTGCATTCTTTATATTTTTTCCTCCTCGCTATTCCCTCTTTTCGTCTCAGTATTGCCTCCACTTGTCATCACCTCGTCCTCTTCCGGATGGTCCCAATAACCAGAAGCCAGATTCACGAAGGTACTTACGAAGATTTTTCTTCTTAGCTACGAATGTTTTCCTTCTTAGCGCCTTCGTGGCGGCTACGTCGGTATTCAGGTAGCTACACTAAGTCGAAAAACCTTCGTAAGTTTGGTCCATGTTCTATAATGTGGTTGGGCACTTTTCCCCTTACTTGTTTCCTTATATCTCTGTTTATTTCCTTCATATGCCTTCCTACTGCTTCATAGTGACACTGACTAAGCGCTTTATAATGGTAATTACGTTACATTTCTGTAGCATCTAGCAACACTGACCCGGAAGATGATAACTAGACAAGTGTTGGAGTTGGAAATGAATGGTTGTCGAGGCCTCGACAACCTGGTGGGCCTCGTAGCCTGGTGGATAGCGCGCAGGACTCGTAATTCTGTGGCGCGGGTTCGATTCCCGCACGAGGCAGAGACAAATGGGCAAAGTTTCTTTCACCCTGAATGCCCCTGTTACCTAGCAGTAAATAGGTACCTGGGAGTTAGTCAGCTGTCACGGGCTGCTTCCTGGGGGTGGAGGCCTGGTCGAGGACCGGGCCGCGGGGACACTAAAAGCCCCGAAATCATCTCAAGATAACCTCAAGAGGGCACTTGGTGTCAATTGTCGTCTGGACAAATATTGCAAATCAAATGCATTATCATTCATAGATAATTTGGGACACTTTTATTGAAGAAATGACATGTATACTCGGGATGGGGTGCATCTATCGAGGGCTGGGGTTGTTGTTGCGAACTCGTTGGAACCAGTGGTTGGAGGCGTTTGTTTGGGTTTGGGTTTCAACTGTTAGTTGATAGTGGTATGGGAATTGATATGAAGAAAGGAGGTAATGAAAGTATGTGTTTGTGGGGAAAACAAATTGGCAAAATGATCAAGGAAAGAGAAGGACCTCAAAATAACAATAACAAATCTTATAATAAGAGTTGTATACATGTCACAAAACTTAGACAGAATGGAAGAAAAGCATCTATGGGATGAAATATCTAGAGCATCAAGGTCAAACAGTATTTGTGTCATGGGTTACTTTAATTGTAGTGGAATAAACTGAATTACCAGAACAGGGTATGGTATATGAAGCAGAAGATTTTCTAGAATTAATTGACGATTGCCTTCTTAAGCAACATATTAAGGGACCAACGCGGGAAAATATTTTAGACTAAGTGTAATTAACAGGGAAACACAAATTAATGAAATCGAAATAGAAAGTGAGCTAGGGAACAGTGATCATAAAGAAAACAGATTTTAGCATAGAATGGAATAAATTTGTAGGAGAAAATTCTGTTAAAGTGCCACATTTTCCAAAAGTTGATTGGAAAATCAATTGGAAAGATTGGTATTTCGGGGTGCTATATTAAGTTGGATTAGAGCATGGCTATACCAAAGGAAAAAGAGAGGTAGTATTAATGGGGTAAAGTCAGAGTGGGAAAATGTTGTAAATAGAGTGCCTCAAGTCTCTGTCCTTGGACCTCTGTTATTCATATTATATATAAATCAGTTCATCAGTTCGTTATCTGACCTGTCTCAGTCTTTAATGGACTTATTCTTTCCTTAATCTTTGTTCGATATAACTGAAAAAACCTTTAGGATTTGCCTTTGCTTACCCTGCCAGCATCTACAGCTATATATTGCTCTGGTTAGGCCCCATTTAGATTATGCAGTTCAGTTTTGGTCGCCGTACTATAGAATTAAAATAAATTCACTAGAACGCGTCTAGCGTGGAATGACAAAGTTATCCCGCAAATTAGAAACCTGTCATATGAAGAACGATTGACAAAGCTAAAATTACATTCGCTGGAAAGGCGAAGAGTTAAGGGTGACATGATAGTAGTGTACAAGTGGATGAGTGGACGTAACAAAGGGGATATTAATAGAGTCGGAGCCGGTCGGCCGAGCGGACAGCACGCTGGACTTGTGATCCTGTGGTCCTGAGTTCGATCCCGGGCGCTGGCGAGAAACAATGGGCAGAGTTTCTTTCACTCTATGCCCCTGTTACGTAGCAGTAAAATAGGTACCTGGGTGTTAGTCAGCTGTCACGGGTTGCTTCCTGGGGGTGGAGGCCTGGTCGAGGACCGGGCCGCGGGGACACTAAAGCCCCGAAATTATCTCAAGATAACCTCAAGAAGGGTATTAAAAATATCAACACAAGACAGAACACGAAACAATGGGTATAAATTGGATAAGTTTAGATTTAGGAAAGACCTGGGTAAATACTTGTTCGGTAACAGCTGACGCCTGACAGCTGGGTGGACAGCGCTTCGGATTCGAAGTCCTGAGGTTCCGGGTTCGATCCCCGGTGGAGGTGAAGACAAATGGGGAAAATGTTTCTTTCACCCTGATGCCCCTTTCACCTAGCAGTAAATAGGTACCTGGGAGTTAGACAGCTGTCACGGGTTGCTTCCTGGGGGTGGAGGCCTGGTCGAGGACCGGGCAGCGGGGACACTAAAGCCTCGAAATCATCTCCAGATAACATCTCAAGATAACAGGTTCGTTGATATGTGGAACCAATTACCACGCAACGTGGTGGAGGTGGGGTCCCTTGATTGTTTCAAGCGTTGATTGGACATGTGTATGAAAGGGATTGGGTGGTTACAAATAGGAGCTGCCTTGTATGGGTCAGTAGGCCTTTTGCAGTTCCCTTTATTCTTATGTTCTTATGCTCTTAAGACTGAGAGACGTGAACCAGAATACGACATCGGAGTCTCTCACGAATGTGATTGTTCGTACATTGGTTAATTATCCCGAAATTATATTCCAAACTGTCACCAGAGATTACAGGTGCAAGAATTACTAATTATATGTATTTAATTCCCTATTATTGACCAAGCTTTGGTAATGAACAGGTCCTGCAGCGGTCCTCTGACCAATGATTTAATAAGACAGGTTTGAAACAGGTCCTTTCCCTAACCCCATGGCCTATACTGAGCCACAGTTTCAGAAAACCGGTTTCTCTACCTTGGAACGTCACAGATATTTATCTCGGGAAAGGATGCTGGTGTCTACGTGATTTGGATATATGATCACAGGATTCTATGACTTTCCGGTTTAATTGATTACAAGATAATTTGCATACGAATGAAATGCATTAATCATTTTTCAAATGTCGTTAACACCATCGACGTGGCAGTATTTTCATTTACAATGTGTTGATGTTTTACTTATAAGGTAGTCACTAACCTAATTTAAGGGACACTAAAACTCCCTGAAATGTAAGGTTAAATGATTATTCTAGTTCCAGGGAGGGTTCTCATCTAGAACCTCAAACCCTACTTAGATCTAGAAGTTTTCAGACAATTGGGTAATTCTACACAGGTGATGTGAGGAACGATGAGGAGATGCAGCTCGGTAACAAACATGGACATTATAAGAAGCAGAACCCTTAGACAGAATTGTGGAGGGAAAAGGAAGCTAAAGAAAAATGCAGGGAAATATAAATAAGAATTGTGGAAGAGAAACACGAAAGAGAATGACAAACCGACACGAAGAAATTGAAACACAGGAAAGTTTCTTGTAAAGATCCATAATGAACTGACCTGCTGGATAAATAATATATATTAATATTATTCTCTCCTTCTCCCATACCCCGAACCTTTCCCTATTCCTTCCACAATGCCACCCACCACCCCCCTCTATTCTCTAACCCGTCCACCACCCCCTTCCATCCATCCCCTATCTATCCCCTCCAACCTCAAGACACCCGAGACAAAGCAAGATCGCCCCAGCTGGCGAGCGTCGCGAGTCAAGGGATAGCGGGCCATGAGATCACCCGACGTCACAGTCATCATTTGTGCAACCGACCATAACATAACCAGGTTTGGCGCGGGCTTACTCGCACCCCAGTATCCACCGCCTTATTTGCACGCTTAGTATTGAATGAAAGTCGGTGGGCATTATATAGTAGCTTATAAGGCAGAGACTAATTTATTTTGTCGTGCTATATATGAACCAAGATAAAATAGATCTTTATACTTATAATTTAATGTTGCGAAGGGAAAATGAATAAATGAAGTTGCCAATTATACTTTACTGTTGTCTATAGTAAAGTTTATTGTATTATGTGTGTGTAATTTATCGTCATCAATGGGATAGAAATTCCATTTCTTTCATTATTATGCACTGCATACCCATCCCGTGGGGGGGGGGGTTGGTGGGGGTTGGAAAGGGTTACAGAGGCACATAATGGGGGTTCAGGAACTGAACCCCCATTATGTGCGTTTAATGTTCCGTTTAATTCGTTAAGCTAAGCATGTGACAATCCTTTGAAGCTAGTTTCACAATTGTTAATGTTACATACACATGTACATATATCTTATATATATATATATATATATATATATATATATATATATATATATATATATATATATATATATATAAATATATATGTAAATGTTCGTTTGTTCAAAATCGCTTATCTCCGAAAGTACTTCACCGATTGCTTTGAAATTTTCACACAAAGTTCCATTCGCATCCGAACAGGTTTTTATATGCATACTATATAGATGTCACGTCTGTAACGGTAAAAACATGCTTATTTTGAAAAACTATGTTTTTCATGTGTTTTTCATGAGAGGGAAATTTTCGAAACCTCTTTACCGATTGCTTTGAAATTTTGACACAACGTTGCAATCGAATAGGCGCGTGTTTTTTATATACCTCCTATATACATGCCTCACCTGTGACAGGAAAAAACATGCTTCTTTTTTAAAAACAGCGCCATCTGTTAGACGTAAGACCAACACATGCTGTAATCTCCAAAAGTTCTTCACCGATTACTTTGAAATTTTGATAAAATGTTCCATTTGAATAACGCGTGTTTTTATATACCTACTATATAGATGCCGCACCTGTGACAGGTAAAAATATGTTTTTTTTTTAAAACAGCAATATCTGTTGCAGGTAATAGCAACACTCGCTACAATAAATATGTTACGATTCCATTTCAATGTTTCCAATTGCATTGATAAATTGAATTTTCATAGATTTCAATTTATTTTCATTTTGATTTAATTATTTTGTGTGACATTGCGTTGGAATTGAGCTGTGTTGTTTAGCATACTGTTCATTTCGTGAGTATAGTTTATTTTTTTATTTTTTCATTGTTTTTCATTTCGTTTTTTAACTGTTTTCTTATATTTCAGTGATGGGAACATCAGATCATTTGATGTTTCCAATTTTCTGATGGGAACACATGATCATTTGGGAATGCATCGGACAAAGGAGTGGGTGATGGTGGGGAGGACGAGGGGATGGGGGAGATGGGGATGGTCGGGACAAGGTGACGGGGGAATGGAAAATGGTGGTGAGGACAAAAGGACAGAGGAGTGGGGGATGGTGGGGAGAACCATGGTACGGGGGAGGGGAGGAATGATAGGGAGGACAAAGGGGACGGGTAAGTGGGAGATGTTGGGGGAGGACGAGGGGATTGTGGAGTGAGGAATGGTGGGTAGGACGAGGGGACGGCGGAGTGGGGCATGGTTGAGAGGACTGGCAGACAAGGGAAGGTTGCTGTGGCTGGGTACAGCTAGTATGTGTATATAAATATATATATATATATATATATATATATATATATATATATATATATATATATATATATATATATATATATATATATATATACATACTAGCTGTACCCAGCCACAGCAACCTTCCCTTGTCTTTTCCCTTGTCTCTTGTATATATATATATATATATATATATATATATATATATATATATATATATATATATATATATATATATATATATATATATATATATATATATATGCACAGACTTGCCTAATAACCGCAAGCTGAACACTCAACCCACCAGGAGACTCGAACCCTGGCCTACAGAGTGGCAGGTACACACTGTATCCCCTGCACCGTACTTCAAAGCCATAAAGAGAGGTAGGAATTCTGGGGTATTTATCCAACAGAATTCCATTCCTCTCCCAGGCAATGAGATGATGAGGGACCTCTGGTGTTCTTTAATCGAGCCCTGTTTTGTGGGAAAACTCTGTGTAAATGCTTAATGCACTTGGTAGGGAGGACATTCCTCCCCTCATTAATGCAATGGTTCCCAAAGGATATTAATGCCAACATCAAATAAAAGGGGAGTAAAAGGAGTAATTTCACGTCTAGCAAAAACGAAACAAAAAAGTCTTATCGAAGAGTACTGAGGAGTACTAAGTACTAAGGCGGACACCTCTACTAAACACGTCACGGGAATCATGTCAGTGGGAGACGAGAAAGTAGTAGTGGGAGTAATTTATAAATAAAAACCAAATAAAGCTGAGACAATAATGAAAAACATGAACATAATATAAATATATATCTTCCAAGGTTTAGTAGAGACCTAATAACTGGAAAACAGTGGACTCAAGACGGCAGATGAGACATAGAGAGCAAAACTGCTGAAATTAATATAAAAGAACCTCCTGATATGTCAAAAAGGAAACACATAGAAAGGAAATAAGAAATCAACAATGCAGAATGATACAAACATTGAGAAGATCGAAGGTGAAATGAAAATGGTGTATAGTGTCCTTTGACTTTTATTCTTCGAATATGTAGAAGTAATGCAGGCTGTAGATATAGGAAGAGAGAGACACAGTGGGAGACTAGCCTACCACGAGGAGGAAGACCACAAGGTCGGACTTTTCCTACGGGAAAATACCGTGGGAAAGAGAACACAGCGAAGACAACACAAGACATTAACAACACAACGAGTAAATTAACAGAAACTGAATGAAGATTTATTTCACCCAGAGAAGACAAGGTAACCAAGAAGAATATTATTCCACAGTTTTGTAGTCCCT